>NC_033622.1:2647453-3020349 GCF_001540865.1 Ananas comosus | reverse complement strand
TTATAATTTTTTGACATCATTTACTAAGCGATCAAAAGGTCCCAAAAATGACTATTTTAACGGCCGATGCGGCACGTTTTTAAGTTCAACGGTGTAGAAGTATCCAAATTACATGAAACTTTAATAGAAAATTCTACTTAACATCAATAGCAAGAACAATACTTCCGATTTGAAATTTGAGTTATTTATCACTGTTTTTTATGATATTTTTATTTTCAGCAGTTCATTTTGAGGCTACTCGTTCACTAAGCAAACGAAGTCAAAAAATTATGAAATTTGGTTTCTAGATAGTTCAATAACATAGATCATGTTTAACGGAACCGATCGCGGAATTAGACGTCCCATCATTGAAAACAACTTACAAGCACGGAGGCCCCCGTACTTTCGAAAGCATAGAAGCCTAGCTCTATATATATATATATATATATATAGAGAGAGAGAGAGAGAGAGAGAGAGAGAGAGAGAGAGAGAGAGAGAGAGAGAGAGAGCTAGGCTGGTATATTATCGGTAGCACGGAGGCTTCTATCCTGCCAAGTTGTTTTCAATGATGCGGCTTCCAAATCGACGATCGGCTCCGCTAGACTTGATCTACATTATTGAAAGTATTTGGAAACTAAATTTTATAATTTTTCAGCATCATTTACCTATCAAATGAGTAGTCTAAAAATAAACGACTGAAAATAAAAATCTCATAAAAATAATGATAAAAGACATGAATTTACCTAGTGATCGAAAGGGTTCAAAATCAAAGCCAAGGGTACTACAATTTACCTAGCGATCGAAAGGGTTCAAAATCAACGGTTGAAAATAAAAATTTCACAAAAAGTGGTGATATAACATTAAAATTTTCGATCGGAGATTTTGATCCTACTGTAAATAGTATAAAGAATTATTTATCAAAATTTTATCTGATTTGAATATTTCTACACCGTTAAACTTACAAACGGTATACATCAACCATTAAAAATTATTGATTTTGATCCCTTTCGATTACTAGGTAAACGATATCGAAAAATCACAAAATTTATTTTCTAGATACTTCAAATATATACGCTAGATCAAATCTAACGGAGTAGTTCGTCGATTCGAAAGTTCTGAAAACGGCTTAGGAGCATGGACAACTCCATGCTTCTAATAGGACACAAGACCTAGTATGTATATATATATATATATATATATATATATAGAGAGAGAGAGAGAGAGAGAGAGAGAGAGAGAGAGAGAGAGAGAGAGAGTCCGGCTACTATACTCTTATAAGTACGATCACCTTTGTACTTATAAGTCGTTTTTGATGATAGAGCTTCCAAATCAACGATCTATACTGTTAAATATTATTTAGAGCATTTAAAACTTTTAGAATTTAAATTTTATAATTTTTTGACGTCATTTACCTTGCGATCAAAAGGTTACAAAATTAACAATTTTTAACGGCCGGTATGAAATACTTGTTATTTTAACGGTGTAAAAGAATTGGAATGGGTTGAATTTTTGATAGAAAATTCTATTCACTATCTAGATAAAGATCAATAATTCCGATCTTAAATTGAAGGATTCGATCATCCATTTTTAGGAAGTCGTTCGATTTTGACCATTTATTATATGCTCGCTTAATAGACTTTATTATGATTTTAAAAAATTACAAAATTTATTTTTCAGAAGTTCCAAATACTTTAGATCATATTTAACGGAATGGATCGTCAATTCGGAAGCTCCAACATCGAAAACAACTTATGAGTACGAAAAGCTTTATACTCATAAGAGTATAGTAGCCCTACTCTCTCTCTCTCTATATATATAGAGAGAGTGAGAGAGAGAGAGAGAGAGAGAGAGAGAGAGAGAGAGAGTTGAGCTGGAATATTATCGGTAGCAAACGGGCTCCGTTGCCACCTATTTGTTTTCGATAATAAAGCTTTCAAATCGATGATCGGTACCGTTAAATATGATCAATGCCACTTGAAGTATCTAAAAACCAAAGAAAAGAAGAGAAAAGGTTTGGTTTTGTTTTAGCGAGCGAGCGAGTCTAGCGCATGCACGTGTATATTTTCGGTGTTTCAACATCGCGGTTAGTATCATAATATTATTATTTTTCGTTTAGATTCTTTTGGTGATTTTTGGTAGAAATTGAGAATTAAAAACTGATTTTTACACATTTTACAAGCTGATTTTGTGGCTGTCATTAAGCTAGAAAAGCAGTAATGTATCACCACACTATTTCGACTACCACTATGTTTTCTTGGATTTGCGATATAAGTGGGCTCCATTTTGTCAAAATTGACGAACTAATTTATATATTCATATTATATTATTTAGCCTATGAGATGAACTGTTGATATAGTTGAGATAAATAGTGATATTTTGACACTTATCAGTAGAGTAAATTGAAACATATATATATATATATATATATATATATATATATAGGGAAAACTTCAAAAACCCCCCCTGTGGTTTCGTGCATTCTCACTTTGCTACCCTGTGGTTTAAAACGTATCAATTTGCCCCCCTGTGGTTTCGTTTTTATCTTTTTGTTATCAATTTTATTATTATTTTTTTTTAAAATCAGTGACAAAGTTAAAATTAAAGGATACTAAAGTGACTATTCGATAAATATAGATGGTTATCTGAAGTTTTTTGTATATAATTTAACGAAATATTAACGAAAAAGCTTCCGAAAAGATAAAAATGAAACCACAGGGGGGTAAATTGATACGTTTTAAACCACAGGGTAGCAAAGTGAGAATGCACGAAACCACAGGGGCGGTTTTGAAGTCGTCCCCATATAATATAATATATATATATATAAGTATATGTGATATATATAATATAGTATATATGTATAATGTATATATGACCATATATACATTATCATTATTCTATATACAATACATACTACATATACCTAACAATATACTATATATACATATACAATATACATAATATAGTAATATAGAGTATCATATACATATTTATATAGTAAATATACAATATTATATATATACATATAATATAATATATATACATATATACTAACAGAGTTGAGCTACAATACTCACTTCGATAGTAAACGGCGCGTTACTATCGGTGTCGAGAATAGACACTCCAAATTGACACATCGTTCTCTGTTGAACATGATCTATACCACTTGAAGTGTTTAGAAATCAAATTTCAAATCTTTTCGACATCATTTGCCTAATGATCAAAGGGTTTCAAAATTTGTAATTTTAATGGTGGATAAGAGACGTTTTCTCGTTTAACGGTGTAAAGATATCCAAATCAATTGAATTTTTGTTAGAAAATTCTTTAAACCATTTAAAACAAGATCTATACTCTTGATCTTGATTACAAGACTCCTATCATCATTTTTTAAAGAATATTCATTTTCAACCATTCATTTTTTGTTCACTAGATGGATAAAAGAACAATATCGAAAGTGCGTGAAATTTGATTTCTAGGCAGTTTAAATGGTTTAGATCATATTTAACGGAGCCGATCGTCAATTTGGAAGCTCTATCATCGAAAACAACTCGATAGTAAAACGCCCCGTTTACTATCGAGAGTATTCTAGCTCAACTCTATATATACATATATATACATATATATATGATATATGATATTTTCCTAAAGGTCATTAAACAGCTACAGATAGTGTGAGACTATAACTATATTTTGGACAGTATAACAGTATTATCATGATCTGTTTGATTCATCGTATTTGATTGATGTATATATATGATATATGATATTTTCCTAAAGGTCATTAAACAGCTACAGATAGTGTGAGACTATAACTATATTTTGGACAGTATAACAGTATTATCATGATCTGTTTGATTCATCGTATTTGATTACAGTCTGCATGCTATGCTGAGTTTGACAATAATACTATACTTGGTTGGGGTAGCGCCCCAGATGTTGGATTATGATACATTATTATGACATAAACCAGACAGTAGTCTGCGTGGTAGCAGGCTACAATAGGTGGATGCTGGACACGAGGCGATACAGGTTAAATCTGACTATTGAGTCGGTCACTATGTTTGGGTCGTATTGTAATGTTTTATTCAGTAACTAATTGATGCATGACATATATGAACTGCAGATTTTAGTTATATTATAAAGACGTGATAGTAATAGTTACTCTCAACAATTATTCATATTAGTACTTATTTATTTACACTCATCGGTCTTTTACTATTTTTGTCTCATATAGACCTGGTGGTGTAGACCATCGGTGCTGTCAACCATACTCACTTGAGACTATTGTTATAGTTTTCATACTTTCTTTATTAATATTTCATTTCACAGTCTTCAGCACTAGCAACTGATCGAGATAAGGGGATCGCGAATAGTTAGCATTTCCTATCCTTTTTGTGCGTGTAGTTGGACCAGCTATTAGTATATATAGTAGCATGTACAGTGTTTTGAGATTTGGAGTGATAAAAAATGTTGTATCATTTTGAAAACTGGTGTGGTGATGATCGTATATATTTACAGTGTTGTTATAGTATATAATTTTTATTTTCCTCTGATACGTAATGTTGTTAGATTTTAGATAATTTTGTTGGATAGGTTTTACTGACGCTTCGTATATATAAGGTGTATACTTGTATATGCGGCCTGTCAGTTGACATAATCCGAACTTCCTTTGTAATCTGAGGCGTGACAGGTTGGGCCTCCTATCAACACCCTTGGTTCCTTGCGGTTGGATCCATTCCGCATGGTGCCCACTCCACTCTTATCCATTGCCTGGTCCATTAAGTTGATGTTTATTTACTCTATTTGCCTTGACTGTTGCTAGATTATGTTGGAATTTGCTCTTCGTTTCCTTATCTCCGGTCGCTCTTCTTCCTCCACCTTTCTGATCGCTCAGCCTGTCTCGGCTACCTCGGGGTGTTACATTGTCTTCTAAAATTTTAGATTTAATATGCTATGTTGAAATTTGATGGCAAGAAATAATTGTTTCGTGTTTTGATCCGAATTCGAATTTAACTATAAATTTTTAAAATCTGTCAAACTCGAGTTTAAATTTGAATTTCGAATTTGATAATCGGGTTGCGAGTCGGGTTTGTGTTACTGAACCAATCCAACCGGTGGACATCCCAGCGCCTCCTTGATGTGAGTTTTATCGGTGCAACTCATGACGTGGTGCACCCGGTCCAGCGAAGAATTTCGAACGCAAAACCGGATAGTGCTACTGTGCTAGGTTTGAGGAGGCGAGAGCTCCGCCCTCGCTTCGTGGTTCAAACGAGGAAGAAGCTCCGCAGCGGCCATTAATGGCGCTCGCCGCCACCACCGCCGCCACCGCTACCATTGGCCATTCTCTTCTCCCTCTTACGCCGCGGAGGAGGATGAGGAGGTGTGTCTCCTCTTCCTTCTCCTTCATCGATCCCACCTCCTCCGCTTATCCCCTCCGCCGCGAGAGGGGCGATGTGTCGCTCTCCGTCGCCTTCAACCCCTCCGGCAACTTCGATCTCTCCCTCACCGGAGGCGTCGACGATGGTGAGCTCCTCTTTGGCCCCTTACATTCACAATTAATTAATGGATTATTTTGGGATCAAAATGGGGAAAACTCTACGGAGACCCCCTCAACTTTAGCACTTTTACAAACAGGTGTCTCATCTTTTAATTTTGGCTATTAGAACCTCCAAATTTTTCAAAAATTGGCCTCTCTCCTCAAGCGAAGTTACTTATTATTGTACTGCTGTTTTTGTCGCTTGTATTGCATATAATCTTATAAAAACTTACAATTGAACATAGATTCTTAATTATCATAAATAGAAGAGAAAAAAATAGATATTTTTATGTTTTGAAGGTATACAAAATTATGTGCAAAATATGCAATAATATTGCTGCTCAGTTAGTAACTTCACTTGATAAAGTTTATAGGAGTCTAATTGTCAAAATTAAAAGTTTAGGCACTTTTTTGCAAAAGCATGTACTAGTTGAACAGCCATTTTAGTCGCATCATTTGCACGTACTTATGTATCGAGCATTGGGATTGAAAGAATAGAGTGAATCTATCTTCAATTTCTATTGCTTTTTTCATGCGTTAGAATAAAAGAAATTGACTTCTTTGTCTTTTAAATTTTACAAGATAATATGCAATACAAGCGACCAAAACGGCTATATAATTAGTAACTTCCCTTGAGTTAGTGCAGAATGAGAAAATGGTTTTCATATCAGCTACTTAGATGTCAGGTTTATGGTCATATTGATGGTTTCCTTTTGTATCTTAGTTTGGATAGGCTGCAAAATAATCCAAAGCACGATTTAGAATGGTATTGACCAGTAGACTAGTATGTCACTTCTCTTTCCTTTCAAATTCTCTACTCTATGAATACTTGAAATGTGAGAGAAAATGTGTATCATATTCTTATAATTGCAATCCAAGTGTTACTCCCCGAGACCCATCCCACATAACCTGCTTGGGCGTGTGCAATAGACTCGCCAAACAGGCAGAGTTTCTCTGCTCGCATGAAGCAGTAACATACACCAACCTGTACATTTCATATAAGAATAAATATAAGAAAACATTAGAGTTAATTTAACTTCTAATTTAATTCTTTTACAATACCATTCCACTCTCCAACCTTAACATTGGTTTACATCAATACCTACACAAATTACAAGTTTCAAGTTCATACAAAATAATATTCCTCTAGACCTACTCATGAACAATCTATCTAGCTCACGACACCCTTGCTGCAGCCACGCGTATCACCGACGATGGATGGCTCTGTAAAAGCATCAACAATAATGCGGTGAGAACTTGAAATAAGTGCCCAGTGGGTGCAACCACTGAAAGCGGCACTCTACACTCACTCAAACTAAAGGAGGTATAAGTAGGATGATAATAAATAAATAAACTTGCTACTACAATACAAGGAAGCATCAGAAAACATGCCACTACTATGCCTCTATCGAGATGCCATTACGCCAACGTAACATGTCACTATGTTAATGTTCGAGAAAAGATCTACTCATGACATTTCCTTAACTATAGCTAACTCATTTAGTTCGGTTTCAATTCCTTTGTAAACACCTCAAGGAGAGTTGAAGGTGATTGAACTTCTCCCAAATTGGTAAACACTAAGGGTCGAGAATAATCGTAGTTTCCCAAGTTAAGGTATAAGGGAGCTGAGGGTAACCGAGCTTCTCCCATGATAACTCTTCCAGGAGGTTGTCGCTTGTAGGGTCGCAATTTCCACAAGCGATATCACTTGCTTATCTCTTAGTTTACACCCTACTACCCTAGGTCACTGTCAATACTATTACTAGGGTTAACCTATGAACTCATTCACATGTTTACATGTCCCCTACAAACAAGTTCTCATAATTTGCCTATACTTCACTATATTCATCACCATAGGTTTTCTCCTATGTTTAGTGTCACTACTATGGCAACTAAGTCTATATGTCCTTGTAATAGTGTTTTACTTGCTTATAAAGAATGCGACCAAAATAACATGGCATAACAAGATAGGATGAAAAACATCTATATACTAAGTCATATACCCATAACCTTTCATGAATCCCCCAAAACTTGTCTCATGCAAATCCATCAAGACTAACCTATTCTTGCTCAAGAGAATATGGAAGTTTAGGCTACATGCATTGAAATAGGAATACTTTAGACAAAGGAGAGATCATACCAATTTCAGTGATATTCTCCACCTTGACTTGTTTAAACTCTTTTGAAACTATCCCTTGAGCTTTTGAAGCTTTCAAGAAACCCTGAAGAGGAAGTTCTAACCAAGTTAGAGCCTTCAAAATCTTTATTTAGAAAAACACCCAAATTTAAACCCTAAAATCGTCCAACTCATCTCTACTCTTCCCAACAAGAGAAATGAAGCTTGACAAGCTTGTCTTCTCCCTCCAAGGGCTCCCTCTAAGTGCTCTTCTCCCCCTCCAACCTTGCTAAGAGATGGAGCTCCAAAATCCCAACAATGGAGGCCTAGGGTTTCCTTTTCTCTTTAGAAAGAGAGAAGGGAGAGAGAGAGAGTGAGATAGGGAAAACAAGGATGAGAGAGGCGTGTTTGCTGTGAAGGGGTGTTTATAGGAGTGCTACAACTACACTAAAACCCCTAATTATTTGTATTTGCAATTAATTCAACCGCTGCCTCTGCACTAGGTTTTGGACACCTGAAAGCCCTAGCTTATAGCTCCCAAAGCCCTCGAGTTCAGCATCCGGAAGTTTATCCAGGTGCCCATCCAACCACCCCATATTTTCGAACACTCGCAGGGCAAACAGGGTGCCCGATTAATTAACGAGCCGAGCAAGCCCTCCTCTAGGGTTGAGCGTCCAAAAATGAAACGGGCCGCTCGCAGGAGCAACCCAGAAGGTTTCGAACTCCCGCAGGATGATTCAAATGCCCAAATAATTAATCCTCTATGAACTTTTGCTCTCGGGTAGAGCATCCGCTAGAATCGAGCGCTCGGCCGGGCAATCCAAAAGATTTCTGGCGCCTGAAATACTTTTCCAAATGTCCGGAAAGTCTGGAAACAGATTTCCACTTCTTTCGAAACTCTGTGTCAATCCGAATTGATTCGAAACCATTTCAAACTCAGCCTAAATTTCTCTAAACCCTATTAATCATGTTTAACATGACTTTAATCCTTTGCCAATTTGGCGTAAGTTCGGTGCATTATACCGAGTTTCAGTACATTACACCAAAGATGCCTAATCTAGTCATACTATTGTTGGGAAATTGATACTTTAGCAGTTTAGCTAAAAATCTCTTTTTAAAATGATGGTAAGACATATAAACAGAGTTTTTAGAACGCCTGTATTGCAGAAGGTAAACTGAGGGTCAGTGGAAGGAATTATAGGTAGAAATCAACTGAAGTATCCCAAACAAAATAATGCTTCCAAAAAGGACTAAAGGAGTTGAGACCAGCTATAAACTCACTGTCATTTGCCACTTTTTCTGATAATATTCTCTATCATCTCAAATGGTGCACAATATCGCATAGAGAGCTTGCCAAACCTCTAAATTCTCATGCCCAAATTGCATGTATGGAGGTGGCTTCAAACTTCGTATGCCCAAATTGCATGTATGGAGGTAAGTTTAAGTGGAAGAGCATCAAGTCTTCTGTGATTTTTGGGCCTAATTTAGCATCATGCAAACCAATTCCTCACATAATATTATATTTGGATCTTGAAATTCAATCATGATCTTACTTTTGGATTTTGCATAAACATAGAGAGTCGCCGATCAGATGACTGAAATTCTTATATTTTGTTCGACAGATGCCCAACAAGTTGCACCTCCACTACCCCCAACTGAAGGACGCTTCGAAATTGTACTCAATACTGATGTCATAAGACGGCTCGACCTATCTCCAATCCAATCATTAGGTGAAATCAACTCCCTTAATGCAGGTATGCTGACGTTCTGAAACTGAGTGGTTTAACTTTATGGTGTTCGTGAGCTTAATCGCTCACTATAAATTGCTGCAATATTCAGATCAATCAAGAAAGCTTTTGGAGCAAACAGTTGGTTTCACTATTAATTATGAGAGAGAGGATCCTTACGATACACGTGAACTATCAGAGTTCCCAGATATAAGGCTGTGGTTTGTGAGACTCGATGCTTCTTATCCATGGTTCCCTGTGTTGCTTGATTGGAGAGCTGGAGAGCTCGCGAGATATGCAGCAATGTTAGTCCCTCATCAGGTAATTATCGTAATACAGATTCCTAAGCTATCTAAAATCCCAGTAGTTTTTCTGGTTATGATCAAGAATTTTTTAGTAATTTTCAAAATACTTATTCTTGTAAAATATGATGTTTTCTTCTATTTTTTTTTTAGTCTACTGATTATTTAGGTTTCTTCATCATTTGGCAGATGAGCATGAGACTCGGCGTTGTCTTCAATCCTGAGGCCCTTGAGTTGTTTGTGATGAATAAAGCTTTTAGTGTGTATTCTTGGCTGAAGCAACAGAACTATCCTAAACCCAAGTTGAAAACATGTGACATGGCCAGGATGCTCGGATTTGGTTTGGGAGATGAATTATTTGACTTGATAGATCGGCATCCTCGTCATTCTTCATGAAGCATTGTATGTCTTTAGCTACAAAAAAAGGAAAAAAAAAGAAAAAGAAACTATGTGTCAACATGATTCTCTCTATGAGTTCAGCTCTCTTTATAATGTCCTTTATGAAGCTATTGACTCTTATTCAAAAAAAACATGAAAGATCATAGAAAATGGAGAATCTGTACCCTACAACAGCACCTATGGAGAATCTGTGCCCTACAGCAACACCTTCTTCAGAACAACAACCCTTGATGCACGGGTGCACAGAAGGTCGAGGAATCTTATCAAGCAAGGTTACTTGTACATTCTCCTTAACATGTAAGTACTGTTGTTGTGTGCAATCCAGTTTCCCTTAACTATCGTCTTTAACGAGTGATAATTGTGGCATCATTCTTACTAGTTGTTTATCTTCTTCTCGGTAATTTCTTTCTTGCAATTTCATGACACAGTAAGTAGCTGTGTATCTAGAGTGTACAGATCAGTTTGTTTGTCCTGAAAGTTGGATCAAATATAAATTCTATTTTGGATAGCTAATAAAAAGGTATTTGATTTTGGGATCTCAAACAAATAAAGTAGATCTGGTGTTGATGGCATCCGTGGGTCATTAAGATCCATCACTGCCCTCATCTCTCGACTTGGTGAATTTTGGAACCGTGGGGTTTTTAGCTAGGACTGCTTTTATAAGAATCCTTTAACAATATTAGTGATTTCTATTTTTAGCTCCATTATTTCACAGAGCATGGCTTATCGCATAGTTGTTTCAGAGAACTAGAGGAGACTAGGGTTGACTCGCTCAAGACTTCTTATTCTAGGCATAAATTCTAGGGAAAACTTCAAAAACACCCTCATGGTTTCGCACTTTTTTATTTTAGTACCCTGTGGTTTAAAGTGTATCAAGTTAGTACCCTGTGGTTTCTCACTTTATCACTTTAGTACCCTGTGGTTTAAAGTGTATCAAGTTAGTACTCTGTGGTTTTATTTTTGTAT
The DNA here is from genome assembly GCF_001540865.1 of Ananas comosus. Taxonomy (NCBI): domain Eukaryota; kingdom Viridiplantae; phylum Streptophyta; class Magnoliopsida; order Poales; family Bromeliaceae; genus Ananas; species Ananas comosus. Next base: position 3,009,327 of record NC_033622.1, on the reverse strand, counting down.
CAAGTTAGTACCATATGGTTTTATTTTTGTATCAAGTTAGTACCCTGTGATTTTTAAACCATAAGATACTAAAGTGATAAAGTGCGAAACCACAGGGTACTAACTTGATACACTTTAAACCACAGGGTACTAAAGTGAAAAAGTGCAAAACCACAGGGTACTAACTTGATACACTTTAAATCACAGGGTACTAAAATGAGAAAAAATGAAACCACAAGGGAGGTATTTGAGGTTTTCCCTAAATTCTATTAGGTGCAAAATCTGTTTAAGCTGCGATGATGGAGTCCTTTTCTAAGGTATCAGTTTCTCATTCAATTTAGGTCAAAGATTATGTGGCTTTAATCTCTTCGTAAAATCTTTTGCAATATACAAAATCGATCTCTGATCGTTCCCACAATGAAATTGGTGACCGGTAATACACTTAGCTGCTAAAATTTCTAAAGGAAAGAGTACTTGGTAAAACTGCATGTGTCAAAACGAGAAAAGAGTTGCATGCATGTACAATATTGGCAATGTTGGTTATAAAAACATTTTGTTGAAAAAAGATGATAGTACTTGAGTATATGTACTTGGTAGCTGTAAAACAATAAAGTATTTTGATTATTCCCAAATTAGCTTCTGCTATAGAGCCTTTGGACCTTGACGTGGAATTAAAGCTTTTCTATGAAGATGATATTCCTCCAAGGTGATTTATGGCAAGAAATTTATAGAGACATCTGTTTCACTGCGAACCGAACTTCTGGAGATGTTGATCAGATCAAGTTGTTGACCAAGTCAAGCGCGCCTTTGGAATGGGGATCAGTTCTTAGATTGACCCTCCAGTGCTCTACGATCAAGCGATTTGATTGAGGAGGGATCGATTCAACCGGATTCTTCTTCAATATGCTAAAAAGAACTGAACTTGAGAATAGACTCGGCTGAAAGAGTCGAATCGTTTATATTTTACCAACTGGGGGAGTTACAACGATTGAGGTACTGCTAGCTATTAACTACTCCTAAAAAGCTTGTAAACAACCAGAATGCAAAAGCTACATACTATTCTACTCCTAGCAAATTCTGAAATGTTGGAATTGAAGGTGATTAAAAAGCAGTGGTCTTGTATTCGCGGAAAGACCACTGTTACAGGTGTCTTTATACTCTTTATAGTACTTTTGTCAGCCCGTGGTTACCAGATGGCTCGCATCACGGGGAGCGCTACAGTCGTATTTTTATTGGCCGCGGGAATTACTCTCACATTCTCACACCCCTTTCCGCCCGGAGTTCTTTCCTCTTTGGGTGTTTGCTTCTCGGCTCTTGGCGTACCAAATGTCGCTCTCTGATTTGCCCATATCGGTTAATTATGTAAACCGAGACCTCTATCAGCTGACACTATTTTTCTTGCGCCAACAACATTCAAATAACTTAAGGAACAAATTCAGATCATTTCGTGCTACCTAGTTCTCTAACGTGGCGTTTATCATCTTGTCATATGTTGGTAATATGGTTGTGAAATATGATGATGCTAGCAAGATTCGAAATACAAGAACAAACTTTGTAAAAATTTTGCTTCGAAATATTTTGAGCTTGCTAAGATGATAATATGGATGAGAATTATCAAGATCAAGATGTATAGGAGATATGCCATGACTACACTGAAAATGTTCTTGGATAAGTTAACTAGTGAAGTGTTAAGCTCCAGGTCTTGTATACCTCATGCAGTTTTTGTTGTCAACTGGCTTCTTTAACTTTAATTATGGTGTGTGGCAAATCATGCTAATACGTGTTAGTCACAAAAATTACGTATGTGCCGGTACATAATGATATTAAATATTTACTTTCTTTACTAACAAAATTTTCTAGTTGCTTATTATAAATTTTTATTAAATTTTTTAAACTTATTGAGAAAATTACTTACTAATTTAAAGAAAAAAATTTTTGAGCTGTGTCATCGATACAGGGTTGTATCATACTGCTATTTGATTAGTACAATATAGTACGGTATATACGGTTCGTGCTAATGGACATTTAAATTCTTGTTAGTAAAACGCCAAAGTGAACTTCATTGTGTATGTTAATGAAGTGAATCTTTCATGAATCCAAATTAATTTTTTGACAATAATCTCTGATTGATCTACCTGTACTCCTGCACATAATGACGTTCAAATCAATGATTGACGCTGATATAGAACTTTTTGAAGTCATTTAAACCAAGTTCATAATTTTTAAAAATTATCTTCTGTGGGTGAAATGTCGAGAATGGTCAAAATGAAACGATCTTTCAACAACCGCAAGATATGATTTTTCAGCTCAAGATCAGAATTGTTAATCTTGCTTTCGATAGTGAAAATTACTTTAGTAAAAAAAGTTCAGTGAATAGCTCTTTTGCACTGTTGAAAAATTGATTATCTTATATAAACTATTAAAACGGTTAGTTTTTAGGCATTACTATAAATAAGTGAATGAAGTCGAAAATTTACAAAATTTAACTTCTTAATACATCAAATACTTCAAATTATATTAAATTGTGTTAATCGTTTATTTAAATGCACTTCCTATCCCGAAAATAAAGTGGAAGGGCACAGCCCTACCTTTCGGAGCATAGTACCTGAAATACTATTAATAGCACCAAGCTATTGGTGCTATTAGTTTTTTAGCCTTTGAAATATATTGTTAGGATAATGTGGACTCCCTAAGGTTGAGTGAGTGATTGGTTAATAGAATAATCTAACGGGTAAAAATAATTAAAAAGTTAAATCTAACGGTGGAAAACTCGATAGCACCAGACAGACTCTCTCTCTCTCTCTCTCGCACCAGACAGACTCTCTCTCTCTCTCTCTCTCTCTCTCTCTCTCTCTCTCTCTCTCTCTCTCTCTCTCTCTCTCTCTCTCTCTTCTCTCTCTCTCTCTCTCTCTCTCTCTATCATATATATTATTATATAAATGCCCTGCACATAAATCATATGCTTGCTTATTTATATATCACAGACACTTTTCTAAATCTTGCGTATCTGTATCAGATACATGCGTGTTCGTGTCGGACTCATGTTCGACACGGACATGCCTTGAATGCACGTTCAGCGTGGTCCATAGCGTATCCTATTAAAATTTAATTTTTTTATATATACATATATAATATATATATATATATATTATATATATTATATATATATATATATTGAGTCTGGCTATGGTGCTTGTAAAAGTACTAAGTATTTTAGTACTTGTAAATTTTTTACCGTTAGATCTACGCCTTTGATCATTTTCACCCGTTAGATTATACTATTCAACCAACCACCCACTTAACCCTAGGGGACCCACATCATCTTAACTGCACATCCCTTAATCCAAGGGCTAAAAACTTACAAGCACCAATGACTTGGTACTTGGTACTTTTAAAAGCATAGGAGCTCAATTTTATATATATATATATATATATATTATAAGATAATAAATATTTTAGGTTTTTATTAAGTGCATACAATTTTTTGCACTATGAATAAATTATGTATGGCTGAGAATTTTTTAGAAATATATGAATTATCAATAATAATTTTATTAAATTTTCATTCGTATGAAAATTTAAAAAATTATTTTAATAATAATAACTATTTATATATAAAAAATTGAGTAGAGCTATTGTGCTATTAGGAGGACAGCAGCATATATTTGTGCTCTTAAGTTTCTAACCGTCCATCAATTTTAATGGCCGTATAGGATAAAAGAGAAAAGAAATTATGGAGAAATTTAAAGAGAAGAGAAATTGAGATATCCAATTTCTTCTCAATTTCTCATCTCTCTCTCATCCTAACCACCTATCAAACTTAATGAATAGTTAGAAATTTAGGAGCACACAGGCTACTGTGCTCTTAATAGCACAGTCGCCCTACTCTAAACAATTATATTATTATATTAATAATATTATATTTTATTAGCCGTGTCTGTGTCTTGTATGTATTCTAATTTATAAAGTTGTTAAGTCGTCGTCGTCGTATTCGAGTCATGCCGTATCCTGTGTCTCGTGTTGCTACGTGTGATGCTTAGTTGCTTATGCATTTTAACTTTTGTAGCTGCCATCAATGTCAAGAGTGCAACAAGGTGTCTGGATTCATTCTCTACTTCATTCTACATGGCTGGGTCTACCACTGCAGCACTGCATACTCTACCACCAACATCCCATGCAATCACCTCGCCATCCGCGGCCGGGCCGCCCCGAGCACATGCTTGGCCGTTCGCCGACATCGCAAGCCCACACAACCCAACAGAGAAAAAGAGAAGAGAGAGAGAGAGAGAGACTCCCCACCTCTCTGGCAATCAATGAAAACAACATTACAGCAGCTATGTAATCCTCTTATATACACCCCCCCCCTCCCCCATAATGTGAGCTAGGTACCTGCTACACTTCTCATTCTTATATAGTTGATGCCCATATGCTTGTATACTCCCTCACACATGAGACAAATCTCTCTCTATCTGTGTCACTACCTATTGCATTTAATCACAATGAGTGGGTACCCACTCAACTTGTTATTATACTTGAGGATTATTATTAGTACTCAATGAGTAATTAAGTTTATACTCTATAATTTGGGAAGAATTAATGATGAAATGTTAATAGTAGTATGTCCATACAAAAAGGAGACCTTGGCCAAGAAACCTGCAGCATTTTCTGCTATGCTGTCCAACTTCTCTACTATATTCTATTTCTCCCTAGCTAAGCTAGTCTTTAATTTTCTAACTTTTGTGCTTATTGTTACCTTATATATTACATACCATATATATATTATATATGTTACCATATATAATATATATATTACTATGTATATTACTTTCTTATTAGGATAGTATTATTTATTTCTTTGTATAACAGGATATAATCCTGTACTTCCATGTAAAGCTTTTCCTCTCTCTATATAAGAGAATGGATTTAGATGAATAATATACAGAAAATTTCTCAAATCTCTTGTTTCATGGTATCAGAGCCCTTCTAGGGTTTTATTCTCTTTCGACGACTTTTGCTCATCTCCTCAGAAGGCGAATTGTTCGTCCAGATCAGCACCACGTCCGAGGACGACACGATCCTATCCTAGTGGTTAACTGGGGCTGCGATTGTCATCATCACGTCTGTGTGGCTGCGCATCATATCTCGACATACGTCTGACCAAGTTGCTAGGAGTCTCTAGCAAGCCACTTCTTCAGATTTGTCCATTCTATCTCTTCTCTTTATTTATTTAAGTTATGACATCTTCTACCAATCAATTTCCTCAACTAGATGTCAAATTATCTGGTTCTAATTACCGGGAGTGGTCGGTGTCTGTAAAACTTTTACTTGATGCCCTAGACTTAACAGATCATATTAATGACACTAGCCCTCCTGCTGATGAGAAGAAACTCAAAGAGTGGAATAATGCTGACAGACGTACTCGTGGAATTATATCCACGTCTGTAGAAATTGACATCAGAATGCAGTTGGTGAGTTTCACTACAGCTCAGCAAATGTGGGCTCATCTTCAAAAACTATATGAGCAATCTAGCCATGCTCAATCATATGCTGAATTCCAAGAGATCACATCGGCCCATCAAGGTGAACGCTCCATTCAGGAGTTCTATAGCTTTATGCAAGCACGGTGGCGCCAACTATCCATCATGGACGAATCATTATGCCAGACTTGTTTGGCTTGCACTTGTGCTACCAAACAAACGCAAATTCGTGATCAACAGCGTCTTTTTCAATTTATTATGCGTCTACGGCCAGAGTTCGAGGCCTTACGAGGCCAACTTCTTCATCGATCTCCGCTACCCACCATTGATGCTGCACTTGCAGAGCTTATTGCAGAGGAAACTCGTCTTCGAGTATTGCATTCCTCCAGTCCTTCAACACCGACTGTACTTGCTGCTCCCAATCAAGTTCCTCCTGAGCCTTTGAGTTCTACTAATTCGTTTGTTCCTCGAAAGAACAAACGCAATATCCAATGCAAATATTGCCAACTCTGGGGGCATCATATTCAAGATTGCAGGAAAAAGAAGTGGGCTGATCAACAACGACATTCTCCACGTGGTTATCCTGCTGCTGCTTCTACTTTGCAGATCGAGCATCCTTTCAATACTTCTTCTAACAACGTAGGACATCACACTGCTTCTACTCAACTCAGCTGGCCTCAACTAATGCAGCTACTTCAACAGAGCAATCTGAATAACTCGACTCCAAAAGAGCCAGAATCCAGTCCTCAGACATCATCAGCACCACCAGGTTTTGGTTCCCTTTCAACACCTAGCTTTGGAGGTAATTCTAAGAATTCCTGGGTTCTAGACTCAGGTGCTTCTTTTCATATGACTCCACATGATTCATTACTTTCTTCACCTTCCCTATTGTCTTCTCCGCTCAATATTTTTACTGCTGATGGTACACCACTTCCTGTTACTCATTATGGTACATTATCACCTACCATTGGTAATTCTGCCAAATTTTATGTGCCCTCTGTTTTACACATACCAAAACTTTCTTTAAATCTTTTATCTGTTAGCCAAATTACTGATCATGATTGTACAGTTACATTTGACTCATCTTCTTGTCGTGTTCAGGATCGTCGAACAGGGACTTTGATTGGACAGGGCCATAGGCGTGATGGCTTGTACTACATGGATCATCTGCATCTACCATCCAACCATAACTCTGTTAACGCCACCACTACTTCAACCATCTCTAGCTCTACTTTATGGCATCGTCGCTTAGGTCACCTTTCTTTCGAACATCTTAATGTTTTAGTTCGTCGTGGTGTATTAGGCAAATTTTCTGTTTCCAATAATCTTAGTTGTATGGGTTGCAAACTTGCTAAACATACTACTCAACCTTTTCCTGCTAGTAACTCTGTCTCTCATGCTGCTTTTGATTTAATTCATTCTGATGTTTGGGGTCCTGCTCCTATTTCTACACGTATTGGTAATCGATACTATGTGATCTTTGTGGATGACTATTCTCGTTTTACCTGGATATATTTTATGAACAACCGGTCTGAACTATTGCAAATATATAAAAATTTTACAGTTATGATTCAAAATCAATTTGGCACAAATATTAAAATTTTTCGTTCAGACTCTGGTGGTGAATATATCTCTTCTGAATTCAGACAAATTCTTGCAAGTCAAGGCACCTTACCTCAGCTTTCTTGCCCATATGCTCATCAACAAAATGGGGTTGCTGAAAGAAAGCATCGTCATATCATGGATACTGCTCGGTCTCTTCTTTTTGATAGTTCTGTTCCTTCACAATTTTGGGCTGATGCTGTCAATACAGCTGTTTACTTAATCAACATTATGCCTTCCAGTGTCCTTTCAGGTGTCTCTCCTAGTGAGCGGTTGTTTGCCAAGCCTCCTTCATATGATCATCTACGAGTCTTCGGTTGCACTTGCCTTGTTTTGCTACCTCCTCACGAACGAAATAAACTGTCTCCTAAATCTGCTATTTGTATCTTTCTAGGGTATAGTCTTGAGCATAAAGGGTATCGTTGCTATGATCCTAACACGAGACGTCTTCGGATTTCTCGTGATGTGATTTTCTTTGAGCATCTTCTCTATTATGCCCAACCCACACCAGCCACTGCATCTTCTTCATCTGCCCCTATCGATCTTTCCTTTTTGCATGATTCTTTTCCAGAGCATTCCTCTTTTCCTGAGGACTCTATCTCTCCTAATACCTCTCCTGCAGATGAAAGTGAAGTTCATGCCTCTCATGATGGTCCTTCTGTCGAAGCTCCAACCGACGATCCTCCGACATCCGTGCGTCGCTATCCCCTTCGAGAGCGCCAGCCCAAAAGGTTCTTTGGTTGTGTTACCTCACATTCTCTTTCTCCCCATTTCCATTCTTTTCTTGCTACCATCCATACTCACCAGGAACCACGAACATACCGCCAAGCTGCTACCATTCCTGAGTGGCAAGATGCTATGTCTGACGAACTTAAGGCTCTTCACAACACCGGTACCTGGACGCTTGTTCCTCTTCCTCCAGGAAAGGTTCCAATCAGTTGCAAATGGATCTACAAAGTTAAGACGAAGTCTGATGGTTCTATTGATCGATATAAGGCTCGCTTGGTTGCTCGCGGCTTTACTCAAGAGTATGGCATCGATTACGAGGAGACATTTGCTCCGGTTGCCAAAATGACCTCTGTTCGCGTTCTTATTGCTGTTGCTGCCTCTCGTGGTTGGCCGTTATATCAACTTGATGTTAAGAATGCTTTTTTACATGGTGATCTTCACGAAGAAGTTTACATGGAGCCACCTCCTGGTCTTAATCATCCGCCTGGTCATGTCTGCTTACTTCGCAAGGCGTTGTATGGTCTTAAACAAGCTCCTCGTGCTTGGTTTGAGAAGTTCTCGACTGCCGTTATCTCTGCTGGTTTTCGTCAGAGTGAAAATGATCATGCATTATTCATTCACTCTTCTGCTCGTGGTACTACTGTTTTACTTCTCTATGTTGATGATATGATTATCACTGGTGATGATCCCGATTTTATACATTTTATCAAAGCTTTCTTTCAACGTCAATTTGAAATGAAGGATCTCGGGCTTCTCCGTTATTTTCTAGGTATTGAAGTAGCCTACGGTTCTAAAGGCTATTTGCTATCTCAACGGAAGTACACAGCGGATCTCATCTCTCGTGCTGGTATTACTGACAATGACACAGTCAATACTCCTATGCAACTTCATCAAAAACTGACTCCTACCATGGGTGAGCCACTTTCAAATCCCACGCGCTATCGGGAGTTAGTTGGAGCTCTTATTTATCTCACTATCTCTCGTCCAGATATTGCTTATGCTGTCCACATAGTAAGCCAATTTGTTCAGGAACCAACTTCTGTTCACTATGCTGCTGTTCTTCGCATTCTCCGCTATCTTCGTGGCACTATTAACCAGAGTCTTTTCTTTTCTTCTACCTCGGAACTTGCACTTCGAGCTTATTCTGACGCTGATTGGGCTGGGGACCATACTGATCGTCGATCCACCACGGGTTATTGCATCTTTCTTGGTGATTCGCTTATTTCCTGGCGAGCTAAGAAACAGAATATTGTCTCCAAATCTAGTGCCGAAGCTGAGTATCGTGCTATGTCTGCTACAGCATCTGAGATTGTTTGGCTTCGTCGTCTTCTTGGTGATATTGGCATTACTTGCTCTACTCCGACACCTCTGTATTGTGACAATCAAAGTGCCATCAAGATTGCTAATAATCCGGTATTTCATGAACGCACTAAACATATTGAAATTGATTGTCACTTCGTTCGGCATCATTTTCTTAATGGCACACTGGCCTTACCGTTTATATCTTCTCGTCTTCAGCTTGCCGACTTCTTCACAAAGTCTCATACCACACAACGTCATCATTTTCTTTTATCCAAACTCTCGGTGTTTAACCCACCTTGAGTTTGCGGAGGGGTGTTACCTTATATATTACATACCATATATATATTATATATGTTACCATATATAATATATATATTACTATGTATATTACTTTCTTATTAGGATAGTATTATTTATTTCTTTGTATAACAGGATATAATCCTGTACTTCCATGTAAAGCTTTTCCTCTCTCTATATAAGAGAATGGATTTAGATGAATAATATACAGAAAATTTCTCAAATCTCTTGTTTCACTTATTAGCTGGTAGTTTCAGTTGTGGATAGGAGGCTTTCTTTTTGCAGGAGAATAGTCCATTCCAGCAATGTCTAGAATGTCGGGGTAGGACGATGTCGCTGACGGCTGCGAGGCCGGCGTGGCAGAATGCAGGTCCTCTCGGTTTGGGTCTGCGATTTCCTTCGAGTCGTGGCCGCTTCGCGGGGTGTAGTCGACTGTCACCGCCTTGTTGCTGCTCCTCTCACTCTGTACAATCCCATGAATTAACTAAACCATGAGAAACAAAGATAATGTAGAGTAGTATAACTGTGAAATGAAAGGAAACATATGGTTTGTTTTTCTTGTTTGTTGATTATTAGAACTCCCACCTTTGATGTGGTCATTGTCTGTGTAATGAGTTTCCTACTCCTTCCTGTATCAACAGTTGAAAGGATAACTGCTTAGTAACAGAAACACACAGCATTAACTCTCATAATTAAGTTGTGATGTATTAATCATCTCATTGAGAGAGAGAGAGAGAGAGAGTGAGTGAGTTGTTATGAAAGTGACACTGTTGGAAATTTTAGTTGATCACAAAATTGTTTGGCTCCACACAAGAGGGGTGGGGGTGGGGAAGGGGGAGAGAGAGAGAGAGAGGATTGCTTCTTCCTCAGAAACAGTGGTACAAAGAAGTTAAGGTATGAAACCAAAAAGGTACAACAAAGATTAATTAAAAGAGTGCTATTTAATTTGAGTATGATTTCTCTCAATGGTGCTTAGGCTTGTGATTCCTAGGCCCATAATAATCCTCATGAAACTCTGGTACTCTATGATGTGCTTCTTTAACAACTTCCCTAAGAGAGCTTCTCTCCTTCATTGTACCTGAACAATGCCCATCATTCCTGCAAGAATCCTCTTCTCCAAAGGCACTTCCTCCTCCCTTCAAACTCTCCTCCTGAGAAAAGTATCCAAGTATTTATATATAAGTGATGAAATTAACAACTGTGAGAGAGGTTTGAATATAGAGCCACAAATTAAGATCACTCACATGAATTTTGTTGTGAACTGTGACCATGTGCTCTTCTTGCTTTAGTAATCTAATACCTGAAAAAGGGAGTGAAAGAGACCAAATATTTAAGTTTGTTTTTAGATATAAATTAAGATTGGAAAAGAACACACCATGAATATATGATTTCAACAGAGAACTCAAAAAAGAAAAGACTCTGAGATGAGATTACCATGAACTCTTGTGACTTGAAGCAGGAGCAAGGTTAGAGAGAAAAATGACATGGCATGCCTCATTTTTTTAGCTCCTAAATGATTAGAAAGTAAAAAAAAGGTGGTAACAAGCTATGAAAGAAGAACACCTTAGAGAGAGAGAGAGAGAGAGAGAGAGAGAGAGAGAGGGAGAGAAACTAGCTAGAGAAAGCTTCTGACTCCACTAATTTATATAGGCACACAGGACCTCTGTCTATGTCCAAAAGCCAATTAAGATCTTCCCCAACAAATAAAAGAAAAAAAATTAAAAAAAATTTTTAAAAAAAATCTATAGGGGTTTGTCCTACTAATTATTTTCTAATTAACTTTGATCCTATAAAATGTCACTCTTTAAGGAAGGATGTTCCCTTAAAATTTGGGGTTTGTCCAGCTTATTGTTCCCTGATTTACCAAAATGTCATTGCTAGAGAGGCCCAAGTTTGTTATGGAACACTACTTAAATAGTTATGCTAATTAAGCCCTATATCTAAGACTAGTTAACATGGTCCCTACTTGTTTTTTTTTTTTTTTTAAAAAAAAAACTTGGTGATAGATTGAGTGCTTTTGGTCAACTGGAACTGTGGTTTTCCTTTTTCTTTTTTCTTTGTATTCCTCTTTAGACGCAAGGAAATTTTTTAGAACATTTAGGAGTATTGTTGGTGGCATATTAAAATTAATGAACATAACATTGACAAAAAGTTTAAGTGAATTTTATGTAGCTCATAGTTCTTATATATACAAGTTTAAGCTCATATAATGTGTAACATGTATGTAAGGTAATTAGTTGTTGACTTTGTGTGCACATTAACTATATAGGTATATGAGAAACTATTAGTTACCTGCACCAGGTGTATCCGCACGACTCATGCACCACACTTAGTTTTTAGTAATGATTAATATCTTTAAACCAAAATCCAGTCCAGATGAAATAGGGATGCCAGTGTGTACGGATAACTAAAATTTTATTCGAACCTAAATCTGAACAGAGCGAACTTATTTGATGCTAAACGGATATAGTTTTGAATATGAATATCAAAAACAAAAACCCAACAGATATGGATTCGAATATGGATTTTGATTGTATCCGAACCGAACCCGAACCGGACCCAAATCCAAATTTATTTTACATTATATATAATATGTATATAAAAATTTGGATATTATATTTGAATTTATATTTTAAAAAATTAGATTTAATGTAATATATTTTGAAATATTGAAAAGAGAAATAATTGTTTCGGGCTCGAATTTTTGGGTTCGGGTTCGGGTTCGGGTTTGGGCTTCGAATTTTTGGTCGGGTTCGGGTTTGGATATGAATTTTTAAAATTCGTTAGATTCGGATTCGGATTTCGGATTTAGAGTCGGGCTCATGTTCAGGTTTTTGAAAATCCACTCTGAATCCAACCCATTGACATCCTTATTATAATTATTAAACTTGATTTAGATTTGTAGTTATCTAAATTAAGAATAAATTCTATTTTAATTAGAAAAAAATATAATTTAAAGTTAATTTGGTCTATATGGATCATATATAGGAGTCTAATTTTAATTGAATTAAAATTAGACTTTTATATATATATATATATATATATATATATATATATATATATATAGAGTGAGGCTATTATGCTATCGGAAGCACGGAGCCTTCCGTGCTTCCACCTCATTTTCGATGTTGCGATTTTCGAATCGTCGATCGGCTCCGTTAAACTTGATCTAGAGTATTTGAAGTATCTAGAAAATAAATTTTATGATTTTACGATATCATTTGCCTAGTGAACGAAGGGGCTTAAAATCAACGGCTGAAAATAAAAATCTTACAAAATGTGATAATATGACATTAAAATTTTAAATCAAAGATATTGATCTTGTTTTATAAAGTATAAAGAATTTTCTATCAAAATTTCANAATCTAACAATCTCATCCAAGTACAACTGAGCGAGCCGCTCTCTGGACCATGTGGTCTGCACTGGTAGGAAGTGAGCAGACTTGGTCAGTCTGTCCACTATCACCCATATCGCATCAAAACCATCCTGTGCTCTCGGTAAACCCACGACAAAGTAAGCAGACTTGGTCAGTTTGGGTTGTTACCATGTACATACAGTTATATTTTCGTTGTACACTCTGGACCGGGGTTGTATTTTGGATATTATATGTACAATGGAATTAGTGTATATATATATATATATATATATATATATATATATATATATATATATATATATATATATATATGTTACGGCCAAATTAATGACGCGGCGTTTCTAATTAAACCATGCAGATTAGAAAGAGTTAAACCAAGATCCAATTGCTGTTGCCGAGCCTCATTATTTTGGGTGCTCGCTACAGTAACGAGGAGCCGTAGTACTAATTAAGCCGAGATACTTGGGAGTCGTTTGTACATATGCGGATTTCGAAGTTTCGGACCTAATTAAAGTTTTGATTTTTTCAGAGATCTTCTTTGTACTCCGTCTTTCGATATTAATAAAATATTTGTTCTGTCTTCGCCCATAGACATAGTCTGTTGGTCGAACCACATAAATTTCAGTGTGCTTTTTTTTTTCTTTTCTTTTTCTACATTAAGTTTTTTTTTTTTTGAATTTATTTTTCGTCGTTTCGATTTTAACAATTATCAGTCTTACCATTGTATTATCCATCAAAGAGAGAGAGAAAAAAAAAAAAAAGAGGAAAATAAAATTAGTCTATGCACACCTCTTGCACTACTTCGTTCATGCACCACTATCATAACTGATTCATAAAGATATTCAAACTAAAATCTAATTATCAAATATGATTTACAAAGTCTAAACATTCCCTACAAACTAAAAGTCATAAACTTTAAAAACTTTATTTGCATCTGGTGCATCGTAGTTTGACTAAACGAGCAATGGACCCCATTATATAATATAAAACTAGTTCGAGTCTTTCAGGTTCGGATTTCGAGTTCGAGTCCAATTCCGATCAGGATCATACCCGAATCTGAATTGCCCGAATTTTTATTTTTATTTTTGTAATTAAAATTATATTCACGTAGATCAATTAAATTTCTTCCGTATAAATTTCAATTGGAATAAAATTCTAGATATCCGTAGCCTCTTATCTAGGCCTGGCAAATGAGCGAGCCGGCTCACGTTCGACTCGCGTTCGACTCGATATTTGGCTCGCTCGAGCTCGACTCGAAATTAAATGAGCCGAGCTTGAACAAAACAAAGGGCTCCAATTCAATTAAGAAGTAATGGATAAAGAAAAAGCTCTGAAAAAAATTTAATAACGCGAGGGAGGGCGAATTAACGAGCGACAACCGAAAAAAAAAAAAGTTTCATAGGTATCAGTTAAAACACGCTTAACGAAATGGTGTCCAGTATTTAATAAAGTCTGTCTCAGGAAGATAGATATTTGGAGTATCATTTACCTACAGAATCGACAAGGATCAAAGATCAATAATTTTTAACGCTGAACAACTAAAAATCCTATACAAAAACTAGTGATATAGCACTAAATTTTCGATCAAAAAAATATTGACTCTTTTGTAGATATGATATTAAGTAATTTGCTCAAATTTCATCTAATTTGAATACTTCTAACAATCGCCCAGGGAGCCGTGAGAAGCGAGAAGAGCGTTGAAGATATTAACCATAGTAACACACCAAAATTTAGGGATATGAGAGAAATAACATTTCAGAACTATACACCCACGCAATATGTTCAACATATATAAACAATCCGGCAAAAATTACCTGGGTATCCTGCGCTTGAAAAAAGAAATAAAGGAAAGTGAAAAAAATTATACTGATCAATTTTCTAGAAATCTTCAAATATGCTAGATAAGTCAACGTGAGCCGATTCCGTTTCAATCTGCTACCAACACACTCCCGTAATATAAACGGTAACTAAGAAATATCAATTTTGTGCACAACACAGTAGACCTTAGACAAGGAGGCCAATTCCGTGCTCCTTGAGAGCACAGCAGCCATAATCTGCTGACGAGCACTGAAACCGAGTAATATAAGGAGTATAATATATAATAATATATTATATATAATAAACTTATAGAGAACTACTATGCTATGCTATGCGAAAGTATAGCCCGAGTCAATCGAAAATGGTGCCTCCGATTTTTGAATTCTTCAGATCAAGCTCGCCCTTAATCGTTTCTTATCTTTGGAATAATATTATTATAATCTTGTAGGACCACTCATTCATAAGATATATTTTAAGTCCTAGAAGAGGCCGCAATCATCGTCTTCGCAAACCATTTCAGAAGTTTTTAGTCTAATACGGGTACAAAATTCAAAAACTTCAAATCTCTCTACCTATCTTCGCCAATCACTTCCCTCTGATCCACCCATCTACATCCGCCCCCGCATCCCAACCATCTTATCTTATTCTACAAAGTCTATAATACATCTAATTATCAGTTCTACAAATCAATTAACGAATCATTCCAATACCCTCTAGTAATTATCGTCTTCGCAGATCCTTCAGCATAGTAGTCTACACTATGGCTGTTTGGTATCCAAATTATCCTGTTTTTAAATCGATCAATAGGTCGAGACATACGAAGCGCAATGCGTAATAAATGAAGTAATACAACATATAGATAAGTATGTCTGTAGCACGTATCACTAGTAAAAAGAATCCTGTTTCTCCCATCACGATTATCCCGAGATACCAAAAAGAAGTGAATGGAATGCGCTCACTCTAATCACGAGCCGCACAGCACAGAACTCAAAGACCTCACACTCTGCAGTCTTACTTATTATCTCAAACAATAATGCCATAAAATATCGTATACCACTATTCCATAATGAAAAACATTTACCTATTATATAAGCAGATCTATGGAGGTCCAAATTGTAGAATTCGCGCCTACCTGACTTCGCACAATAACATAATAAATCTCGGTCTTAATAAGTTACGATATTGAATATAAAAATTACAGAAAATAAACCGATCCAATACTTTGTTTACAAAATTGCATACATCTTCTCCACCCCTGCACTACCCAGCACCATAACACGTAACGAACTTCTATTCCTTTAGATGAACTCAAAGGATCGAACCACCCAAAACGGAAAATACAATGACATTACAAATCCAAAACCAAGATACACGATTGATGATATCACCAATTTAATAACTCCGAGATCAACTACCACGTCACAAGAATAAATCCTATTTAGTTGTATATATCCATACTCAACACCCTAAAGAAGTGAAATCCAGATCGAACTACACAAGCAAGGCACTCAACAATTTTGCCATAAGAAATAATCAAAGTATATAAAGAATGGAGGATAAAACACCAATAATTGGAAGACTAGACCAATACTTACACACCCAAAAACTACATAAAAAGTCTACATATAATAATTAACATCATAACTTACTGCCGAACTGTAACCTCTCAGAACTCGTTTCACAGTGTTCTTCTCAGATCACAATTATTCTAAGTTACCAAAATTGAATCTCCTATCTAGAAGCACCACGAAATAGGACCCGAAAATACATCAAAACTACAAACACTTAACATTAAAAAAGACTCAAAGATTGAGTTGCTTCTAGAACTAATTACAAATCATTAAAGTGAAGACCAGAGATGTCCTCCAAAAGATGCAAGATATTGCCATCAGGAACTTCCTTCAGACAAATAGTAGATTAAAAAACAGCAGACACTGCCAACTAACGAAAGACAACCATCAACGCATACCAGACGAACTAGTCCCACTCAACGACCCATTAACAAGCAGCACCAATAAAAGTAGAACAAATCTAACTTCATACAAGTACTCTCCATTGTGATAAACCAACTCACTTTAAAATTCAAATCATAACAATACTGCTGCGTTTTATAAAAGTTCTCCATCAATGGAAAGCAAACCTATAGCTGCAAAGTCTAATAATGGCAGCCAAGATAATATTTCCATAAAGAAAGAACCAGAAAACAGTTGCGGCCAAATATACCACTCAATATCTAACCTGAGACAGCAATAGCGATATATAAAATGAAGTCGCAATAAGTAGGTGACATCAAATGACACTTTCAAAAATTTTATTTTATCAAACCTTAAGATTAATTATCAACTTCAAATTAACATTTTCCAAAATTAATAAGAACCAATTTTAAGTTGAATTTCGATAAATCAACAAATAAAAGAAATCATCTGGTTCCAGAATTTAGGTTTTATGATTTTTGCAAAATATGTCGACCCAAATAGTCTTGCTAACCTTCGCGCTTCTAAAATTGCATCATGAGATCTTGTTATTCAATTTCAAGGACCCAACAGCACGTATAACTAAAGACTACATAAATGTAAAGTAAATAAAGCTTCGTATTAACAGTATACACATCGCTATACACTCACCCGTTACACTGACAAAGCTGTAACTTCAGAATCTAAACAACATATTATCCTAATCCTTAATAAGGACAAAAAAATATAGTAAAATATATAATAGTAAGTCAAAATGATTAACAAAAAATATAAGATCGTTTTTTATCACCATTTAGTTCTCTATTCATTCCGCCATATAGTTCGCACATTTGATACGGGGAAATCTGCTGAAACCCACGGAACTATTTCAAGGAGTATGATAATTTTCTAATGAACTTGTTTGCAAATTGAATTTAAATAATATAGAATTAATATAAAATCCTCCCACGTATAAAAATACCCAAACCGGCTTGCATTCATTGCACAGATTACTAAAACTTATTGCCCTATGCTAACTATATCAAATATCCCAGAAGAAATCACAAGACTAACATGATTCAACCACAAACACTTCAGACATTCAAAAGATATTGGAATTTTCATTTTCTTGATATTGAGAGATCTATAATCCTAAATGGTCTTCAACAAGATTGATTTATCAAGAGATTCACCAGCTGATGAACTTAGTAATGACATTAACCAAAATACTCTTGAATAACTTCTCACACGTGATCCATGTATTCCAATACATTCCGACATATGGAAGATTATTTCCATTCCGATCAGTGTGATTCCTAACCAAGAATAGGCCTTTAGTCAGTTCCGATATCCGATCCAGCTATTTTATTCCCGTTTCGATTTACTCGACCCTGCCGGCTCTCCGACTTCCGACCAACAGCACCTCGCCATAATATATATCATTATATATTTATAGTATATATATATATTATATATTATAGTATATATATATATATAAATACTATATATATTAGTATCATATTTAATTATAAGCCTAGTGATATCTGAGTTTATTAAAATTGGGCTAATGTTGTTTCGGCGCATAAAAAGTAAACCCAATAAGCAAATAAGAATGCAGCCAATTTTACTAAATTTATAATATTGCCTTTCTTTTCTGTTTTCTTGTCACAATGTGTTGTGAGCTCTAACTTTTCAATATGTTTTCTCCTCTTTCTTTTTCTGTCTCTACACCCTAATGCCCAAACCCGGTAGCCCATCTAATTAACGAATAACACATATGCCCCGTTGCGCTTACGCTTGCTATTAATGTATACTTAGAAAAATATACATAAAAAAAATAGATTTAAAATTTTGACATTATTTCAAAATTTTGATGTAAATTTTTAATATTTAATATTTAATTTGATTTAAATTAATATATTATAAAGATAATGTTAGTATATTAATTTGATTATGTTTTTATATACATTTGAACAAACATCGACAATGGAATATTTATTCCGATTCCGATTCAGGTGATTAACCAAAGAATTAGGTTATGAGTCATTCGATTCCGATTCCAGCTTTTTTTATTCGATTTGATTACGACTCCGACTTCGAACCAAACACGCTTATATATATATATATATATATATATATATAATATATTATATTATATATATATATATATATATATATATATATTTAATATATAATATAATATATATTTTAATTATTATAGCTGAGTGAATATCTGAGTTAGTTAAATTGGGCTAATGTTGTTGGCCCATAAAAATAACCCAATAGACAAATAAAAGAGCAAAATTTTACTAAATTTATATATTTTTCCTTTCTTTCTTTTTTCTTTACAGAGCTCTAAATTTTCAATATGTTTCTCTCTTTTTTTTTCTGTCTCTCACCCTAAGTGGCCAAACGGTAGCCTCTAAGTTACGAAGTAACATCATATGCCCGCGCTTGCCTTACCTTGCTATTACATTGTATACTTGAGAAAATATACATAATATTTTTAAAGTAAAAAATTATTATTCATATAAAATTTTAATTTTAGTTATATATGATTGGATAGTTTAATCCAATATTTATTTATATAATTTATTTATTTTTGACTGCATAAATGAAAATGAATAATATAGAGATTGCAGGCAGAAGAAAATACATAAGAGGCTGAAAAAATTAGATATTCAACTCATAAATTATTTTTTTTCATATTATAATACTATATTTCATATAATTATTTTGTACTTTGAACTATTAGACATATTTTTGTATCAAATTATAGATAATGTTCTATACAAATTAAACTATTGATCGTATAATATTGAGAATTTCAAGCGGCTCGTTTAGGGCTCGAGCTCGCTCGACTTGAAATTAGGCTCGCTCGAGCTCGGCTCTAATTTATTTCAATCCAAGCTTGAGCTTAAATTTAGGCTCGAAATTAATTTCAAGCCGAATTTGAGCCGAAATAAGCTCGCTTGAGCTCGGCTCGTTTCCACCCCTACTCTTACCATAGTTAATTTGGATTCGGCAAAAATTCGATATGGGTATAATTGGAATAAGATTTGTATCTTTAATTTTAAATTCGTTGAAAAATACGACTTAATAAACGGAATCTCTAATTATAGAGATACATGATTTATACGAAAATTATACGCTCACCAATTAAAAATTCGGGATAAAAAATTCGGCTATTAAACTATGCTTTTTTTTCTCTAAATTTATGCTACTAGCATAAATAGTTATAAATTCAAAAAACTATAAAATAAAGTAGATTAAGTAAAAAAAATAATAGTAAAATTTATTGTCGTCTCTATCATCACTTTTTTTTCATGGTCCACATATTCCACAAGTTCATAAGTTTTTCAATAATTCGTGAATAATTCGGCAATAATTCAAAAATAATTCGGAAAGAGATATTATCTAGAAATTTTGTGCATTTTTTTGGCCGAATAATTCTGCCTATGCGAATTATTTGTGAATAATAAATCTAACCAAAAAATTTATATTTTATTCTAATGTTTTAGAAATAAATCGTATGCAGACGATTTTATTCGAATTTTTAATAATTTAAAAATAATTTATGAATAATTCGCGGACTAACTAACTAAGTATGGCTCTGACATCCTCTAATAAGAAAAAGATTTGAGGGGTGCCATACTGCCATGTGTGTGGCTTGCCGTCGGCTCATGCGGGGGTGTCCGCGCTTTTGCTGGCAGGCAGACAGGGCGGGTGGCGACCCTGCTGGGAACGGAAAGGGGCAGCGCTTTCAGCTCTCTTCTTGGGGGCATACAATAACAAGGATGAAGGACAAACACGTCTCCCTCCCCCTCTTCATTTGTGTTCACTTCAAACAAAACCTTATCCTCTAGCAGGATTTTTTTTTTTATGTTTCGTTTATTTTTTTTTAAAAAAAAATTAACATTCGAACTTGAGATCTCGAATACCAGCCACCAAATCTTTTGCCACTTGCAGTAGGGACGGTCGGTTCCTCTCGCAGGATTAAGCGCATTGTGCAACCACATTTTGTACCAAAATATGTACTTAGATAATAATGTGGGATTATTATTCTATATGTCAAAGTTTTTTCATCACAATTAAAAGTTTACAATACGGGATAATTTCATATGACTCACTACAAAGGTATTAAATTACAAATATGTCCCTACGAAACTTAGGCTGTTAGATTTATCACTCCAATTAAAAGTCCTCCTTTCTGCAAATATACCCTTATATTATCAAAAATTAGATAATCATGAGTTAAAAAGCCTAATCACAATTAGCTAATGAGTAATATGGCGTTCTTATCAGTTATGTGTATAATTTGTATTTCAATGTTGAGTTCCATCATATGTCTCACCCTCTTATTTTTATCCATAGCGACAAAGATACCTAGGCTGCTGCGACGTCAAAGGTAAGGCCCTCGGTCGCAGAAAAAATGAAGTACGCCGCACGTGTCGCGGAGAGAGAGAGAGAGAGAGAGAGAGAGAGAGAGAGAGAGAGAGAGAGAGAGCAAGAACGATAGTTTTCTACATAGACAAATCTGTAAGGGCGAAATAGCTATTCTACGCACCAATTAATCACTAATAAAAAAAACTAACAGTATTCAAACGGTAGGGATGTATATGAAGGAACCAAAAATTTTACAGGGATATATTTGTAAATCAAAGAATTTTAGAAGAGAAAAATTTGATAACTTAAATTTTATAGGAATATATTTGCTATTTAATATCTTTGTAAGGGTCTGTTTGAAATTAACCCTTACAATATTCTACTACAGCCTGTTTCATGTTGAGTCTCATCTTGTAGTACTGTTAGGCAAAACGGAGCAGCACGGAAAGTACATTGGAATATATTTTTTTTAGTTTTTCAATAGAATTACAAAAAATATATCACAATCAACTCATTGCGAAATATATAATATGATATTACGTACAGAAACAAATGAAACGCTTTTTTAAATTTATTTTCCCATCATACTAACTCAATTTTCCAATCTGTCTATAATTTTTTTCCCATAATTTCGAAAGAGACCTATATTTTATGAGCATCTCATGTGGTGTATGCGTTAATTTACAAGTAGTTACAAATTTAGGGTAAATTGCAACACTAATTCTTGGACTATAAAATCAGTTGCACTTTAGCCTTCAATTTTAATTTATTGTACATCAATGGGAAAATTGTATGGAACTTGACTAGGTCCATTTGGATTTGGCTACTCAACCTTTCAAAATTTTAATTCTATTACAATTTGAGTTAGTTAACTGCATTTTGACTTCAAAACTTAAATATATGTGTCGTTATAGGTTTAATTAGTATATTTCGTGCAATTGTCACAATAATAAGTTCAGTAAAGTAAGTAATTAACTTAGAATTTGAGTCAAAAGTGTCGTTAGCTGATTCAAATCAAACAATTTGAAAGATTGGATAATGAAATTAAAATTTTAAAAGGTTTGATAGCTAAATCCAAATGATTTGTAGTTCGGATATATAAGTTCCATACATTTTTACCTACTTTAATTAATAGGTGCGATATATATATTATTCTTGGAACAAAGTTTTAATTTTTTTTTCAATTAACAAAAGAAAGACCCATGTAGTTATGTGATTTTTTTTTCCAATTAAATAAGAAACAAAATTTAAATCTGTTAATTATATTATCTATAATTTATTGACAGTGAATGATGTCGCATTTTATATATATCAAGTAGTGTCATACAACCACCACCAAAATTTGGGTTATGATGTGATGTAGAAATCACCACCACATTATTGCTGAGTGCAAATAGAAGCTTCAGATAGATTATTCATGCACCACAAACTAATTATGAATATATAATAATAAAATTACAATTCGAATTTTACATTTTATATATGTGATCTATAATATCCAAAAGACTAAACATCAAATACTAATTCATTCTTTTTATACTGTTGATATCAAGACTAGATACATGGCTGTAAATAGGTTTCTAAATCTTACTACATATATGTAGATGCTTTTTTTAATGATGTAGATAACATTTAAAAAAATGATTTTTCATGCAAAAACCTTTGTATTTTGGATTGTGCTAGTACATGTGTGGATCATAATCCAATGCGCCAAGCAGACGCGAACAATAATACCATATTACTCTTTTAGAAATAAACTAACTGGAAATGTGAATCAATTAGGATTCGAATTTGTAACATCGGGTATCAACCACCAAATCTTTTGCCACTTGTGCCAGGGATGGTCAATAATACCATATTACTGTAACAACTAAAATATTTAGTCAGTACCGCAGCATATGCAAAATAGTTATAGTTTGAGAAAACAATTGGAACTCCAATATCTAATATTGTACCTGACACATGCAAAGATGAGCCAAAGATGATACCTACTTTGTGTGCTCAAACTGGTCTTGTCATATAGGTCATTTAATTAGATCAATATTTAGGGGTTTCCACATGATATATATCTTAAAGTACAATGGAGATACACAAAGAACAAGAACGTGATCAAAGTCCTACACTCAACCATTTTTTGAAGTAGCTACCCAATTTCCCCTTTGACTCCTTGAGCCAAGTGGTACAGTGATCCACAGTGTATCCAACTTAAAAAAGATCCACCCATCCATTATTGAGCAACATCCAGTGAGATGAAATGACCATTTCACTTTCAAAGTACCCTTCTCAATTTTGTTTTACGGTAAAGATGTATAGAGACCCCCTCCAACTATACGCTATTCTGAAATGACACCATCAATTTTTTATTTCCTTTTTTTCTTTTTTGATTGAGGCATTTTACAAGTTTTAGTTTCTTTTTGGTGGGGAATAAAGTAATTTCAGCCAAAAAAAATAAAAAAAATTATCAATTTTACTAATTTTTAAATATATTTTAGCAAATAAAACTAGCAGACACTACTTTTGTGACAAATTATTTGTGGCCATTTAGATATTACATCTAAATATTTCACTTTTGTGGACAAATCTAATAACTTGCCGCTATTTTTTTTTAATGCAAATTTCTAGATATTAATTGTGAGGAATTATTTAAAATGATTATAAATTATTGTTACTTTTAGCAGTGAGATTTAAATTTTACTTCTAAAAAATGAAGATGATTTCTGTGATGATCGACCTATTTCTCAATAAATATAAAGAACGTTAGTAACATGCTTTAAATTATAAGCATTAAAGCATAT
Organism: Ananas comosus; assembly: GCF_001540865.1. Taxonomy (NCBI): domain Eukaryota; kingdom Viridiplantae; phylum Streptophyta; class Magnoliopsida; order Poales; family Bromeliaceae; genus Ananas; species Ananas comosus. Next base: position 2,985,613 of record NC_033622.1, on the reverse strand, counting down.
CAAATTTAATGAAATTTTTTGTTTAACTAGGTATAAAAATTTAAATAGTCATTGAGGTTATTTCAGAATAGGTTATGATTGAGGGGGTCTCCACACATTTTTACTTTAGTTTAACTTCAATCACATTTTTGTTTGTGGAAGTACTCCTCAAACTACAAAGGTGAAGTGACCTGCAATAATAAGCTTTGTCCATAGATTTTGTAGCAACCATGTATAGTAACATGCTAGCTAGGCTAGCTTATTTGTAGCATATATATATATATATATATATATAGAGAGAGAGAGAGAGAGAGAGAGAGAGAGAGTAATTAATTTTGGGGGGATTTGGTGAGCTTGGTCAAAGTTCCATGTTCAAACAAGTTCCAACAGAGCTCAAACTCCCATGCCCACTCTCCCCAATGATTTGGGCTCCTATTTTTGGACATGATTGTAACAAAAAATTAATACCATATATAAAATTTATTAATTAAAAAAAATATTGTATATATATATATATATATATATATATATATATATATAAAATTTACAATGGACTACTACTGTATGAAATAGTTGTGGTTGTCGCATCAAAAAGCGCGCATTTGTGAGGTCTTATATATGTACGGAATTACACTTTACGCAGCTTCTTTTCATATATGTACGGAATAAATTTGCTAGGTTTACTGCATGTTGGCCTCATTAATTTTTAGGCCTCATTTTTATGTGTGTGTGTGTGTGTATATATATATATATATATATATAGAGGTGATCTATACGTGAAATTGATGCATGCATATAACTGTACCATGAAAATTTTAGACGACATTCTATTCAACATCTTCAATATTTGATATGTGCTTTCATTATTATTAAACGTCATCAATAAATATATTTTTATTAAATACTGATAAAAATTCTCTGACGCTTTATGAAAGCATTGGTATATTTATCTCTATATATTTACTTAGCGACTCTTTATTTAACGCTTTTACAAACGTCGGGGTTATTCTTACCGACGCTTTAAAGCCTCTTTACTTATTGTTTAAATTGTCCTTAAGTGAAAGATTTGTTATAGTGTATCTATTAGGAGTTTGACGCAAGCCTAAACCGCGTTGAGAGGTAATTAAGAAACATAAGAAAGAAAAGAGAGGAATGAACTACTATTTGATATAGACAAAACTATTATTAATCAACTCTAAAAATTGATTACATTAACCGAAAGCCACAATTATATAGAGACGATACCCGAATCCTACAATAAATGAAGATAATAAATCCTAGTATATCTCTAAACTTAATCTGATTAGAAATAATCAAATAACCAGACTCAAAATAGAAAAGATACAAAACTTTTCAAAGATAACCTAAATATGTAAAAACGGAGGCCAAAACAATTAAATTTAGTTCCCACATGCAGTTGAAACGGCTTTGTTGTTCGATATGTAGATCTCGAAAAGTATTTTCCGAATTTTGATTTGATGTTAAAATCGGACATTTGAGTGAAAAGTTATTGCCGTTTAAAGATTTCTCCTGTCAAGTGTAAAAATTATCCGAATTCATGGAATTTTCGGCTTAGCTTGATTACGTCACACTTTTCTAAGAACTCTAACGCTAAATTGGCAGTATCAAAATATATATGTAGAAATTATCTTTTCATTATCATTAAGATCAAGCTACACAATACATATTGTTCAAGTGACTATTGTAGACCATAATTAATGACATAGCAACTCTCATCAACTAATGTCTAAATTACTGTTTTTTATCTACTATATACTCCAAAACATTTCATTTTGAGAAATATTATATAGCTACTCTAATCATTTTTATCTAATTTTCTTAACAATATTAATATGCTAGATTAATTCTTAGTGTTTGATTAAAAAACAAAAGATACATATAACCATCTTTGAACCCAATTAATTAAGTTAGTAAGTAATTAGTAGCTTGTTCATGTTCAAGGAGACAATATTGCTTTGAGTACTAAAAATTGTAAACAAGAGTCTCGTCGAGTACATTATTTATATTTGGTTAAATTGGAGGACATAATCCATGAAATACTGGGCTTTAAAATATTTTAAAAAGTATAGATCGTAACCTTTTAATTTTCACGGTTTTTCAAACTGTTTATGTTTTTGATGTACGTACGTACGATAAGGATCTTACATATATTTTTAGGCTTACATGCAAGGTTCGATCTCATTAATGCTACTGTAAATTGCATGAAAATTTGTGTTGTTGAACTAGATTATTAATATTTATTTTTTTACCCCACTTAATGAAGTACAAAGTTACTTTTCTCTTTGACGAAATGTCTTAATTAATACGAACCATGCAAAATTTCTTCAGTACTCCAACCAATATATTTGACTCATATAATTAATTATATTTGCTTCATATATCAATTTTTTTTTAAAAAAAAATAACATAACTTATAATATTAAAGCTTACGAATTTTCATATGTACTTCATTCCAATTTTATCGGATGTCTCCAATTTTCGTTTGTACTTTAATTTGTGGTAGCTTTAGTCATATATATTAATTTTCATTCTTTTCATGCATGGAATGTGCATTTACTCTCATTAATTATCGCATTAGAAATATTAAACATTTTATAGTATTTTCACAATACAATTGAAGGTTCACATTCGTGTTCAAAATTTGTATACCTATATTTCATTCAATAAAATTAATATTTTCATAAATATAAATGCAATTTTAAATAAAATTCATACTAAAATAAACAAATAGCACAATAGAAAATTACTTTATGCCCCTACATTTTTTCAAATACGAATTCAAATACGAATATATATCGAATGCTAAATTTTGACAATTGGGTGTCTTATTCGATTGGAGTGTATGCACACCCGTATATACTTTACGGTGGACAATAACAAAGCAGGTGCATTGAGCTTTTTTTTTTTTAAGTACCAGTTGTAACGACCCGACATGTTAACAATAATAACTCATTGAACTCAAACCACCGACTGAAAATGCTTAAGTCCAATTATTATTATTAGTATACCTGTCACTTATAAATTCATCACACTCTCCTACATTATGCAATGTGGAACTATTGGAATATCACATACTCTCCTGGTTTAGGCTCTAACGTCCTCGTCAGCCCGACCCAATCACACACATAGCCCTGGATTCACTAGGCGATGTAAGATCTATCTCATACTTCCGGCGGGTTATCAGGCTCTGTTATTAAATATAACGACCCAACCCGCTAGTAATAATAACTCGTTGAGCTCAAACCACTGGCCCACAGTAGACATGGCTGCATAAGCTTGGAGGGTATCATCAAGGGTGTAATTAGATACTTTTTAAAGTAATTAGTTTAGCTATATATCTTCTTCCTCCTTCAATATATCTTTTCTATATTATTCTATGTTAAAATTTTAGATCCTGAATTATATAATTGGTATCAACGTAAATTAATTTCAATTTTAATAATTAATATCAGAATAAATCATGCACGCTTCCAACAAAACCCAGAGTGTCTACACTATAGGATTGTAAAATGTAAATACCTCATCAAAAGATGCACAAGTAACATTTCTCTTATACTAATTGTCACCTGATCACTGTTAGTGTTGGAATAGTATCAGCAAAAAGTACCCGTGGCTGGTGAGGCTGAGTTAGAAAAGGTTGAAGCAATTAAATAATAGCATGTAGGATATGAGTCAGAGAATGTAGGAGACAAGAAAACCATGCATGTGTAATATGTTATATATCAATGTGATCAAGAATCATGTGGTTTATGTGCTTTTGTTGTAGCCATTTTGAGAGGTCATTTTCTTGCTTTTATCAAGAACAAATTATGTATGTTAAGTTATTTTCTAGAAGAAATAAGAAAAAGTACTTGGTGTTTTTGGAGAAAGAAAAGTTATTAATGACTTTGTATTTCTGATTTTAAATTAAATTCGGTGTAAGAAACGTAGTCTAAGTTCATGCGTTCAGCAATTTTACAAAGTATCAAAAGTCAATAAAAAAAGTGTAGAGCTACTATACTATCGGAAGTATAGAGAATTTTATGCTTCCGATTTTTTAGCTTTTGGATCAAGAATTATACGATTGGGATATTGCAGTTCCCCGTAGGGTTGAGTAGTACCCTTAGGGTTGAGTGGTCCCTACAGGGTAATAGTATTAATCCAAAGGTTAGAAATAATTAAAGAATACAATTGTGATGATTGCAGTTCCCCGTAGAGTTGAGTAGTACTCTTAGGGTTGAGTGGTCCCTACAGGGCAATAATATTAATCCAAAGGTTAGAAATAATTAAAGAAGCTGATTTAAAGGCCAAAGTCGGAAGCACCAGATCATCTATACTTTCGATAGTGTAGTATCTCTGCTCATAAAAAAAATATATTTTTACATAGCGTAACAAAGATTATCGAGAGTTAATTTTTTAAACAAAAAGTATTTTCTACTGGATTATGTCAAGTCAGATTTTGAGCCGATTCTATGATTAAATGTTGAGTTTTTTAGGTTATTGGATGTTGAGTTCCAAAGCCAAATTGGCAACTTCCGGGGTCCAAACTAGTTGCGGAGCCTATTGGCACGGCCTTAGCGTTTCTGTTCGCAAAGCCCGTGCGGCGCCCGCCTTCCTGCTCGAAGATGGACAAACCTTCGTCCATGTTGCTAGTCCGGACCTTCGCGTCCAACGACTAAGTATGCAAAGAGAATGACACAAAAGAAAAAGGCAGAGATTCTCTCAAAAAGCTAAGTACTACACTACTTAGAAAATGAGAATTACAACTCACATACACACTTTCTCTTGTATGTTTTGACCTTAGCCAAACCCCACTATTTATATGCTCCTAGATACATTGAACCTAGGCACACACTAACTCTTTCATTATGAGACACATTAACTCACCCTCACAATGAGCCATAAGACCAAAAGTCACCCCATAACTCATGGGAGTTTCATAACCCTTGAGCTTGTATCATTGATGGAAAAAGTTACAAAACCCTTCATCTCTCTACAGCGGGTTGGGTTCGGATCTCTTTAACGACCCGCTCCGATAGCAAAATTGGGCCACTGTCAAGGAGAAGTCAGCGAAAAATATTTTGTCCGTGACATTCTCCCCCACCTAACACGCAGGAGCCCTCGTCGCACGCCGAGTCGCTCCTGGTTCGCATAGCCTTCCGCACGGTCGATCGTGCCTTCGCGTGCGATCGGCCCCATGCCATGCTCCCAATGTCCGCATCTGTCCCCGCACCAGCACCTAGTGTCTTGCCCCTCTGAGCAAGTGCACCAGTGAGCCTGCTGTGCGAAGAGTTCGCCGGATGTACATGTCTTCCGCGACACGCACGCGCACTCTACCAAGCTGCAAAACGCCGCGAGTGTGCATGTCCTCCGCGACACGCACGCGTACTCTGCCAAGCTGCAGAACGCCTTTTGGTCCTCGCAGGCTCTTTGGCAGAATGACTTGCACTTTGCGGACGCTGGCCGCTCCAGCGCTCCATGAGACTCGATAGTCTCGCCGCTGCTCAGGCCCTCCTCCTCGAGGTCCCCAGCCTTCCCGCGCTTCACTTCCTCGCAAAGCTGCAGGGCTGTCAGAGTTGAACTCTCGTTGCATCCTTTTGCGTCCCCTGGATCGCGGTGATCTCCCCCATCTTTGGCCTCGCTCGCCTTTGATGGTTCACCTCGATCACCCTCGATTCGCTCAGGTAGTGCCTCCCTCGTCTTGAGGTCCTTGACCTCCTTGACCTGGGCACCGATGTCCTGAAGCAGCACATCTCGTACATCTCGCTCGTCGTTGCGACGGGCAAGATTCAGCTTGAACTGCTCCAGACGATGGCAGAATGTTGCCATAGCTGCAACAATATCCTTCTCCATCAAATGAAACCCTTCCTCCAACATCTCCACATGTTGGGATAGGTCGGAGTAGCGCTCCTCCGCTCTCGTAGCAGAGTCCTCCAGCATGCCTACGCGGTCGTCAAGCAAGACGGACTCTCTCACCAAAGTCTGACTCCTTACTCTTGCCGCGCTTGGTCGTCCCGGGTTCAGGCATAACGTCAACGACGGTAGCTTCCGACGAAGACATGGTTCCTCCTCGAACCGTCTCTGATACCAACTGTCACGGCCTTAGCGTTTCTATTCGTAAAGCCCGTGCGGCGCCCGCCTTCCTGCTCGAAAATGAGCAAGCCTTCGTCCCTGTTGCTAGTCCGGACCTTCGCGTCCTATGACTAAGTATGCAAAGGAAATGACACAAGAGAAAAAGGCAGAGGTTCTCTCAAAAAGCTAAGTACTACACTATTTAGAAAATGAGAATTACAACTCACATACACGCTCTCTCTTATGTGTTTTGACCTTAGCCAAACCCCACTATTTATATGCTCCTAGATACAATGAACCTAGACACACACTAACTCTCTCATTATAAGACACATTAACTCACCCTCATAATGAGCAATAAGCCCAAAAGTCATCCCATAACTCATGGAAGTTTCATAACCCTTGAGCTTCCATCATTGATGGGAAAAGTTACAAAACCCTTCATCTCTCTACAGCGGGTTGGGTTCGTGTCTCTTTAACGACCCGCTCCGCTAGCGAAATTGGGCCACTATTAAGGAGAAGTCAGCGGAAAACATTTTGTCCGTGACACTATGCTGAAGTTTCGCATAATCGGAAGGTGTTTTTGGCTGGGCTTGCAATCTCTAGAGTAAAAATTTTTCGACTCTGTGGCCCGACATTTGGAAAATCTTCTAGTTCTAGAGCTCATTGTTTTGACTCTGAAACCCAAGGCAATGACGAATTTTTTAAGTTGGATTTGACTCCAACAAGATTTATTCTTGTATTTTAAAATTAGGGATGATCAAGAAAGATCTTGGAGAGGATTTTTTAAATGGAGATCAAAGGCTAGAAGTGAATTGGTATTTTGGATGAATACAAAAATTGTTTTCCAACTAGAATTGAGATTTTATGATTTTAAACCTTTAATTGTAACCTTTTATTTTTGAAATAGAGCTTCATTGTTATATCCTAAGGGAGAAAGGGAAATGTGGAAGAGAGCCTACAGAGGCATTCTTATAATTCAATCTACTCATTTCATTTATTATTTCATGGATTAATTGAAGAACACATTGAGAAGGTCTTGCATGTGGACGTAGGTCGACAAACCATTGATCAAACCACGTACGTAAATTTCTTGTATTTTATTATTCTTTTATTACTTTGTTCATCCTCTCGCTTATTTTCTCGCTCGTTCTCATATATTGTTTTATATATGAGATCTGGTTTCTACTACGCTTGTGTTTCGTGTCGGTTTGAGGTGTGCTCAATAGTCTCTAGGCTGGTTCCTTCATTTTCAATTAAATTAGGTATCAAAATTAGAAAGAAAAAAAAACATGTATGAAGCATGAGAAAGTAAAATTTGAGAGCTATATAAAACTAATTAATTATATTACAAAGTAAACCTAAAAATTGCCACAAAATTGAGGACTATATTAGCACCGAATTTAATGTATATCATCATGTAATTTACTAAAGCGTCAAACTTACCAGTGAAACTATTATATTTGATACTCAATAATTTTAGGGAGATAACTAAACTTGAACTTCGATGAGGAGGCGTACGTACGGTAACAATTTTTTTTTCACCTACATAACTCGAAACCATCAAAATATGTTGGACATATTATCTACAATTAGGACGTGTTTGGTTCGTCCCTTTTTCACACTGCAATCAGAATCGAAATGGACGAATCCATTTGTCAGTATTTGGTATGCAAAATTTTTATTCCGATTCTGACTCCCGAATGAATGGGAATCTCCCAATTACTCCTTTTTCCAATCCAACCTAGGAGGCCGGATTGGAAATTGAATCCGGGCAAATCTATGCCGGATTGGAAATTGAATTCGGGCAGAATAGATTTGTTCGGATTAAATTTAATGTGAGAACTAAAAAATTTTCCTAAGTAAATTTGACATATTTTTAAATATTATCGAGTGTATTTTAATTTTAAACTTAGCCGTCAAATTTCAGCAAAAAAAATTTTTAAATAAATTTTTTACGCGATTATTACTTTTCACTTAAAGTGAATAGTAACTCACGTTTCTAGTGATGCCCGAGGAGAGAGGTGGGCTTCGAACGCGAACCGGACTCTGTTTCGAGTGATCCAATTAGCTCATTTTCGATGGTCCAACTGTGCCAAAACTAATGGAGATGACGGATTTTATGTTCGATGCACGATTTTCGAGAAAAATAGCTTTTATAGCTGGGACAACATTTATTCCACGTTGTTCTTTTTTTAGAGAGCGTTCGGTGCTCCGTTTGTCGTGAAAACCTGCGGGCGGGTCTTTCTACGAGAGAAAGATGTTGGAGAGGGACTAAAATGTGAATTTCGAGAATTAGGGGACTTTGGAGCGATTATTCTCCAAGAATAATAGGTTTTAGGTTTTTATGGTGAATTTGGGGGATTTTGGAACCCAAAACCCTAGATCACCTTTCTTCCCCTTCCCCTCTGGTCCACCTAAGGAGCTCCGCCGCCGCCATCGCCAGGCCGGCTGCGGAGGCTCCTTCCTCTCCTTCTCTCTCTCTCTCTTTCTTTCTCTTAATCTCTCTCCATTATTGTTCCTCTGGGATAGGTGACTCAAGCCTCCTGCCACTACACTGCCTCCAACCTAGACCGCCGTTGGCGTCACCCCGGACCCCAGGCGACCGTCCCCGACACTTTCTCAGCGCCGCCGTGCCCTGGGGAGCCGCCGCGGCTAAAGAGGGCTCCGTAAAAGTTGTGCAGTCGTGGGGAGACACTCGGCTGCCACCACCATGCCGCGCGGCGCCGCACCGCCACATGGCGACGCCGAAGATCCTAGGTAGTCCACCAGCACCGCCCCTCGCCGTCCCGACCCGCCGCTGCAGGGATTTGTGATGCCCTAGCCGTGGATCCACCTTGGAGTGCTGCCGCCGTGCCATGCCACCACTACCTCCTACCACCGGCCAGGGGTCCCTGCCGACTCCCCTGAGTGCAGCGACCCTCCCCTAGCCGAAGCTCCCCCTGCCGCGCCGCCGGCCGCTGATTCCATGCTGCCCTACCCCTGTGTGGATGCTGCCAGGGTGGATTTCAGAGGCTGATTTGGGCGATCTTCGTTTTCCAGCCACGGGAACATCGCCAAGCGCCCGAGACATGAGCACCGCACTAGTGGGCTCACGGGGAGTCCCTTGCTCACCTTCGCTGAGAGCAATAAAGCTCCGGGGTGCGCATGGGACTCTACAACCTCAGGGAGCGAGCCTTTGGAGGGGTTTTTCACTATTTCGAAGCCGTCTGACCATCGATCACGCTCTAGACAGTGAGCACGAGATTCATCATGTCGAGATGAATCAAATCGACTGGTTGGATGGATCCGCTACGACGCGAATCAGGGTAACGAGCTCGAAACTCATGTTTATGTACTAATTGAATAGTAATTAATACTATATTGGCCTGATTGCAAGTTTTACACGATAGGGACCCCACGCATAGCCTCAGACAGCATGTAATCACTTTTAGCAACCTCTCAACTGTTCGTCGAAGGTCCGGGAGCCGTCGCGGAGTAGAAAGGGTGCCCTATGGTGTCGTTTGGCGGAAATTCGCTGATCAGATGGGGTTTTTATTGCGGTTTTCACACGTTGGCCATTCGAATACCCTAGAGTTGGCTAATTGCTACCACCACCTTCGAAATCCAAAGGCGGTGGATGAGCAGCGAGAGGTTTTGGTGCCTTTTTTTATGAAATCAATTGTAGAATGCAATTTCGCGTCGCGATGAGTTTCCGAGTGCGTGGTTGCCCCAAAAATCATCACCTAGCCTTGTTGACTAGCTGCCAGGGCTGCCTAGTGGACACTTCCGGAAGCCCAAAGCAACAAAGGAGCACGGAGGCTTCTGGTGCCAAAGTGGACACTTCCGGAAGCCCAAAGCAAGATGGTCGACCGGCGACGACCGAGTTGACCTTGGTACTTGTGTTTGCTGCCTGCACACTCAAATGGATGTGTATTTGGGTAGCAGGTGACTCACGACATGAGTCGGTGTGTTTCGGGACATTTTGTGGGTCTCGCGAGCATCACAATACATTTTCGAGATTCCCGACGAGTTTGGGAATCTATTTTGTGAAACCGATCCCATAGGTGATGTTGGATTTGTGAGCGATATCTTTTGAGTCAATAAGTTTGGTTTCTGACTTGGTGGACTTGTCGTAGGTCTCGTCGATGGTTTTGCACACTGTGGGAGCTAGGTGCAACTGCGACATAGGTGGGTACTTCGATCCAAAGTCGGATAAGTGGTGCACACTCGACGATGTTCCCTTCATCCTTATCCTTTACTACCTACATTTATACATATCCTGTACATGAGCTCATCACCATATTACTTCGACTCTTGCTCTACTTAGCATACTCCTCTCTTGTTTGCCATGACATAAAAATAGAGCAGTAGAGACTGCCTATACATGATTGTATACATCATTGTTGACCAGAGTGGTTGGTTCCCGTGGATACATCCTAGATTCCCTTATACTCTTGTCATTGTTGACTTCATACTTTCTTGTTGACCTGAGCGATCGGTATTTACATACTCATGAGGATGTTGACCTTGTCTGTCCTAGTTGACCTAAATGGTCAGTGCTCGTATATCAATGTTGTTTCGATGACCTATTGGTTGGTATGCCCTGAGGGGCGGTGATTGTAGGCTATTCGTCGACGGTTCGCTATTGATCATATTCGCGTTGATCGCCACAGCTCGAGAGCATTTCACGAACACCAGCGGTCTAATCCACCGTAGGAGGGTGTTCTTTTCTAGAAAAGTGATTGGTTGCCAACCCGTGAGCCCAATGGACATTTGCTAGGGTTATATGCTAGACAGAGCGGTTGTGCCTTGCCTGAGATCCTTAAACCGACACGTCGGTACAAATTGGGTATATTTGGACTTTCCGTCCAGTCAACGCATATAGCTACAATAGTGATTGTTACATACTTACTTACAGTTCATCTCTCTTCATACTTACATTGTTACTGTAGACTTTTCTTTACCTATACCTGGTTACCGGTAAGTACGCTTGCCTTCGTTGGCTTGCGCTACCCACTAGGAGACCCTTGTTGGTTTCTAACCCCCATATTCTCCACAGGTAGGAATGTAAAACGGGGGCCGCCCAGTCCGGCACAGCTCCGTGCCGGGCCAAAGCACGACACGAATACTGTAAAACCCGTGCTAGACCGGCCCGCTCCGGCATTATGGGCCATGCTGGGCCATTACCGCAGGGCCTATCGGCCCGGCGCGGCACGGCCTGTTATAGCCTTGGGCCATGCTGGGCCAATAGTCGGCCGGCGGCCCGGCAGGCACGGCCCATGCGGGCCGTGCCTGCTGGGCTAGCACAGCCCAGCCTGGGGTCTCTGGGGAGTTGGCTCCCTAACTCCGCAAGCAACACCTTGGGAGTTGGAGAGCTAGGTTGGCTCCCAACTCCCAAGGGAGACAAAAAGAGGGGCCTAAGGCCCTAGGCTCTAGGCCTTTATAGGGAAATGGACCCATCTCTTATTGGATTTTCAGATCTTTTAGAAAAAAAAAAAAAAAAGTTTCTTTAAATATTTCAAGACTTCATAAAATTTAAAATTATTTCAAATTTTATTACTTTATAATTTTTTTAATAAATTTTATTTCTTTACCTAACATATTAGTGGAAATATGAAAGAGAACTATTTTATTTTTTTATTATTTTAATATTTTTATATATTTTTAAAAAATTAAAAATAATTAAAAGGCCAGCACGGAGTGTAATGACCCAGCCCACTAGCAAAAATAACTCGTTGGGCCCAACCACGGCCCAAAATGCTTAAGCCCAATTATTATTACTAGTGTCTAAGTCTTTTATATACCCAATCACATCCCCATTTCTATCCGATGTGGGATTATTAGGGTGTGACACGGAGCCCGGCCCAGCACGTGTCGTCCGGGCCCAAGGATCATGCTGGGCCGGGCATCTATCAAATATGGCCCGGCATAACCCGACCCGGATTTTATTTAGACCGGGCGGGGCCGACCCCTGACCCAATTTGGCCCAGGTGAATGTGGGTCGTACCGGCTCAGCACAGCCTACATTACACCCCTATCCACAGGTGACACGAGTGGAATTGGTCGGGACGCAGCCTGAGACCATAGCTAGTGGGTGGTCTTAGAAGTCTTGATCTCGGTATACATTTTGACTATACTCCATATTTGACATAGACATACATGTGATAGCATAGTTTACCTCTACACCTAACAGTAGACTTTTATTTGTGGTTCAGTTGGTATTCTCGACTTGCAGGTTTTTGTGACGCGCTAACTTCCCAGAGGGTCACCCATACTAGGACTACTCCCGTCCTAGCACGCTTAACTCTCTTAACCTCTTAAGTCTAGCCACCACCCAAAATGCTTAAGCCGGGTTAAGAGTTCTAGTCCTATTATATCTTATATGTAGGACTATCTGGCGTCTCACATTCTCCCCCCTTAAGCTCTCTGACTTTCTCGTCAGGTTCAAACTCACAAGTATCAGGCGATGTGAGACTCGTCTCGCCAGCCTAAACCGACCTTGTGGTGAGCTGCACTTCACCCACAACAGCCAACAGCATAAGAGCCTCGCTCTCCCCGCTGTATAATCCTAGCTCAGCCGAGATTCATCTCACACTTTCGGCTGGTAATTGGCTCTGATACCAACTGTGATGCCCCAACTTTCCAGGAGGTCACCTGTAAGGTGCTGAACTTCTAAAGTTATGAAGTTTCGGTTGATATTGGTTTGGAAAGCCATTAAAAAGGTTCCGGTAAAGTTCGGGAGCATTCTGGTGTTTTCAGGGCGCGTTGGGCGCGAAAACGTAACCCGAAAGGCTATGTTGGACCGATGACTAAATCCGACGTTAGCGTGAAAGAAAAGAGAATTTAAATATGCTCCAAAACATGTTTTGAGAGTCTTGGTACGATTTGAGGCGAATCGGAGATCCACAGAGCAAAAACGAGCGAAAACGGTCCAAAATTGACGAAAATGCTGAAATTTTGGCTAAGTCTGGAAATGCATAATTTTTGGACCTACAGGGTCCGGTCCCTCAAGCCAAGGACTGGTCCCCGAGACCCGAAAATGCCCAGTTTAGTGCAGTTTGCATAATTTAGGGGGTTTTTGGCAATTTGGCTATAATGGAGAGTTATATGAGGGATGTCTCTCTCATTTTCTCTCATTCCCTCAACCCTAAACTCTCCCTCTCTCTCTCTAAGGTGTTTCACTCTCTCTCTCTTCAAGGAGGAAGGCAAGAGGAAGGAGGAAGGAGGAAATTAAAGCTTGGAGGTGGAGCATTATCACCTTCTTCTTCCTTAGCTTGGGAGGAATAGCTTATAGAGGTAAGCTCTTGAGCCCTCTCATGGTTGATTGCTAAGGATAGGATTATATGCTCTAGGAATGGAATTTGTTGAAGCTCTAGATGTAGTTGAACTCATTTATTGCATGAGTAATGAGCTAGGTGAGGCTTATTGCAATAGTGAGGTTCTAGGACTCCAAAAAGAGGGGTTTTGCTCATGAAGGGTTTTGAGCTAAATTGATCTCTCTCTAACCTAATTGCTAGGCATGCGAACGTGTTGGTAGTCTCGGTTCGGCAATCCGTCGAGACTACGCGAAGATATTGAAGAAAAGGCCTGTTTTCGTATAGATTGCCGCAGCATGCGGCGTAGGCTTCCAAAAATCACGAGATCGGATTCGTGGACTCACGGCATCACCTAAAGGTGGGGGGTGTCCATCCCGAAGCAACCGGGCTTCCTTTTATATCCGAGTTAAATTGTTGATCATATTTTCATACGTTGATATATAGCATTATAGAATGTGTAGATGGTTGCATTTCTAATTCCTTGCATGTTTCTTAGTAGTGTCGCATTGTGGGCTTGACACATGGACTAGGGATGCATGAGGATTGGGTCTTGTGACATGGAATCCTATAGTGGCATAAAGAGATGAACTTGGACATGTAAATGGCCTAGAGGAGTGCCATCTGGACTAGTGTAATAGAGACACTATAAGAAGAACGAGAGGCATGTCAATTTAGTGTATTGAGATACTTACAACATCATGACATAAGTGAGTGGCATCAAATCTAGTGTAGTGGAACACTATAGCATTTGAACCTAGGGATAGTAGAATTCTCGATTGTCGTGTTGTGGACATTGTGCATTTGGATTTAGTGCATAGATGCATTGTGGCCCTAGTAGACAGGATATCCTCAAGTGGGAGGATAGATTATACTCACATAGTCTGTGTAACCTTGGCGTGGTCGCTCCACCCAAGTAGTGAGCTCCGGAGTAGTAGTCGCATTGGGGCAGACTTAGTTGTCCCGCAGACGGGTCTAGGGTGGGTGTAGCGCAGAGTCTCCCCACTAGCGAGATTTGAGATGTGAGTCAGGGTAGCAACCTTCGGGTTGGCCTTGGGCAGTAACCTTCGGGTTAGTCATGAGATTTGATTATCGAGGCATAGTATCAGTGTTGTAGATCATATACTATGTAGTAGCTCGTTCCTTTTGGATTATTGAGGCATAGTAGCATGTTGTAGAATACATTACTATGTAGTAGCTCATTTCTTTTATTGTTGAGGCATAGTAGTATGTGTAGATTGCATACTATGTAGTAGCTCATACTTTGCATAATTGAAGGCGTAGTAGAATGTTGCAGATTGCTTTACTATGTTGCACTTCAATTTCATATCTATCTATCTATCTGCTTATGCCTGCTTAGACCTAGTGGACAGATCGGCGGAGTCGGCGGCTGAACCCACTGGAAACTATATTTATAAAGTTCTCACCCCACTTTGTTGCAGGGCCTAGCGAGAGCGTACCTAGAGAGGACCGTGGTAAGGGCATAGCGCCCTAGCTAGCTAGTTACCTCCTATGTGCATTAGAGTCGGGTACTATTTTGAGAGGTTATATATTATGGTTCGAGTGACTTATGTACCTTTGATGGTGAGGTTGCTAGTGATGTATGTATTATGAAAAGAATGCAATCAAAATGTAAATCAGTATGTAAATGTTGAATGTGATGTAATAGCTAGAACTATCTCTCTTTATTCACTTATATGTTACTTGTGATTCTTGCTCTTAATTGTATCGCACTTGTGGTGCTTCTTACACTTGCATGCATCATGTATGTTGAATGAGTTTTTCCTGGGCAACTCTTGTACATGATATTGTTGTTGTTTAGCCTTGGGCGGACAGGGGAGGTGCTGTCCGTCCGGCGTCTGTTCGACGTGCCCGGATCCGACCAAATTGGCGATCGCAGGGCGTGACATCACCCATCCTAAGACTACTCCCGTCCTAGCATGCTTAACTCTCTTAACCTTTTGGGTCTAGCTACCACCCAAAATAGTTAAGCCGGGTTAAAAGTTCTAGTCCTATTATATCTTATATGTAGGACTATTTGGGGTCTCACAGTTTTTGAATGATGTACATATGAGAATTTTGGATACTTGTAGTTTTGAAATCTTGTGGCTTCAGTTTTGATTTTCAAACATGGCTTTCTACCTCTCGTGGTAATATTTTCAAAATAAAGGTTTTCGTGTGGAAAATGACTTTCAAATAATTTTCTTGGGACTTTCTAACCATCATGGTAGCGTTTTTCAAGATAAAGGTCCCCGGGTAGGGGGACAGTTTCCAAAATGGTTTTCGGTGATTTTTCGTTGAACTTAGGTTTTCAAATAAAGTTTCGTGTAGAAGACATTTTCAACTTCTAGAATAAATGTGAATGAATGTAGAATGAATGTGACTAAGGATGGCCAGATGTTTGATGTAATATGATGATTCTTGTACATCGTTTTGTTGTGCGTATAAATAGAGATCTGGTTGTTAATTAAATTGTAATATGCGCTACGTCGTGCAAATATAGGAAAAACTCTGTGAATTTATTTCGAAAATTTTCTATATTTGTGACTGATTTGTCGCACGTCCTTGGGGTCCAGATTAAAAAAAATTAAAACATAAGTTTAAATTTAAAAATTATATTTATAAATTTGAATTTAAATTTGAACTTAAATTTAAAATTAAAATTCAATCAAGTATTTCAAATCTAATTTATAAATTTGAATTTAAATTTAAATTTAATTTAAAATGTAAAGTTTTATTCAAATTTTGTTTAAAATTTAAATTAAATTTATGGATTCAAGTTAAAATTTAAATTATAATTTTAAGTTTAAATTTCAATAAATCAAAATTTAGTTTTATATTTTGAATTATCCGTTCAATTTCAAATTTTAATTTTTTTAAAAAATATATATTTAAAATTGTGATATCATTTTAAAACTTTGACGTAAATTTTTAATATTTAATTTTTATTTTGAATTTAAACTAATATATTATAAAGATAAAATTGACATATTAATTTGATTACGTTTCTGATATCTATCTGAACCAAACACCGACAATAAATATGGTTTATTCCGATTCCAATTCAAGTGGTGAATTAAATAGAATGAGATAATGAATCATTTTAATTCCGTTTATAGCTTATTCTCATTCCGATTCTAATATCGATTTTGACTTCAAACCAAACACACCCTTATAATACAGGTGCATAATGTGTTTTTTTTCTTTTTACTAGTGATACAAAATACTAGGTTTTGATCTAAGAACTCTCATGAAAAGTTGTATTTGTATCAATCTTTAAACTAATTAAGCCCCTATCGATCTCCCGAGTAAATCCTTAGCTCAAAATTATTACAATAGAGAGAAAGACCAACTAATTATATAAATTCTTAAAACAAATTAAGTACTGGAATCTATTGTTTCACTAATCTTTTGCTGTTTACTTTTGATTTTAGATCTCTTTTATTCGCAATTTTATTTGTAGGATATTTGGACTTTAACTATGCCATCACAATTAATAATCACAAAACGAAGTTCACCGATTAAGTTTGTCTCCGCACAACTCGACTATATATTGTAGTACTCTCTCTGTTTGGTTGCATGTAAATAGAACTGAAATTAATTCTTGGGCTAAAAAAGGGCTAACAAAGAATTTTTCAAGTGCTTGTTTTAATTTAAAATACTTTTAGTCGAGCATCATACGTATCTAAGAAAAATCAAAAACACCCATTTCTCCTTTTCAGATTCTTTTTCCGTGGAAATTGCAAACTGAAAATTGAAATTGCCTATATATGCTTGTTTCAGAAACTATATATTTTAATTAGAGTTAATTTCATACAGGTTCCTATAAATATAGTGAATAGTAAATATATTTCTACAAAGTTCAACTTTTATATGTTACCCCTACAAAAGTTCTGATATTTTCAAATATATCCCTCTGATTTGTTACCATTAGATAACTGCTTATATTTTTAATTTTATCATCACAAATATGTCTCTCGAAAAACCATAACAGTATAATATAAGAAGGGTAAAAATATCAAAAACTAATCAGGATTAAATATTTAACCTATAGTTAACTAAATTTTTCTAACGAATTCTAACGGCAGTAATATATTTGAAAATATCATGACTTTTGTAAGGACAATATATAAAAGTTGAACTTTATAGAAATATATTTGTCATTCATTATATTTGCAGGGACCTGTATAAAATTAACCCTTTTAATTATACCAAACACTTTATCATGAAAAATGTTTTTTTTCCCATAAAAGCTATTTTCAACAGCTTTCTATAAATTAAGGTTCTGAGTTGGAATACCAACAAATTTCTATTTTCTATTAACTCCTCATGTCTCATTCAAGTCAATATCTTTTTTAGAGACAGATGCTGTGATTCATATAGTACGGGCTAAAAGTATTGAATTGAAGGCAATAAACCCATCCAAATTTTTGCCTGTTTGCATATTGTCACTTAAACTTTCGAAATTTTATATTTTCCATTTAAACTTTCAAAATTTTTTAAGTGACTGTAATCAAAAAATAAATAAATAATGCATGCCGGCAATATAGAGGGATCTTTGTGCCATCAAAATTTTTTTTTTTTATTAAACAGGGGTATACCCCATTTTAGAGAAACAAGAGAAACAAGAAAACACGATAGGCGTCGGGTAGAAAGTTCCTAACCGCCTACAACAGCGGACAAAATAGGACAAAACAAATCAAATGGACAAGAAAAGGAACAGCAATCTCACGTCCCAAGCATCGATTTCCATAGTCGCACCGTACAACGGACGCTTCTTCCCAAGACTTCACTTTTGCAAAGACGATTGTTGAAAATTCTCCTATTCCGCTCATTCCATAGCTCCCAGCAACCCGCAATGAAGTAGAGGTCAAAATTGGTTCTAATTTGTCTAGATAATGCCATCCTTGTGTTAGTCCAATGCTCCACTAGCTTCCCATAGGAGCAGGGTGTCAGTTGCTACGCGAAACGTGGGTGTTGAAGCAGCCAGGTCTAAAGGGATCTTACGTAAGAGCAGTGGAAGAGAATATGATCCAAGGTCTCTGCGTCAAAGCTGCAGAGGGCGCAGATTGAGGGACCGTACCAACCTCGCTTGGTTAGAAGGTCAGCGGTGAGAATTCTATATCCTGCAACAAGCCAGAAGAAAACTTTAATTCTAAGTGGAATCTTAAGTTTCCAGAGAAAAGGGATTTCAATCTTATAGTATAGAAACTAATTTTTAGCATTTAATTTTACAAATTAAATGTGATAATTATGGTCAATTGTACTTAAAAAAGTTATTTTTGACATTAAGAAGACTCATCTATAAATATAAAATTTAAAAAATTTAGATTCCTATTTGCAAATGGGTAGAAGTTTGGATGATTCCTGTGAGGGAGCCTTGCATGGGCCATGGCCCGTTCAGAGTTTACATATTTGGATAATTTATTTATCTCTTTTATATAAAATATCTTGCAAATTTATTTTAAAATTTTAATTCTTTATACTAATCAAATATTGCTTTTTATTATTAATATATATTTTTATGCCCATTTTCTACTAGATTGATTTTTTGGGTAATAGATAATAGTGTCAGTTCAAAACTTTTATATTCATTCTCATCTTTGACATTTAACAGATTAAGTTTTTATATTATATAATGTAGGGACGAAGCCAGGTTTCAATCACGAGGGGGGTCAAAATATGTACAAATAAAAATTTTAGCAGCTAAATAAGATTTTAACTACTAAATTTTTTAATAAAAAAATTTAGTGATTAGATAATTAATGTTAAAATATATTAAATTTATTTTTTAAATTTACACTTGCTTAACTTCTAATTATTTTATTTAAATTATTCTAATCACATAACTTAAGAATTTTCCTAAATCTAATAGTAATTTAGTTAGAATTTAATTTTTTTAAATTTTTGTTAATAAAATAATAACAATCATTGACTAATATCTAACAGAACTATTAAATTTAGCATACTATTTTATTTTGTTAAATAAATTAGCTCATCAAAAATAATTAGAAAGTTAAGAATGTATAAATAAAATATTTAAAGTTGAAAGGACTTATTTTAAAATGCACTATAATGAAGAGGTTCTTAGCGTATTTTTACCTATAAAATATATAAGAAAAGAGAGAGCTCTATAGCAGCACTAAAAGCTTTTTACAAGATAGGCCCGTATATTTTAAAAATTAACTAAAAATTTATAAATTAGCAAAGGACTTTAAAGTAAATATTAAAAAATTGAGGGGGGTCATGGCCCCTTTGTATCTACTAATAGCTACATCCGTGATATAATGAGTTGAATCTCCAACTAAAGTACTTGTGGTTAGAGAGTTTTTTTTTTTAGAGATAGGTAGCACATTCACCGTTTCGTTTATTTTATTTAAAAATAAATTTAGCTAGAAATGTGAATCAACTAGGATTCAAACTCGAGACCTTGGGTACCAACAACCAAGCCCTTTGCCACTTGCGTTAGGGACGGTCGCACTTGTGGTTAGTGAGTTGGAGTTAGAAAAGGATGAAGGCATAAAGAATATGTTGGATTTGAGTCAGAGCATGTAGGAGACAACAAAACCATGCATGTGGAAGATGTTACCAATGTGAGCAACAAACATGTGTGGTTTATGTGGTTTGTTTGAAGCCATTTTGAGTAGTCACTTTCTTGCTTTTATCAAAAAACCATATTATGTTTTATGTTATTTCTAAAAAAAAAAAGAAAAAGTACTTAAGTGTTTTTGGGTGTTGAGGAAAAATTACTGATCACTTTTGTATATCTGATTCTAAATTAAATTTTTAGTGCGAGAAAGGCGGTCCAAATACGCGCACATGCATTCAGCAATTTTACGAAGCATCAAAAAGTAAACAAAAAATTATATATTCTCATGCAGTGTAACAAAGATTGATAGTTAAGTTTGAAATGAAAAGTATTTTTTATTAAATTAGGTATTGTTGACGCCAAATTTTAGCCGTCCAATGAATAGAAATAATAAGAAATCTGTCTTATCAAAAAAGTAAGATCGATTCTTATTAAATATAAAAATATTTAAACACTATTTTCTAACAGCTTAAGCTTTTAGAATACAACGGTTGTTTCACATGGTATCAGAGTATGAGGCATTGAGTTTGAATCACACCAAGCTTCTAGCATATTAATTTTCTCCCATTTAATTCAAGCCCACGTCATGAGCCGACTAAAAAAGTATGAGCCCACGTCAGCTTGAGGGTTCTTATTTTAATTTCTTCATTTCGACACTAAAGTTTCTGTCGATGAGTTTAATTTTTGCAAACAGATATCTAAATTAGGAAAAAAAAAGGAGCATGTATGAAGAATGATAACCCTAAAGTAAAATATGAGAGTTATACCTAGCTAGCTAATTACATCAAATGGGCTTTCTAATTGCCACAATGTTGAGGATTCTGTACATATTCTGTGTCAGCTTAATGAACAATATTAAAGAAAGCAACTCTCCAGAAGAAACAGCACTATTTGCTAGGGATGTCCATGGATACGGATACCCAAAATTTTAGCTGAATCCGAATCCGAACGGAGTTGATTTACCTGATGCTAAATGGATATAGTTTCAAATATGGATATCAAAAATGAAAACCCGATAAATTTAGATTCAGATATGGATTTCGATTGTACCCGACCCAAATCTGAAATTATTTTTATAATATATATAGAAATATTTGATGTTATATTTGAATTTGTGTTTTTAAAATTTATATAATATATTTTGAAATATTGTAAAAAAAAATAATTATTTCAGGTTCGGATTTTCGGGTTTGGATTTCACATTTTTGGTCAAATTCAGGTTTGGATATGGATTTTTAAAATCAGTCGGATTTGGGTTCAGATTCAGGTTCGGATTTCGAGTTTGGTAGTCAGGTTCAAATTCGAATTTTTGAAAATCCGCCCCAAATCCGACCTGTTGGTATCCCTACCATTCGCGCTCTTTAGGAGATTCCGAGTAAAATGATTCTACAGATTAAACCAAACTTTCTGATGATTCCATATTTTTCCTACATAAGATTTTTCTTCTTTTTGGTCTTTTTTGGGAGTGATGCGTTTTGGGCTAAATTACGTGCACTTCAGTGCCTGTCTCTACTATCCTTCTGCACTAAAACCCGCTTTAATTAGCATGTTAAATATAAAAATATAAAAACGTCATTCGCTATAAGCTAAAGTTTTTGGAAAAAAACGATTATTTTATATAATTTAATATGGTATTAGAGTAGGAGATTCTGAGTAGCAGAAGGTCCTCTAGACTATAAGCATTACTAAGTTCCTTCCATTTATTTCAAGTTCACATTTTGGGCCTATCAAAAAAATTTTAAGTCCGGACGTGAAAAAAAGTGTTAAATATAAAGTATAAAATATCATTCTCTGCTAATTTAAACTTTTAAAGGATAATAATTTTTTCATTTGATAATTCACACAATTTTTAATGCAAAGGGGCAAATGAGACATGGCCTAAAGTGCAAGGGAGACTTCTGTAATTAAGCCTAATAATTACTTGCATCCATCTTTGTCCTTCAATCTCATATCTTTAATTTCACAGTCCAATTTCTAAATAAAGAGAAGATTATAACTCAAGTGAGTGTAAAAATTTCAATGTAAAATGCGATAAGCTACCGTTTGGTTCGGAGTTAAGGAAAAACTAGTTATTACAGGAATATGATTAAGTTCAGGATTAAAGTGGGGTTAGAGTATTTTTGTATTTTGTTGGGGATTGGAGTTAGTTCAGGATAGTAAAAATTAATATTTAGTTGGAATAGGTAGGATAATAAGTATAGTGGGTTATTATGAATAGAAAATAGTATTTGATTAGGATTTGGTGGGATTAGGTGGGTTAGCTAATCCGGATAGCCCATTTGAGGTGGGATTAACTAACCCCACCCATTTTTGGGGTGTTTGAAGATAATATGAGGGTTAAGGGGTTATTCCACCCCTTAATTCCCAACCAAACCAAGGCTAAAGGATCAATAAATGCATAACACATAAATGTACAGATGCATTCGGCATATGTAGCAATTTCATTGCACTCTATTACTAAGTACGTATACCAGCAAAATGAAACTTTTTTAAAACGATTAGGATCTCTAATATCAAATTTCAAAATTTGAGAACTAAAATAAAACTTGACATAGAGTACGGGGCATTAGTGCATTTTTTTATTTCAACCAAATGGGTTGGATTGACGTTGAAAAATTAATATTAGCCTATTTGGAGCATAAGCAATGCTACTTATACACTCCAACACAATATATATATATATATATACTAGCGAGAGAGAGAGAGAGAGAGAGAGAGAGAGAGAGAGAGAGAGAGAGAGAAGAGAGAGTCCAGGCTACTATACTATACGTAGTACCTTTATCTTTTTTGTCTCTCTTCTCTCTTTGTTAGCTATTGAGTTTTTCTACTATAATCTACCCTTCGATCAATCTTCCACCCGTTAGAGTTATATATTAAACTAACCATCCACTCAACGCCTAGAGAACCAACTGTCAACTTTAATCCGGGATCGCTTATCCATCCTACCAACCGGCACATCTATTATCCAAACGGCGAAGCAACGTCCATAGTACCAAGGGGCCGTTGGTAACTATTTGATAGTATCAGTAGCATACCTCTATATATATCCTACTATATCTAGCTCAGGTCTCCTAATACTATCTATGTACCCGGGATTCGGTACTATAGTCTCCGTTTTCGATTTAGAGTATCAAATCAATGATCCACACGTTATAAATTGATTTTAAGGTATTTAAAGTTTTTAGAAAATAAAATTTATGTTTTTTTTCGACATAGCGTTTTCTTTATGATCAAACCATTTCAAAATTGTTAATTTTCAATGCACTCTAATCGGCGAGTTTGGAGTTTAACCAGTGTAGATAGAATGTACAATTTCTTGCAAATTTTGATAGAAACATACTTTAAACTATCTAGATTGAGGTTAACATGTGCTTGATCTTTAAATTTAAAAGTCCTATGCTCAAATTTTAAAGGAATAATTCAATTTCCAACCGTCCATCTTTTGCACATACTATTTATTCTACTAGTAGAACGCATGTCGAAAAAACTAAAATTTTATTCCGCTAAAAACTTCAATAATACCCTATATCCATATTTAACGGTGTGGATCGTTAATTTGAACACCTAAGCATCGAAACAAGACCTATAGTACCGGAGCTCCGTATTATAGTATATCAGTAGCCTTATTATTATAGTATCATACTCCACCTATATAGTATTATATATAGCGTATATACCTATATATTATTTTAATATATACTAGCTATACCCATATCATAAGACTTAGGTAGAATACTACTTCATAGTACAACGCTCTTTTGCTATCAATGTTTTTAAAACCCCCTGGATGAAAAATTGTACGGGTCAGATAATATTAGTCGGTTAGGTTGAGTTGTGTTCCCTGGGGTTGAGTGGTCCCACTGGAATTATAATATTATAATCATTGTAGAAACTAACTGAAAAAGGTTGATCACAGTAATGCTCTCATTCTATTAATAGGTAAGGAAGCACTTTTCTATAGTTGTTCTTGATGATCGAGATTCCCGACATCGATGATCGGAAGCGTTGAATTGATCTAGGAGTATTTGAAATATCTACGAAACTAAATTTCATAAATTTTGATAATGGGTTTACAGGCTGACTCAAAGAGTGTCGTAAAATCGACAAATTTTTTACGCTAATATGGCCGTTTGCAGTTTTACGTGTAGAGCAATCCAAATTGCTTGAATTTTTGATAGAAAATTCTTTATACTATTTAGATAATGTTTGATAACTCTGATTACGAACTGAGAAAGTCTATCCTCTATTTTAAGAAGGTTATTCATTTATGACCGTTCATTTTTCAACTCTTAAGATGAACTTGATAATGATTTTTAAATATTACAAAACTTGGTTTCTAAACATTTCTAATTGTGTAGATCAACTTCAACGGTGCCGATTTTCAATTTGAAGTTCCGATCATTCAAATCGACTTGATAGGACAAGGGTCCTAATCCTATTAATAGGATAGTAGCCGGACCCTATATATATATATATATATATATATATATATATATATATATATATATATAGGCCGTGGCTACTATATTATTATGAGTATTGGAGCCCTCATACTCATAAGTTGTTTTCGATGATGGAGCTTCCAAATCGACGATCCACTCCATTAAATATGATCTAGAGTATTTGAAACTTTTAGAAAATAAATTTCGTAAATTTTCGAAATCATAATAAAGTCTATCAAGCGGGCATAAAATGAACGGTCAAAATCGAATAACATCCTAAAAAAGGATGATCGGATCCTTCAATTCAAAATCGGAGTTATTGTTCTTTATGTAGGTAGTGAATAGAATTTTCTATCAAAAATTCAATAAATTCCGATTTTTTACACCGTTAAACTAACAAGTATTCCATATCGGCCATTAAAAATTGTCAAATTTGTAACCTCTTGATCGTAAGGTAAATGATGTCGAAAAATTATAAAATTTGATTTCTAGAAGTTTTAAATGCTGTAAATAACGTTTAATAGTATGGATCGTCAATTTAGAAGCTCTATCATCGAAAACGATTTATGAGTACGAGAGTGATCGTACTCACAATAGTATAGTAGTCGGACCCTCTATATATATATATATATATATATATAAAATTGAGCTAAAATACTTTTAGAAGCACAACCTCTTGGTACTTCTAAGTTTCTAACCCTTGGATTTACTCTTTGATTACTATTAGCTTTTGGATCAAACACTATTCCACCTACCACCATCATCACAACCCTGCATCTCTTCATCCAAGTGCTAAAAACTCAAAGCATCAATCTCTTGGCACTTTTGGGAGTATTCTAACTCAACTATATATATATATATATAGAATTAGACTAGGATACTATTAATAGTAAAATGCTAATTTTGCTATCAAGTTTTTAACCCTTGGATGAAAAATTGTAGGGTCTGGATGATATTAGTTAGTTAGAGTTGAGTAGTCCCCCTAGGGTTGAGTGGTCCCCACTGGGTTATAGTATTTAATTAAATAATGAAAAGAGTTGATTCAAAGACTAAAAAACCGGTAGCAACAATAGAATTTTGTTACTAATAGTAGCCCAGTCCAACTCTATATATATATATATATAGCAATATGGTGATTTCATCCTTAAACGATGTATGAAAATAATTGTTCTTGTATTTTGAGCAATTTTGAGACCTTCAATTGGTTGTTGTTATTTCTACAAGGAAAAACTGTGAAACTTTTCGTCTGCACAAGACAACAATTGAGCGCAACTAGAGAATGATCGATCAGAATCCTCATCAACCAGATTGATCAGAATCGAGGAGACTCGCTAGCCCATGCAATGTACAGGCTTAGTTTTATTCGATCTACGATAGACTGAGCATTTACAAATTAGGTCCTAGCAAACGATCGGGTACTCTAAGATCAAACCACATAACATATGACAAAGCTTATTTGGGCCGATCTCAGCACAACCCGCTTCGGCCCAAATGTAAATAAAATTAATTGCTTATTTATTCTTGAAAAATAATACGGTTTGCAAATTTATTCCCTACAAAAATTTATGTATGCCTACGAAGATTTAGTCATCCAACATGTCTCTCCGAAGTTGCATGGCTTGCAATATATCTTTCTTCATTAATTGACCGGTTAGAATTCACTTTCGTTCAACCAAATGACCATTTACCTTTAATAAATATTTTTAATTATGTTTGATAATATTTATGAATTTTAATATTTTTATTCTAACTTTCATATTGTTCTCCATGAGCTATAAATTATAAGGAGACAATTTCAAACGTAACCTTTTAAAACTTTAAAATATTATTCATGTCACTGTAAATACATAAATCTATCACAAATGCTCCGCTAAACCCCAAACCGGAACCCAAACCCAAAGCCTAATCCTATACCCTTTAATATATACTAGTGTAGTGGCCCGCATATTGCAGCGAGTTATATTGATGAAGCGAGACTTCGAAATAATGTCCTATAATATTATAAAAATGATAAGTGATTAGAGACATATCATTTTCAAATCTTTTAGTAGATATAGTACAGTAACACGAACTTTATAGTAAATAGATGTTACTGTAAAACTGAAATTACGTAATCTACTAAACAAACAGGAAACAAAATGTAAGAAAAAAATTAATATTTTTACTTGATGTATAAATTCAGTCTATATTCAAACCATGGGAAGTATCCATTGGTAGAAAAAATGGCGAAATGACAACGCATCGGACAAAGGGCACCATTCATCACGATGACGGTCCATCTTTAATCAACAGAAAAGAAAATGGAGAAAAAAGAAAAAAAAAAAAAAAACCAGCCAATTTGAGAAAAAATAATTAAAAAGATCAGTGAAAAATATGAGTTGGGCTGGAATACTATTGATACTATTTGGCTCTTTTGCTATCAAGTTTTTAATCCTTTGATGAAAAATTGTAAGATTAGAATGATATTATAGTCCCTCAGGGTTGAGTGGTCTCCACTAGGTTATAATATTTTCGATGGTTAAAAATGATGAAAGGGATTGATTCAAAGACTAAAAACTTGATAGCAAAAGGAGGCAAATACTATAAATAGCATTCTAGCCCAACTTGAAAAATATTACTTTATATATTATTGATAAAATAATATAGCTTATTTATTGTGAATAAAGTATATTATATATTATTATCAATATAAGAGTTTTCAGAGTATTTCTTTTTTTCTAAAAACTCAAGTATAAGTCCATAAGGATTAATAGTAGTTTAATTTTTTAAAAAATAATTATAATAATTAGTGGACCCACATCCCAAAATTAAGGGTGTTAGGCCACATCAACATAAGGCCATGAGGATTAATAGTAGTTTATAGATTATAGATTTATAGATATAAGAGTTTTCAGAGCATTTCTTTTTTTCTAAAAACTCAAGTATAAGTCCATGGGAATTAATAGTAGTTTGATTTTTTTAAAAAAATAATTATAAAAATTAGTGGGACCCACATCCCAAAATTAAGGGTTTTAGGCCACATCAACATAAGGCCATGAAGATTAATAGTAGTTTATAGATAGATTATAGATTATATATACATATATTATTGATGAAATAATATATATTATTTGTTATGAATAAAGTAGATTTATATTATAATCAATATAAGAGTTTTCAGAGTATTTCTTTTTTTCTAAAAACTCAAGTATAAGGCTCTGAGGATTAATAATAGTTTAATTTTTTTAAAAAAATAATTATAAAAATTAGTGGGACCCACATCTCGAAATTAAAGGTGTTAGCTAGTCTAAATCAACATAAAGCCATGAGGATTAATAGTAATTAATAGATTATAGATTGGGATTAATAGTAGTTTAATTTTTTTAAAATAATTATAAAAAATAATGGGACCACACCAGAAAATTAAGAGGGTTAGACCACATCAACATAAGGCCATGAAAATTAATAGTACTTTATAGATTAATAATAAAAAAATTAGTGGGACCCACACCACGAAATTAAGGGGGTTAGGCCACATCAATATAAGGCCATTTGGATTAATAGTAGTTTATAGATTTTTTTTTTAAATAATTATAAAAAATAATGGGACCCATACCACGAAATTAAGATGGTTAGACCACATCAACATAAGGCCATGAAAATTAATAGTACTTTATAGATTAATAATAAAAAAATTAGTGGGACCCACACCACGAAATTAAGGATGTTAGACCACATCAATATAAGGCCATGGGGATTAATAGTAGTTTATAGATAGATAATTATAAAAATTAGTAGGACTCACTCCGAAATTAAGGGGGTTAGGTCATATCAACGTAAGGCCATGGGGATTAATCCCACACCCCGAAATTAAGGAGATTAGCCACATGAGCATAAGGCCATGGGGGATTAACTCCACACCTCAAAATTAAAAGGGTTAGGCCATATCAGTATAAGGTCATGAAAATTAATAGTAGTTTTAAGGACACCAATAATATTTGACAATTTGAAGCAATATTTATAAAATTAATATTTTAGGAGGGTATTGAAGAAACTAACCCGATTATAAATCAAAACGAAGTGTTCACGAAAACTAAATTTAATCGGGCATACTACTCCAAACTGCAAAAATTAACAATTAACTAACAATAGTCAATCTATAATAAGAATACATTTGTATTTTTTAAAGTTTTGGAATACAATCTATAATCTAGAGTAAGAATAAATTCCACTTGTTATATTAGATTTTTTCAAAGTACTAAAAGTTCTTTGAGATTTTTTATAGTCTTAGATGAAAAAAGTGTAAGATGTATACAGTATAAATGAATGTATACAGAGCATTTTTCTTTTCAATTAGATCGCTGCTACCTATGCACTCAAAAAGGAGTATAAATTTTACACCTCTTCATTCAAAAGTCCACAATGAATCCTTATTTTATTTATTTTTTTTCAGAAATAATATCTAATATGTCCTTCAAAATTTTAAATATATATCTAATATATCCATGATTGATCACAATGTTTTTATTGACTTTCAAAAGTTTCTTCCAATATTTCAAACCATAATGATTTGCTAATGTGATTTAAGGTTTAGAAGAATATTCTAATAATTTTAGAATAAATTTGAAAATTTTAAATAATTGTGCCAATAAACAAATAAAAGCCCTATTTTTTTAAATGAGAGATTATATATTATCTATACAAACTACTTATTTGAAACTCCTATTCAGCCACGTGACATGTTCTCATTGCCCCCTCTATTGCCCCTCTTGATTACAGATTCAACGGTGTAGATCAACCAACTCTCTTTCTTTCCACTCCGAAACATGCCTTTTCCCTTTCCCAAAAGACGCTCAATCTTCACACTCCATTTTTTTGATCGGATGGCTGTGGTGGAATCAACTCCTTCCCCTCCCCTCTGCGCGTTCCTTGCCCAGCGCATGCCTCCTCCGCTGCCCAAAGCGCCGCTTTCTCTCTTTCTTTCCCTCTCTCTTTCTTCCTCTCTCACCTCCATCCTCTCCTCCCTCCTCTTCTTCTCTAATGCCTGCAATGTCCATCCTTAGGCATCATGATTAGGCCTCCTACACCTACCCTCCTTGGTTGATCCAATCGCCTCGATTGCGACGCTCGCCGATCCAACGGTTGCCATTAAGTTGGATCCCATGCTACCTAATCTATGCTAGTCTATACAATCTATTTATTTGACACTCCTATTCAGCCATGTGGCATGTCCTCATTGCCCCCTCTACTGCCCCTGTTGATTACAGATTCAACGGTGTAGAACAGCCAACTCTCTTTCTTCCTACTCCGAAACATGCCACTTCCCTTTCCCAAGAGACGCTCAATCTTCATCCTTCATTTTTTTGATCAGATAGCTGTGGTGGAATCAACTCCTTTCCCTCCCTTCCGCGCATTCCTTGCCCGCGCATGCCTCCTCCGCTACCCAAAGCTTCGCTTTCACTCTCTCTTCCCCTCCCTCTCTCACCTCCATCCTCTCCTCTAATGCCTGCGATGTCCATCGCTAGGCGTCATGATTAGGGCCTCCTACACCTATCCTACTTGGCCGATCCAATCGCCCCGGTTGCGACGCTCGCCGATCCAACGATTGCCATTAAGTTTGATCCCATGTTACCTAATCTATGCTAGGGATCTAAACTATGCTACAAGTAGGATTGCTGAAATCCCTCTCCCCCCGGTTGCCGGTGCTGCTCTTTGCTACTTTCTCTTTCTTCTCCGTCTTCCTCGCTGCTCTTTGTCAGTCTACTAATTCGACAGCAACGATAGGATAGCTATGTTTTATTTCAAATTTTTTAGAATCTAATGAGATTTTTACAAACTCTGGTGGAGATATTTTAAGACTTTCTCTTCTGTTCTCTTCTTCCCTCTCTAACTTTTCTATTAATAGTCTATACTTTTCAGAACAGTACAGTTTACTTCTGTTCTCAAATATAAAGGTAACATAAATGTACTTTTGAAACATAAAAGAAGAAATTTGGCATTTCATTACTATAATCACTGTTGGTTTTTTGCACAGCATGGCTATTCTGACTACTATTGTACTTCTGTACATTCTGTTGTTTCTTAGGTGCCTATAAAATTCCACCTTTTTTGCCTATTCACAAGGTATTCCCTATTTTCCTTCCTCTTTTCTTTAATGTGTTTTGTTGTAAGGCAGTGAATTATTTCCTTTCTATTCATTTACTACATGTTTTAGTTATTTTCTGATGGTACTACCTATTCTTGCCCACATGTTGATTTTTTTTTTCAGAGTTTGGGTGGACTATTCTGTCACGTTCCGAGACCGCCAATTTGGTCGGGTCGGGCCCGCACACAGACGCCAAACAAACAGAACCTCCTTTGTTCGTCTAAGGCTCAGCACAACAACTAAACATGTATAATAAAATGCCCAGAAAAATTTTCAGTATACATGGCTTACTCGAAGGTAAGCAACACAAGCAAGTGAAGTAAACTAACCAAATCATTTATACATTGTAACTTGATTACTTTAAATCAAATACAAAGCTTGCATGTTATAACATTCATACATTTACATTTCCATCTCTCAAACAAATAATTTATATTTTCCTTTATCAACTAT
This sequence comes from Ananas comosus, assembly GCF_001540865.1. Lineage (NCBI taxonomy): Eukaryota > Viridiplantae > Streptophyta > Magnoliopsida > Poales > Bromeliaceae > Ananas > Ananas comosus. The sequence goes on along the minus strand of NC_033622.1, from coordinate 2,954,659 downwards.
AACAAATAAAATATACAAGGTATAACTATACTCAATGGATGTCGCTATCTATTGCGAGCTATCCCTGTCATGATCCTCGGCCACCCCGCACGAACTAAAACCTATATGGTTAGTGGTGTGAGAACTACTAAAAGTTTCCAGTGGGTTCGGCCGTCAACCTCGCCGATTCACCCACTAGGTCTATTCAGATATATGTAGACAAGAAAAGAAGGTAGATAGTAACCAGCTAACACATATAACTACTACAATTTTCTCTTTTTTTGTCTTCTTTAAAATTTTCTCTTTTTTTGTCCCCGGCTGCATTTATTTGTTTTCCAATTTTATTCCTTCATTTTTCCTGTGCTGTCAGTGCATGACAAAAACAAAAATAGCAGCTTTGTTGTTTTATAAATAGTAACTTTAGTGTTTCATCTAACAGAAACTGTAGTTTTCACCACTGCTTCGGTGGGTACCAACAAAAACAAATTTTTTAGTTTTTCAACTCCAATATTGCATTTCATACATTATTTTCTATATTTGTTGACTGTTTTTTTCTCTCTTTACCCTCCACTCTTCTGTCTTGCTCTTCCCCTATTACACCTTTGTGCTTTTCTACAGCTGCCGGTATGTCAAATGTGCAACTTTCCTACGTTAGGTTTCTTCGAGAGATATGTGAGCAACTACAGGTGGATATGCTGCAGTTCGTCGTGACAGTAGATGCGAAGGAAAAATTTCCTGCTTACGTAGATATTCAAATCCATCGATCTGAAACTATAGTTGAATCTACTCGATGTTAGAGTGCCCAATCTTCCACGTCTGCTGAGGCTTAATAAGACGTGGCTCGCTTAGCTATTAAAAGGCTGGTTGAGGAATTAAATTTGCAAGTTAAAGATGTTAACTATGATAACTATCTATTCTATAAGGATATGTACGATCACCTGACAACAGAGCACGCTGTGATAATTGCACAGTATTATAAATTGATACAAGATTATAATTTGCTAAAGGATTGCTGCGTCTCTATCGTAGTACAAAAGAATGAATATGTTGATGATCGGGTCAAGATATGTCACACTATCCAGGAATGCTATACAGTGGTAAACCGCCTTGGTCCAGTTGATCCTATTGCAAAATCTGCTGCGTCGGGCGCTGTGTCCACTCTTTTGGATTAGATGTTGGGGTCTCAAAGATTAAGATATACTGTCTTTGTTATGTCTATTTTGTACGTAATCTGCCTGTGTAGTTTTGGCTTTAGGAATGGTTTACTTATAATCTCTTCAGATTTTGGAGTATTTTTGGGCTAAATGTAGATGCCTCCAAATCTGTGATGTAGTTAGTTGGTTTTGCCTACTTTGTATCCAGCTATCCATGTTGCTTTTACTTTCAGAATATCTTTCCTGTAACTTTTTCAAGTTTTCAGAATGCTATTTTTATGTTTACTATTGCTCAACGCTTTTCCTTAACTTTCTTTGTTGATATGGTGCAGTTTTTTCTTTTTCAAAAAAATAGTGCAGTTTCAGAATGCCATCCCTGTAACTATTTAGATTTTTTTTACAACACTACTTCTATGCTTACTACCCCTCAACGTTTTAATATCTTTTCTACAGCTTTGTTTGTTTTTTTTCTTACTTCTATACTTACTACCTCTCAACGTCCACTAATCTAACTATTTTAAACATGCCCGCATTTAATTAAATATAAATAATATCAGTTCTGCTCACATTTTATTTGAAGTATTTATTTATATAGTTCTAATCTTTATTTTGTATGCACTTTGTTATCCACTTATCTAACTATTTTATCAATTCTGCTTATATTTTTTTTAACTTTTAATTTATTAAAAAAACATTATATTCACTAACTATTATTTGATTATCCGTCGCGAAGCGCGTGTCATTTACTGGTTATACACCAATTTTTGGGTTTAGAGCATTTAACACAAACCGGACCGACCCATACATGCTACATCGGGTCTAAACCCGCATATAAATTTGTATACGGATCCACTATCTTTCGTTCTCCACTCCCAAGTCCCAAGTATATAAACCGAGGCTAGGGTTTCGGATACGCCGTTGCTTCCGCCGCGCTTGTATCGTCTCCACCTCCCTCCTAGGGTTTCTGCGCTCTCTCCCTCTGATCGACCATGGCGGAGCAGGTAATCTCGGATCTGTACCGTTGTTCTTGTGGATGTTTCTTTTCTTTTCTTTTCTTTTCTTTTCTTTTTGGTTAAATTTGTTAACGAACGGATTAGTTTTTTGCCACTTTTGGGATTCTGAGAGGAATATAGATCAAGAGGTTCGATTTGATAGATATTTTCATAGATCCGTAGGACTAATGGATATATAATTTGCGATATGTTCTCTGAAGGATTTAAATCTTCTTGTTCTATGTCAATTATTGTGTGATGGAGACGTTGCTTGCTGAGTTTGTGCTAATTATGAGTAATTAAGCTCTTTGCTATACATATATATATATAATTACTTTTTTTTCAGTTTAATTGTTGTTTGTATAGGAGAACATAGCATGTTGAAGATGTTGTTAGATTGTTCATGTATATAAAAGTTACTAGTGGCAACAGAGGATTTGTGAACAAGAATATAGTACGCGCAAATCTTGCATATTATGTGGCCAAACCATTTATCATGGCACTTCCTACCTAATTTGTGCATGGTTTTACTTGTAGAAGATTGTAATCGCAATTAAATTTAAGACCTAGTTTGGTAATGCGGTGCCTAAAAGTACCATTTTTATTCTTTGGAAAGAACCAAAAAAAATCCAAAAGCACCTCCAATCTTCCTTCATCAAATACTGTAAAATTGCAGTGGCAACCGCCACTAGAGAGGAATGTGGTTGCCACCACAATTTTATAAAATTGCTATGGTGGTGGTTACTGTAGCAATTTTATAGTATTGGAGGGGGGAAGATTAGAGGTGCTTTTTTATTTTTTGGGTCTTCCAAAGCATAAAAACAGTGTTTTTAGCCACCGCCTGACCAAAATAGGCCTAAGGCTGTACTATTTTTATCTTTTTTTATTTTTTACAAATTATAGCTAATTTAGACATTGAAATCATGTGGCTGGCGTGTTTTTAATGAACAATATTCATTTTTTGTATTGTTTTGGATCATATGTAAAAATAGGTAATATTGAGTTTTTTTTAACTAATCTGTCCCTTTTTTCTGACAGACTGAGAAGGCGTTCCTGAAGCAGCCTAAGGTGTTTTTATGGTATGGCTGCAATTTTTATCACTACAAGTGTATTTCTTTTTTAATTGATAGCTGGGATATCGATGTTGATTTGATGGGATTGATGCAGCTCAAAGAAATCTGGAAAGGGAAAGAGGCCTGGCAAGGGTGGAAACAGATTTTGGAAGAGCATCGGACTTGGGTTCAAGACTCCCAGGGAAGCTATTGAAGGTTTGGTCTCATTAATTGATTCTTTCTATGCTGCTTCAATGTTTAATCAGAGATGTTGTGCTTTTCTCCTGGATTGTGGGGCCAATCCATTCTCCTTCTTTTCTCTTTTAGTTGGAAAATTTAGGCCAAAGTGGAACCATTTGGATTTGCTATTGCTATCTTACGGTTGCATATTTCATGCTTTAGCGCTCGTGTGATAACCTTGTAATCTTTGGATTTATCTTGTTTTAGGCCCTGCATGACACTTGATATAGTGATGTTGTAGTTTAGGCGCTATACTGCAGTTAAGTTTGTAGTTTGGGTTAACTTCTTTACCACTGTTTAACATTCATTAATTATTTTTTTCACTTAAATTAGTGGTGTTTTCAGGCATTATTTGACAATCTTGCATTTTAGCAAGTCCCTTTCTCGATGACTAGCAAGCTCTTGGTGTAAATTGTACTGAATTTGAAGTACTTCTTGCAAAAAAAAAAAAAAATGAAGTGCGAGCATCAACCTAGGCAACTTAATCCATGTATGGACAAATTTCTTTCTTTTTCCTTACAACTCAGATTGCCTGATTCTACAATGCATGAACCCATATTAAAGCCTGCAAATCGTTTAGAAGGTAGATTATTGGCTTAAAACACTACACTTGTTAGAAAATGTTGGCATTTACTTTTCTTCTCACTCCTCCATTTCCCACTTTAAAGCCAAAGGATCTAACTTTATCCTCGTAGTTATTATAGTTAATAAACAACTTCCAACCAGTGCGCAAACAAATTTGCAATCAACATTTATATCTAAAGATGAGCAAAAGTGATTTTTTACTTGTCTGAGGGCAAAGAGCAAAATGTCGTAAAGATGGAAGACAAAGGCTTAGCTATTGAACCTATAAATGGCATGGCTATTTTTTGCATGGATTAGTGGCTGATGGAAATCTACTCCTATTATCCTGAAACCATGCAGTTTCAGAAGCCCTTATGGTAACAATTGTTCTGCAACCAAATGCGACCTTAGGCCAAAGTTGTCATTGCCACCAAACATAGCATCACCCTATTGTGTTTATTTACCCTTAAGAAAATTTATCAGATGATAGGGCATATAGTCACCTGACCACGCAGCATAAGTTGCATCCATATATAGCTTAGGTATTGCATAACAGGCACATAATTAAGCAATTTACTATTGTAAAGTGTAATCTGATGCAGAATTCTGCATGGTATATCTATCATTAGCTACTCAAACACTTGAAACCTCAAATGTGATACAAGATTTTCTTGATTTACTTTGGTTATCGATGTATGTAAAATCACAATGTCTTCAGGAATATTCAAGTAAGGTTTAAAGTTATATATTTGCTTCTTCTTCTACATTTTTGTATATCTTCTTTATACTTATCACCCTAATCTTATTATTATAGTCACTATATTCATATTTAAAATTATCTAAACTGCATATGCATCTGCTTATGTGCTTGCATACTACTATTACGCTATACAGTGGACCGGCACGCTGCAAACTGCATTTGCCTATTCAGAACGTTGTCTAGGTAATAATCATAGACTGTTAGCTTCATAGTTGTACCAAGCACAAAACTGCTTGTTCTGTGGATCATTGCATGCTAAAAGGGCCGGACTATGTGGAAACCTTCTTTGAGCTATTATTTTAAAATGTCAATGAATATATGAGCATACCACTGAGATTCCACTGTCAATTTCTTATGCAGGAACCTATATTGATAAGAAATGCCCATTTACCGGAACTGTGTCGATCAGGGGTCGCATCTTAGCAGGCACATGCCACAGTGCTAAGATGAACAGAACCATCATTGTCCGTCGGAATTACCTTCACTATGTTAAGAAGTATCAGAGGCAAGTTTAATTGATCTTTTCTTAGTTTTCTATTCCAGTACTCGTCTGGTGAATAGGAAATAATTTGTTTTCTGCATTTATAGATACGAGAAGAGGCATTCGAACATACCTGCGCACATATCGCCCTGCTTCCGTGTGAAGGAAGGAGATCATGTTATTATCGGCCAATGCAGGTGAGCTTAAAAGAGTTTCTTAAGAAGTGCATTGTTTGCTTCTGTCAGTTGTTTTACTCAGGTTCTCAAATTGTATGTCGTGGTTTTTCGAATTAAAAGAAAGTGGTATCTATGTTTTTTCTAGGCCTCTGTCTAAGACCGTGAGGTTCAACGTGTTGAAAGTCATTCCGGCTGGATCGACGGGCGGTGGTAAGAAGGCTTTTACCGCAGCCTAAGGTAGCCAGCTAGCTTCCTGAGGAAAAAGATTTTAAGAGTGCTGGAGCTGGAAGAAAATTTACGCTGCTGAGCCAGCTATTGTAGGGTTTATTTGTTTTATGCTTTTGAGATATTTTGTTGGCTGAAATTATCTGAGCTTTTGAACAGAGAATGATATAGATTACGCCATGCTGTTATCCGAACTGTTTGATTTTGGGAACTGGCGAGTCTGAGATTGTGGGTCTGAAATTTTAAGCAGTTGCAGTTCTTCATCATTGTGGTGTCTCTGTTCTCTCGTTAAGTTTACTGTAGTAGTCATGCTTGTTTTGTCTTAGCTGACCATTAATTTTAAATCCAATGCAAGGATTGCTGGTGCCGCCGGTTGCAGTGCGTGCTTACATACAAACTAAAATAGGATTGCCAACATGGTGTGCTGCCGTCCACTAGCTAGTAATTTTGTTTAAGATGCGTGCTGACATTTGTAGCAATCATTTCTTTTGGAGGATGATGCAGTGGATGGTCTGATTTTGCAGAGCTTTTACTTCTATTTTTCTACTTTCTTTTCCAGAGTTTGAAAGTAAATCTTTTTCTGTTCTATTCTTCCGCTGCAGGAAAGTTTACACATTATACATAGTCCATTACGAACGACGGGAAAAAACTATGAACTTCTTTCTCCAAACAATAACAAGGACAGAAAATAACAACACGAGTGTTTTTACGTGAGAATATTCATCCAATGACTCGGGATACTCTCTATAATATGGTGCTTTATACATCCCATAAACACACAATAAAACACAAATAAAACACAGTAAAGCTTAACAACACATCACAAACCCACTCAAACTCTAATGCAAGCAAATGCTTGCTTGGATTAAACCACAAATCCTCGCACAAACTAATCTTTGATTCATCTAATATTAGGCATTCAACCGACTGTAACACTCAGAGCGGACTCACTTCCTGATATATAGTTGGGGATGCTCGACGCCCACTTGATCTTTTCTTCAAGTTTGAAGAAAACTGCGAACGATAACATTCCTTCTCTTCCTCACCTTGGCAGGCATATATATGTTTAGATACATTTTATTTCTTCTTAACAGTTGCATATGAGCTGAGAAAAGTGTATAGACCTTCAATCTATTGTCTCCAACATTATCAATTGCCGAGTCTGTACCTGCACATTAGTTGTTCTATTGCTAATGTTTCCATACGATGCCATCGACCCTTTGACATGTGAAGGCATGGGGGATCTGACAGTTTAAGAATGTAAAATCAACTGAAGAAAACTACAACATGTCTGAGACATAATGCGCCACATAGATCAAAGGACGCCATACAAAAAGAGTAAGGTACACTGGTACTGCTTTTCGTCTATCAGAAAACTGTTATTTTCATGAAGAAATGAACATATAGATTAAAAATAAGACCTGGAATTAAACATTATGGCCTTTGATGTCTATCTTTCTTTCATTTTCCCAATATGCCAGAAGCATACAAGGTTTCAGATCAGGAAAACAGAGAGGTCACCGGTTCTTTATAGCAGGGCCCAATATGATAAATAAAATAAAGGACAACTATAATTGCATACCTCATGATGTAAGGTGAAAAACTCTTCGACATGCACCATGTGCGAGTTAACTCAATTTGCCTGATATCATATTGTTCAGCCATTATAACACTTCACCGCACTAGAGTAAGAGCTCTTGTTGCCCGCTAGCACTGCAGACTGCCCATTAAAAAAAAAAAAAAAAGAGCATGTGACAACGACGTGGCATAATAAAACTGCTGTGAATAAGAATAGACATAAAGTGAGCAAGTAAATCCTTGATTATCGCTTTAACATGATGGCCATGATCTTAATTCAATGATTTTTAATAGTACATCCTAACAGGTAACTATGATGGCAATGCAATAAAGTTTTTAAGTCCTACTAATTGGATAGTAGCGTGGAACGGAGTTATCCTATGAGATAGAAAGTATCAGAGGTTTGACCTTTAAATTTCCATGTTTAGGGCCCGAAGGAGTTTAGCAATTTGCCATTTTAACTTTAAGCTGGAGAGATATCCTAAACATAAGCAAGAAAATAAGGGGTTCAACTAGCAAATATGAGAATTCACCTACATTCCATGACATGAAGAGATATAGAATGGAAGTGAGATCATTTGTTTGATGAAAAAGTATGAGATAAGATGAATGGAGAGAGGTGGACAGTAACTTTTAGGGTGTGTTTGGTCGCTATCTTTTTAAGATACCAGTAATCCAACAGGAATAAAAATAATAATAATAATAAGACGGTGTTTGAGTAAATGAACCAAGTAATCTAGCCGGTAATGCTAGATTCACTAGGGAATGAGATTCTTCCTGAATTACTTATCTTATTCCATTGGAAGAGGATCGATATCCTCATACTAATGGCCTGGGGTAATCTTAAGTTTTCTAACCCGACCCGTTATTTTTCTCCCTGCACCATTAGAGACCCTCTTCTGATATCTTCTCTTGACCTAGGGCTCAACACGATGATCATCTCCATCGATGGCAGGGGCATCGTTGTCCATTTCTGAGGCCTCCTTGCTCTCTAGCAAGGTTCGCGATGTAGTTTCTTCTCCCTCTTCTTTCCCCAACCTCCGATCAAAACCCTTTTTTAATATTTTGGATGAATTTATTGTTGGACCATGGGCTAAATCTTTCTAGTTTGAATTAATGTTGTGGAATGGCGTTTAAATAAGTTTATTGCTCTATTAGCTTTGATTTTGAATGAATTTATTGTTTAGATGAGTTTATTGTTCTATTAGCTTTGATTTTGGATGGGTTTATAGGTCAATTAGCTTAGACTCTTGATGGATTTGTTGTTTAAATGTCTTTATTGTTCTATTATCTTCCATATTGAATGATTTTGTTATTCAAATGGATTTTACTGTGGTATTAGTTTTCATGTTAAATGGGTTTGTTGCTCAAATGAGTTTTGTTGTTCTATAAGCTTTCATATTAAATGGGTTTGTTATCCAAGTGGGTTTTATTATTCTATTAGCTTTCATGTTGAATGGAGTTGTTGTTCAAATAGGTTTTGTTGTTCTATTAATCTTCATTATTTCTTGGAAAAATGTGGTTTTTGGGGTTATGATGCTAGTTTAAAGAGAACAGCTTATGATGTTATAATGTAATCCTTTCTTGTAATGAGAATTTTCTGTATGAAACTTTTTATAAATAGCCTAGTATGAAACTTGTTATAATGTTATCTTTACTTCTGCCATCTATTGCTTCTGCAATTGCTATTGCAATCTAGATTTACTATATAAATTTAACATACTTTCATATTTTCAATTGGATTAGATGATTAGAAGTAAAGATAAAATAAGTTTCATGTGTATGAAACTCTTATTCGGGCCAAGGTAGTAGCTTCTGGGAAATGGGTTGTTGTTTGCTTATTTGTTTGTACCAATCAAATCTAGGCCTTCGGTCTCTAATCTTTCCCATCTTATCACCAGCAAACAAATCCCTGACCCTCTCCTGATTTAGGAGGTTAAGACTGGAAGTTAAGACTGATATTTAGTATAGCAAGAAAACCTTTAATCGACTCTTGAAGTTACATATGGGCTATTAGTGAAATAAAAGCAATTGTAAAAGGTTTGAGCTACTAATTAACACGACTAACACAAATAAAACGAGCCTAGACATGGCATGCCAGTGTTTGACCATGATTTAGCTTGCAGTAACATGAATAACCATTCTGATTATGAACTGATGTTGTTAACATTGTATCGGAGGAATTATTGCAGAATATTTGTAGCATAGCTGTAACTCTTGCTTGAGGGCTTCTGTGTGCTATCTATAATCTATAACTATATATTATTCCTCAATAACTGCACACGTGTAGCAAGGAGGCGAAGGGCGCGGCGCGCGGGGGCCCGCGGGCGCTGGCTCGGGCAGAGCCGCGAGCGGGAGCGGGCGCGGCGCGGTGCGCGGGCGCGGGCGTGGCGCGAGGCGGGCACTGGCGAGGCACGGGCGAGGGCCGCGGGCTGCCGCCGGCGCTGGCGCGGGCAGCGCCGCGAGCGGGAGCGGGCGCTGGCGCGGCGCCGAGGCGGCTCCGGCGCTGGCGTGGACGCGAGCCGACACGACGCGGGACGGGCGCTGGCGCGGGGACGGCTCCGGCGCTGCCATGGACGCGAGCCGACGCGAGGCGCAGGCGGGCGCCGGCATGGGGTGCGCCGTGGCAGGCGCGCGGGCACGCGGCGCAGCTCTGGTTGCGGGAGCGGCGCGGCGCGGGTTTGTCCGGAGCAGAAAAAAGCGGGGTTCATTTGGGAATTTTATCGGGGTCCACGAGGCCATTTCGGCCTCGTGGACCACGTGAGAGGGCGATGGACCTCCCTCTCATTCTCTCTCTCTCTCTCTCTCTCTCTCTCTCTCTCTCTCTNAAATATATATTTATTTATTATATATATAATTTTATTTATAAATATATATTTATTTATTATATATATTTATTTATTATATATCGTATTTTATTTGTATATATAGATATATTATTATATAATAATTTATTACATAATTTATTATTTATTGTTATAAAATGTACAATATATAAATAAATATTAAATAATTTAGACTACTGGTATTAGATATAAATATTAATTTTATAATATTGAGCATTCACATATAAATTGTATATTAAAAAATAAATAAAATTGATGCAGCTTAAGTTAATTTTATATTTGACAAAAATTAATTGCGAGAATCACGAACAATGATTTCTCTTCTCATTCACTAACTACTGGAGGCTTACGATAACTACTAAAATTATTTCACTAACTAATGGGGGATTACTATGCATACTAAAATTTTTTGATGTACTTATTGCACCATTTAAATTCTGAAATTGATTTTTATAACTAATTTTTAAAATTAAATTTTAAAATAACTACCGGCAGCATCGCGCGGGTCCCTTAACTAGTTTATTTTATCCTGTCATGTACTTGATAGCATAATGTGAGAGAGCCAAACATATGCTTCTGCAAGTTTACACTTCGTACAGTCCCGTAACATTTTCCAAAATTGATTCTGTTCTTCACAATTAAGCATCATAGCATTTTGGAAAGAGCAATGCTACTTCTACATCTATCCTATAGGTTTAAATCTTACATGTAGCCTTTGAAAGGCTAGAATTTACTCGCTTATCATATCAACTATTTTATCAATACTGAAAACACAAAGAGGTTTTATCTATCCACTCGCCTTTCGTCAGGGAGTCGCGGATCGAGCTCGTTCGGCTTCGACGTTGCTCGAGTGGACCGTTCGGGCGCGTGGGTGTTGCGGTTGCACCGTTAGAGGTCGGGCGAGCACGTGGGTTTCCACCTATCGACTTCTAGCCGACATTAGATGAGCGCTCGAGGTGGGTTGATATTTACCGAAATCGTCGGATTTCCTCGTAAATTGGAGTTTTATCAGCATGTATGTTTCATATGTAGTATCATGTTTAGTAGCTCAATTCATCGATTTGCATAGCTTTTATGGAATCTAAATTTGGAGCCTTAATTTCAGAACCGTTTTACATGCCGTTTTACATGTTGAACTTGGAATTAACTTAGGAGAAAACCAGTAAACCTACACTGTCAGTTTCTGAAAAGTTACCAGATTTAGCTTTAGGAGCTATTTTTAATTTGTATCACCGCTATTAGTGCGAAATGGATATCCAGATTAGTGTAGGATGAGTTTACGCTCGTACTAGGAGGCCGAGCTCGTTTTACAGTTGTGTGTAGACTGTTTCGTACTGTCGGATGCCGTCGTGGTTGACGGTAGGCCAAGATTTGCATTAAATTGCGCCAAGAGCACGTGAGCTTTGGTTGTTAGACCAATTAGACCCATTTGCATTGACTACAGCCTGTGAGAGCCTGATTGAGCTCGGCAGAGACACGCTTACATACTCGGTTGGGTCGCGCCCACGAGTGCCACTCCGGAGTCTGGCTACCTTGCTTTGCGTTGATGTCGTAGTGGTCCGGTTTGGACCTTGCTCTCCACCGGCCGCCCTCGGGGTGGTGTACGATGTAGCTTAGACAGGCGGGACGGGCGTATCGCAGTCCCTAATGAGATTGGGTCAGTGTGATATATTTTCATATCTACAAATAGCCGGTGTTAGTTAGCTATAGTATAGGGGCATGTAGCTGTAGATTCCTTTCCAGCTTTTCTTACTATCCTTTGCACATATTTCTGTAGACTTAGTGGGTGAGCCGTTGAGGTCGGTGGCGATACCGACTGAGGACTACTCTATTTTGCAGTAGTTCTCACACCCAGTTGTTAACCTTTTTTGCAGAGCCTTCGTCTGCGGATGTTGCTGTTGCGGATTCGGACCGTGGGAAGGAAGTCGCGAGCTAGATCCCTACCAGTCTTGCCGCCGTGCTAGAGGAGTACCATCCAGAGGTAGTTTGGGGCTTTCTTTGTACATATTGTTATGTTGTCGTTGTACTCGCTGAAGCGAGTTGGGTTGCGGACTTTTGTATGTACAGGAACCCCTTTATGTTATTTATATATTTCAGTTTAGCAGCTCTTTACCATCTGGTTGTAGCTATGATTTGTTTATAGGTACAGCTATCGCTTCGTATACTCGAAAAATTCCTGAGTATACGGCGGGTCTGTTGGCGTGCCCGAAAAACGTGGTAATCCTGGGCATGACATATTAGGACTTAAATTATGCATATATATTATAATATATATATATATATATATATATAACAGAAGTCAAAGAGCATTGATAAGATGCAATCATTGTATGAAATAACGCAGAAACAAATATAGAGTTCACATAACTTAATCTTCCATTAAGCAGAACTACAAAATTGTTATGGCTCATTAACCTAAATTTCACTCTAGCCTTCATTCGCGTTATGCATACAAAAGAGAATAATTCTCACATATGTTATCTTAATCGTCCATTAAGTAAACTAAAAGATAATTCTCAGATCAACAAGCTGAATAAAGATGACTCCATTTCATTAACTTACGCTGACGCATTTGTTAATACTACACACATATAATAAAACTTAGTTAAGAGTGAAGTAAAAAATTTCAAATGGAATAAATTTGAAAATGTAGCAAACATACCGTTATTTCATGCCATTAATTCTTAGTTTCCGCTCGTATAAGACGCCTCGATCACTCCGTCCTCTCCAACGTGATATGCCCTCTGCTCTTCTGCCACAGAATTTCTCTGAAAGCTCAATTCTTCAAATATATCAGGAAAACCCCGTATCCGCCAGCCAGCAAACAAAACTTCAGAATGACTGGTCAAGAACGGCCGCCGTTACATAAAGGATGCACAAGGCAAACTAACTTCTCCCTCGGTTTCCCGAAGTTACGACCTATAAATGTTTATGTTAGCCTCATTCAGCATCCCCATCTATTCTTCCGCCAAAGAGTGCGAAGATCAGACGATAATCCTCACTCACACCCACACCCCTCAAAAGACTCCACTTAGCACATTGTCTTCATCCGACCTTTTAGACCCCAGCTCTTTTCGCGGCTTGGGCGAGAGCCCCTTCGCGAGCATCTCCTCGTCGTACTTCCTCGCCATCTCCACCATCCCCCTCTGCAGCAGGGCGTCAATCAGCGTGTTGTACGCGAAGGCATCGGGGCTACACCCGTGCTCCTCCATCTTCTTCCAAACGACAAACACCGGCCGCAGAAACCCCCACCGCCCGAACCGCTTGATCAGCATCACGTACGTGTCCGTCCTCGGCCGGCACCCCCTCTCGAGCATCCGCTCGAACAGCGCCAGAACCTCCTGCGGCCGGTTCAGATACTGGAAGAAGCAATGGTAGGTGAGCGCATTCGGCTCGCACCCGTGCTTCTTCATCCGGCTGACGAACGAGTAGGCCTCCCTGAACCTGCCCTCCTTGCAGAGCAGCTTGAGGATGGTGTTGTAGGTGGCGGCGTTGGGGGGGCACCCGGCGTCGAGCATCTCCCGGTAGAGCCTGATGGAGGAGTCGGCGCCCTGGGAGAGGCCGAGGGCGTGGATGGCGGTGTTGTAGGCGACGGCGTCGGGGGCGAACTTGCGCGCCATCTCCTTGAAGAGTCGGACGGCGTTCCAGGGCTTGCCGGACTTGGAGAGGGCGTCCATGTAGACGGAGTAGGAGTGGAGGTCTTTGGGGACGCGGTTGCGGTCCATGTCGAGCCAGAGCTCGCGGCAGCGGCGCCATCGGCGGACCTTGAGCCAGCCGCGGAGGAGGAGGTTGTAGACCTTGGTGTCGGGGGGAGGGGAGGAGGGGAGGAGGGAGAGGGCGAGCGGGAACTCGAAGTGCTTGCCGAGGATGTCGACGATGCGGGCGAGGACGGAGGGGGGCAGGGGTGACGAGGAGGCGGAGGTGGCCCAGCGGAAGAACTCGAGGGCGCGCTGCCAGTCGTTGGCGTAGCTGGACAGCGTGTCGAGGACGGCGTCCGGGTCGAGGGGGGCCGGCGGAGGGCTTGATGAGGAGGAGGAGGAGGAGGTGGTGGAGAAGAAGAGGGAGGTCAGGGAGGAGCGGAGAGGAAGACGGGCGGAGGAAGGGAGGGAGAGCATTGCTGCCTGCTTTCCAGGAGAGAGAATTGGCGAGGACGAACGAGGAGATCTGCAGTTTTTACAGATCTGTGGGCTGGATTCCTTGGGCCAAATTTTCGAAGGCCAAACAAGCCCGGCTCAAGTCTCAACTTGTAAAAATTCAAACTCACTCCAGCATAGTTGGGGTGTGACCGAGTATTGGAGAGGTTTAGGGCATGTTTGTTTGTGGGAAAGTGGGGCGGAAGTGAAAAGGAGGAAAGTCATTCTCGTCTTAAACGATCACTTTCGTTGTTTGATTAGCTATAAAAAAGTTACGGTCAAAACTCGGATTAATCTGAAACGATGTAATTGACTTCGGTTTATCATGGGCCCAAGTCAATTACGGTGAAGAGCGGTGAAAAAAAAATAATAAAATAATATACTAGATAAAAATAGTTATATTTAAATATATTTAATTATAGTACTAATTACCTTTTTTTCAGTTGGTATATTTAAAATATGATAAAAATTGATTAAGTAAGTTTTAATATTTTTATTTAGTTTGTATAATTAAAATATGATAGAAATTGATTAATTAAGTATTAATAATTTTTTTTACTTTATCATTTTATTGTTGTATTACTATAATTTATATATAAAAAAAATTAATTATTTTAAATTAAATTTTAATTATATAAAAATATAATTATATTATTTTTATTTATTAAATTATTTACTATTTATACATAAATTATAGTTTAAGGCCATACACTTTCTACCAAACAAACAGCAGAACTAATAAAACTTCACTTCCACGACTACGAAACAAATAGCGGGAAAGAAATAGTTTTCACCGAACTTCACTTTAATCCAAAGTCCGCTTCAACCCAAGTCCAATTTCGATAAAACAAGCATGCCCTTAGTCGAGAAGACGCACAGAACGATTGATGGTTGACAAGCTAAATTACTTTCAAGAGGCGACAAGCTTACGCTAGTGAACTCGGTCCTAGTAATTTGCCACCCTACTTTTTTTCCATTTACAGAGCACCTAAATGGGTAATTAAGCGGTTAGAGGCATTACGGAGAAATCTCTTTTGAGAACGGATGCGGAGGCAACAAGGGCAGCATCTATATGGTTGCCCAGAGTACCGTATGTAGGAGTATAAAGGAAGGAAGGATAGGGGTTAAGGACTTGGCAACTATGAATGATGCTTTACTTATTAAGTGGTTGTAGCGACTACTTACGGAGTGGAAGTTACAATGGACCAATTTACTTAGAACGTTATATTATTTTAGAAGGAGATCGTTCCTACTTCCCAACAGTGCAAGAGTGTGTTGTCCACAAGGGGGATTTTCAAATGTGGATTGTACTACAAGCTTAGGGATGGAGAGCTCATCGACTATTTGTCAGACAAATGGTGCGGCGAAACTTTTTTGAAGACGCATTTTCCAGGACTATATGATAAGATTGTTATAAAGCAAGTTTATATAAAGGAACGTTTCTCGCCTAACAGATGGAGATGGCGAAAAATTTTGAGAGGAGTTGAAACAAGGCTTGGGATGGCTTAGTAAGACTAAGGGAATTCAAGGATATGCTTGCTTCCTTTTGGACGACAAATAAACATGATGAATTACAGTGGAGATAGAATGCAGGAAACAGGTTCCCTGTTAAATCGATCTATACTATGACTCAAGGGGGAGGAATCTAAGATACCATGCTAATTCACATTTGGAAACCGAAAATACCTATAAAAGTAAAGATCTTCTTATGGGTATCTCGATCTCAAGAAGAAAATCCCTACGACCGATAATTTACTGAAAAAAGGATGGTCAGGTAACCCCCTATGTCTCCTCTGTGGTGACGCTACGGAGACAGTGGACCGCCTGTTGGAGAATATTGTACTAAAAAAATGAATCCAATTGTGATTAATTATCTAACAATTTGTGATTAAATAAAATAGCAAAACTCATAGTTAAATGCTACAAAAATTTCAGAAATTATTAAAAAAGGAAGAAGAAATTAGATCGATCCGGAAGGGTGCGTAGCATGGCCCTAAGGCGTATTCCCGTCCTTTCATGCGAATTAACCGAGAACACTATCCCAAGGTATGACCGGAAGTCCTCTTACGAGAACGAACATGGAAGAGGTTTATGGAGATACTTTCAACACCAAGCGATAAAGAGATCAAGAGAAATAAAATAGAATAAAATAAAATTAGAATTGAAACAAAATTTCTTCTCTCCTTTTCTCTTTGCTTATCTCTCTCTCTCTCTCTTTACAATGTTCATATTTTATGAACAGTAGAAAATAAAGTGAATATATATATAGAGAGAGAGAGAGAGCGAGAGAGAGAGAGAGAGTCCGGCTGGGATACTATCGATAGCACCAAGGGTTTGGTGCTATCGAGTTTTTCACCGTTAGATTTAACCTTCGATTATTTTTATCCGTTAGATTATACTATTCAACCAACCACCCACTCAACCCTAGGGGGCCCATATTATCCTAACCGCACATTTTTCAATCCAGGGGCTAAAAACTAATAGCACCAATAGTTTGGTGCTATTGATAGTATTCCAGCCTAGTCGTATAGGTATATAAGTTATTAGGTAGTAGTGACCTAGTATATAGAGGAGGAGAGAGAGAGGGGGTGGGGCGTGCGCGGGGGGCGGGGCAGGGGGGAGGGAGGGGGCGAGAGCGTAGGGGAGAGGGATGCTGGAGAGAGCTGGGCTACTGTCCTATCAGGAGCACAGAAGCCCTTGTGCTCCTAAGTTCCTAATCATCATCAATTTTGATGGGTGATTAGGGTGAGAGAGAGAAGATAAATTGGAGAGAAATTAAACACCTCAATTTCTCCTCTTTAAATTTCTTCTCAATTTCTCTTCTCTCTCCCACCCTAACCACCCATCAAAATTGATGGATGGTTAGGAACTTAAAAGCACAAGGACTCTTGTGCTCCTAATAGCACAGTAGCCCTACAATATATATATATATATATATACTAGTTGAATGTACGTGCAAATGCACGTAACAATTACTATAATTTATTTCAAATTAATATAAATTTGTACATTATATATATCCAAAATTTTACAAAAAAAATTATATTTATAAATTAATGTGTTATATTTTATTAGAAAATATTTATAATATCCTACCATGTTCTTTTATTTATATACATCGAATATTTTTATATGCTTTTTGATTTTTGATGAATCAAATTTAAATATGTATTTTAAACTAAAAGCATCAAGATTTAATTCACATTTAATTTAAAATTTAAAATTTAATTTTGATCCACGGTAATAAAAAAATTAATTATTAATTCAAATTTGATATCAAAAAATTAAATTTAATTCATAATTTAAACTCAAATTTTAATTTTAATGTAAAATATATTAATAGAAATGCTATTTTTTAACAAATTGATCATAACCGTTTGTTTTAATTTGAGATATTTTTTAACAAATTGATTATAATAGGATTGAATTTATAGATGGATGCGAATACTATTTTTTAATAGATTGATTATAACTGTTCTTATTTGAGATATTTTTTTAACAAATTGATCATAACCATTTATAGGGAATAGATTTTTATATGTAGTAGAAATTTAATAGATTGATCATAACCGTTCGTTTTTATTTGACATATTTTTAACAAATTAATCATAATCATTCGTAGGGAATATTATTTTATATTTAATAGATTGATCATAACCGTTAATTTTTATTTGAGATATTTTTAACAAATTAATCATAATCATTCATAGGGAATATTATTTTATTCCTTTTTGGATTCCGTCTGTCATTGTCGGAATTCCTATACGCTTTTATATATAGTATAGATATAGTAGGTCTTTTGTGTTCTCAAGAGCACAGAGCCCTCCGTGCTTCCGTGCTCCTGAGTCGATTTTGATGATAGGATTCCCGAATCGACGATCGGCTCGCTAAACTTGATCTAACATATTTGAAGTATGTAGAAAATAAATTTTGCGATTTTTCGATATCGTTTACTTAGTGATCAAAAAGATTCAAAATGAACAATTTTTAATGGTCGATATCTACCATTTCAAGTTTAACGGCGTAGAAGTATCTAAATCAGATGAAATTCTGATAGAAAATTTTTTATACTATCTACAACAAGTTCAATATCTCTGATCGAAAATTTTAATACTATATCACTACTTTTTATAAGATTTTTATTTTCAGCCGTTGATTTTGAACCCTTTCAATCACTAAGTAAACGATATTGAAAAATCGCAAAATTTATTTTCTATATACTTCAAATATGCTAGATCAAGTCTAGCGGAGCCGATTGTTGATTTGGAAGTCCCATCATCAAAAACGGCTTAGGAGCACGAAGGGCTCTATGCTCCTGAGAGCACAGCAGCCCTGCTATATATATATATATATATATATATATATATATATATATANATGATCTACGCTATTGGAACTATTAAGAAACCAAATTTTATAATTTTTTGACTTTGTTTGCCTAGTGAACGAGTAGCTTCAAAATGAACGGCTGAAAATAAAAATCTCATAAAAAATAGCGATAAAGGACTCAAATTTCAAATCGGAAGTATTGTTCTTGCTCTTGATGCTAAGTAGAATTTTCTATTAAAGTTTCATGTAATTTGGATACTTCTACACCGTTGAACTTAAAAACGTGCCACATCGGCCGTTCAAATAGTCAATTTTGAGACCCTTTGATCGCTTGGTAAATGAAGTCGAAAAATTATAAAATTTGGTTTCTAGATAGTTTCAACAGCGTAGATTATGCCTAACGGAGCCGATCGTCAAATCGGATGTCCTATCATCGATAACAACTTACAAGCACGGAGGCCTCCGTACTTTCGAAAGTACGGGAGACCTACTCTATATATATATTTATATATATAACTACAACAGAATTAGGTTATAGGGACATATTTTTGGGACACTTTTGTAGAAGTGTCCAACAAAAGTGTCCCATTTATGCTAAAACTTTTTTAAAAAATCTAATAAGGCCTAAATATAAAGCTCAATCCAATCAAAAATAAAAAAAAATTTTACTTAACGAACCCCACCTAGCTCACTCGGCCCGATTACAAATAAAAAAGGGAAAAAAAATTAATCATCATCTCCCATTTTCCTCCTCCACCACCGCAACAAACGAGGTAGGGTTCCGGCGGCTGGAGTTCAACAGCGAGGATCTCGCAGGGACTGTAGAGGACTATGATCACCACATGTCCTTTCGCCATAGGTCGCTGGAGGAGTGGGTGCCAAACATCAAGGCAGCCCTACATATAGCGACCCTACATATAGCAACACTTTTAAAAAGTGTCGGTAATTTAGCCAACAGTACTTTTTTTTATCTGTACCGACATTTAAAAGTGTCACTATACACCGTTTTTGTTATAGTATATATATATATACTGCTATAGTAAAAAAAGCAACAACTAGTGCTACTATATTTTCGGAAGCATAAGGGAGTTAATGCTTTCAACTATTTGGCCCTTAGATCAACCCCTTTGACCACTCGGCTCCACCTAGGCCGATCTTCATTGTTCCTGAATTGCTCATATTGAGCAACCCGAACGCCCAAATTAAATAAATTTGAAAAATACTTATCTTCAAAATGATCTTTTATTTTAAAATGCAGTCCATTAACTGCCATTTTAGTAAATTCTGACTCTAACATTCTAACAAAGCAACGGCTTCTTGCCATTTTAAATCGGTTTAAATATTCTTCAACCAATTCTCTTGACTTTTGACAAAACTGAGCTAGAGCAGTAACCGAAAGTTCAGGTTCTGATCTGTAGAAGTTTTCATGGAATTTTCTTTCCAATTCGTCCCAATCTCGGACAGAATTAGCTGGTAGACTCATATACCAAGTAAATGCAGTCTTGGTTAACGAAGTATTAAATAGTCTAAGTTTTAGAAAAGGATCTGCGGCGGCCTCTCTACATTGGGCCATAAACCGTGCAACGTGCTCAACTTATTTTCGATTTCGTCGCCTGAAAATTTATTGAATTTTGACATTTTTCAGTTTGCCGGATAGAGATGTTCTATATTTATATTTGCAGACTAAGGAGATCAAAATACGGGCCGCATTGTCGGCCTAGCTCCTACTTCAAAAGTATTGCGAATTGCATCTTCAATTTGAACATATAACTCATTATTATTCCCTATGGCAGGAGCATGGGCTTGAGGTTGAACCGAATTCGACCCTTGAGGAATTCCATAATTTTGTGCTGCAGGACCTGCATAACATTAGGGGCTTACCCCCCAGCTCTAATCCCCATATTTTGGGGCTAATATGCCAGCAATGGTGGCGGAGAAGGTAATTCCTATGCCACTTCGGGCTGTTGACTGGTGTTTAGAGTTGCCGATCTATAGGCAGCTTGGAAGAGTGCTACCTGAGGCTGCGTGTTTACCGGTGTCACTGGGTTTTGTAATACTGGTGTACCCACATGTCCTTGTAAACCTATCATGGGTTGTTCATTTCATGTTAACAATTGCCCAATTCGGGCAATATTTTCGTTAGAAGCCGTGATCGCAGCTAAAACAACATCTAATCGAGTAGTGCTTCGGTGACTATTTTGGTCTAAAACTTATAAGACTCGTGTCATTTGCCCGAGCGCTTGAGCTAGACTTGATTCTTGTTGGTCTGATTGACCGCTAGTCTCACCTTTCGCTGGTAAGACTACATGACGCTCGTTAGCATTTTTGGTATTACTCGCTTGGTCGTTCTCAGAATTTTGTGAAACGACTTATTGCGAAGATTCATGGCATTATCATCAGCCATAGTTTGTAATAGATGGAAATACAAATTTACTTGGACAAAAGGTTCCACCGGGCGTGCCAAAAATTGCTAGGAGCCGAATTCCCTTATCTTTGACCTGGTCAAAGATTTCCCTAGAGAAACGCGTAGGGATGCGAAATAGCTACACGTGGTGACCCTCGAAGTTTGCGCCCTTCGACGGGTCAAGAGATTCGGCTGATGAGGGATCGGATCAGCCAAGTTCGTACTCTTAACTACAGAATCAGTTCAGCTGAATGAGCCGAATAAGGTATTACATAGTTTTCTTAGGTCGGCTGAAAAGTAGAATGCCTTTGTATATTGACTTTAAACTTAGAACACGTACAAAAAGAGGATGCTGGTACAGCATACAGACTTAAGAAATCTAACTTAGAAAACTATTCCTAAGAAATACAGTAAATACAGGGAAGAAAGAAAGTTTACAAGTAGACTACTCCTAGAAAAACGAGTAAAATGTATAGAATTGAAAGTGGTCTTCTGTTCACAGGGAAAAGACCTTTCTATCAAATACTTTTCATTTATTTATAGTCCTGCCTGATTCAGTTGGAAGCATCATCGGCCACTTCCCTGATTTTGCGGGTCAATATCGGCCAACCTTAACCGCTTAATTGTTATCCGTTTTTCTGTTTAGATTTCCTTGTATTCTACTCTTGGTGTATCGTGTGTCCATTTCCTATTGGCCTCATGAAGCCATTTGCCTATGTATTATGGTCTACCACGTGGCATTATTTTTGTGATGCCAACATATACTAACTTGTACAATAGGTACATAATATGGGTACATCAAGTATCAGAGTATATAACTATTAAACTAAAATGATTACAAGTATCCTCTTTAAGGTTTACAACACTTTGAATCCCTAAAATGTTACATAGTTTATGCTTTTATAAAATGGTACCCTCTAGACCTACTCTCACCGATCTAACTAACTCACGACGCCCTTGCCGCTGTCCAACACCTCGCCAGCGGTAGAAGGCTCTAAAGTTTTCTCTTCGGTAAAAGTCTTAGCTAATCCAAAGCTTATGGTCCTCTTGACGTATGATAAATGTGGTGATACAAAAGGTGGTCGGAATTAAGAAATGTGTGAATCAAGCTAGTACTTGTAATATCAGGTTAAGAGGTTTAAGCCAATCCAAAGCATAATTAATTAGACCGATCAATGAAGAAATCTCAAAATTCTTATGAATTCTTCCGAGTGTGTGAGTATATTTTTAAATTGACTCTTTATCTGCTCCTGTCGCATGCAATACCTTCAATTCACTGAAATAGTATTTATCAAAATAACGCTTAATTGTTTTAGTGCATTGAATTTGTTTTTTATTGCCTCAGTATATATAGGGCATACATGCATCAAGTAGCCAGTTTAATTTGTTGCATAGGATTTATCCACAAAAGGCAAAAAGTCTCATGGTTTGCATGACCCTCTACGTGAGATATGCGCAATGTCAAGACTTAGAAAATTTCTTTGAGATTTCCCTTTGCATCACCCAAACTCCAAAGCAAATATCTGTTTGAGATTTTGCCTAAGTCTTCTAGAAGCATCTTTGCGGATATCGGGATTGATGGCGCGGGAACCGAGGAGTCTTTTAGAGTTTTTATGTTTCTAGAAGATGTATTTATTAGGATTCTTAGGAGCTCGTAGCCTCCCCTTTTGGTTTGTAATTTCATGCCACTTGGCATCCTTCTGTTTGTTTTATGGGCGGCGAGTGGCCTATATAAGGTTGTGGCCTCTACACCCTTAACTCAAAATTCTCATTTGTAATTCTCCACTTCAAGAGTAATAGAAGAGCTTTCTTCTCTCTCTCTCTTGTTCTTAGTTTAGGGCGAGTAGGTCCTAACTTAACAAGTAGAGAGGTAGGCTTGCTCATTTTGAGAAGGAAGGTGAGCGCTGCATGGGCTAATCGAGCGATTTAGCTTAAGTCTGTGACAGTTGGTATAAGAGCAAGTTTGTGTTGAGAATCCATGTCGATGTCGGAAGCTTCCGTCGGTGACGTTGTGCCTGAGCCTAGGGTGACGAAGCGCGGCAAGAGCAAAAAGCCGCGGACTCTGGCGAGAGAGTCCATCTCGCTCAAGAATCGCATCAACGTGTTGGAGGACTCTGCTACAAAAGCGGAGGAGCACTAATCCGTCCTAACCCAACATGTGGGGATGATGGAGTACGGGCTACACGCCATGGAGGACAATGTTGCGGCTGCTATAGCAACATTTCGTCAACAACTCGAGGAGTTCCGCTGAGACCTCGCCCGTCACGAAGACGAGCAGAAAGTGCTGGTGGAGGACCTGGTCACCAGGGTCGATGAGGTTGAGGACCTCAAGATGCGGGTGACCATTCTTGAGAAGGCGGTGGCTCAAGGCGTTGAGACGCAGAAAGAACGCACCCCAAAGATCCGCATCCCTGAACCCTAATGCTTTAAGGGCAGGCGCGATGAGAAAGAGATAGACAACTTCCTATGGCACATGGAGCGCTATCTCAAGGCACTGCGATTGGAGGACGAGGATAACAAGGTCCAGACCGCTTCCATATACCTCGCAGATGACACGATGTTGTGGTGGCGACGGCATTCCGCAGAGGCCGCGAAGGGCCAATGCGAACTCAACACTTGGGAAGACTTCGTGCGCGAGCTGAAGACACAATTCTACCAAGAGCACGTTGAATACTTGGAGCAAAGGCAACTTCGACGGCTCAAACACACGGGAACCCTCAAGGAGTACATCAAAGAGTACTCTAAGCTGATGCTTGCCATCACTAGCATGGCTGAAGAGGACAAACTATTTTTCTTCCTCGACGGTCTCCAACCATGGGCTAACAAGGAGCTCGTGGCAAGAGAAGTCAAGGACGTGAGCTCTGCTATTGCCTTGGCGGAAGCCGCCGAAATATGAGAAGCCAAACTCCACTTATGGCAAACCACCCAAGGCAGGCAAGGCCAAAGGAAATGGAGATCGCGGCGAACAGCGAGATCACAAGGGCCATGAGCGAAAGGCCCCTCCACAGAAAAAAGAAGATCTCTTACTACGTCTGCGGAGGAGATCATTGGGCAAGGGATTGCTCAAAGAAGAAGACCGTCAATCCCATCCAAGACCAAAAGGGCCAGGATCAAGCAGAGACAAAGATGGGTGCGCTGCGCTCCGACTTCTCAACGCGATCCAGGGACAGGCGAGCAGCATCAAGCCGCTCAAGAAGGAGTTTCTGTTCATGGACGTGATCCTCAACGGAAGGGCCACTCGGGCGCTCGTGGACACTGGAGCGACCCACAACTTCATCTCTGAAGCTAAGGCCAAGCGGCTAGGCCTCAACCTTAAGAAGGACACGAGCAAAATCAAGCCTGTCAACTCGGTAGCACAGCCTGTTGCGGGAGTAGCCAAAGGGGTGACGATCGCTGTAGGACCCTGGACGAGTACAGTGAACTTCACCGTCGCGACCGTCGACGACTTCAAAGTCATCCTTGGCATCGACTTCCTCGCTTCATCAAAAGCGGTTCCGATGCTGCATCTCGAGGGCCTGAGCATCATGGAGAAGGCAACCCCGTGCATGGTCTTGGTAAGCCACGGTGAGCCAGTGGCAACCCACACTCTCTCTACTCTACAATTGCGAAAGGGGGTGAAGTGCGGAAAAGTTACTTACCTTACAGGCATCTGCGAGGTGAGCAGCGAGGACCTCGAGGAAGAGGACCCTCCAGCGGAGATCGATGCAGTCCTAGGGGAGTTCAAGGACGTTATGCCCCAGGAGTTGCCCAAGAAACTTTCACCCAGGCGAGAGGTGGACCATGAGATCGAGCTCGAGCCAGGAGCCAAGCCGCCAGTGAAGGTACCATATCGCATGGCCCCGCTAGAGCCTGAGGAATTGCAACGTCAACTGAAGGATCTCCTCGATGCATGCTTTATCAGGCCGTCGAAAGCACCCTACGAAGCACCAGTCTTGTTCCAAAGGAAGAGCAACGGAAGCCTACGACTCTATATTGACTATAAGGAGCTCAATAAGGTGATGGTAAAGAACAAGTACCCTATTCCCTTAGTTGTTGATTTGTTCGATCAACTTGGCGGAGCGAAGTACTTCACCAAGTTGGACCTTTGCTCGGGGTACTACCAAGTCAGAATTGCGGAGGGTGATGAGGAGAAGACGACATGCGTGACGAGGTATGGAGCCTACGAGTTCCTCATTATGCCATTTGGCCTGACGAATGCACCAGTGACCTTCTGCACTCTGATGAACAAGCTATTCCATCCCTACCTCAATTGCTTCATGATAGTGTACCCTAACGACATTGTCGTGTACAGTAGCACTCTAGAGGAGCACGTCAAGCACCTGCAGACAGTCTTCCAAGTGCTGCGAGAAAACCAACCCTATGTCAAAAGGGAGAAGTGCTCATTTGCGAAGGAGGAGGTGCACTTCCTTGGTCATTGGATAGGCCAAGGACAACTCGGCATGGACCAATAGAAAGTGCGGGCGATCTGCGAGTGGGAGGCGCCTACGACGGTGTCCGAGCTGCGATCCTTCATTGAACTCGTCAATTACTATCGCCACTTCATCGCGGGCTACTCCGCTCGAGCAGCCCCGTTGACGGATCTACTGAAGAAGACCCAGCCATGGGACTGGACCCCTCGGTGTGCAGAGGCATTCGAGGACTTGAAACGGGCGGCGACAGAGGACCTGGTGCTGCGGCTTCGTAACTGCAACCGCCTATTCAAGGTGCATACAGATGCCTCGGACTTCGCTATCGGCGATGTCCTCGTGCAGGACGGGCACCCCATCGCCTATGAGAGCCGCAAGCTCAACGACACTGAGTAGCGATACACGGTGCAAGAGAAGGAGATGACCGCCATAGTGCACTACCTCAGGACTTGGCGACACTATCCCCTTGGAAGCAAGTTAGTTGTGCTGACGGACAATGTCGCAACAAGCTACTTCCTCACTCAGAAAAAGCTGTCACCTAAGCAGGCAAGGTAGCAAGACTTCCCGGCGGAGTTTGATATGGAGCTTGTGTACAAACCCGGGAAGGAGAACCATGTGGCTGACGCACTCAGCCGCAAGCGAAGTTGGCAACGGTGTGCCAGCTCCAAGGCGCGATCAGGAAGTGAATCCGCGAAGGGACTTGCGAAGACCCTTTGTCCCAAGGACTCGTGCGACTCGTCAAGGAGAGTGAGGCGCAACGATTCTGGCTTAGCGATGGGCTGCTCCTTACCAAAGGGCGTCACGTCTATGTGCCCAGGTGAGGCAATATTCGTCGAGAGCTCATAAAGGAATATCATGACTCCAATTGGGCTGGACATCTGGAGCAGAAGCGGACCCTGGCGCTACTCGAGGCCGTCTACTATTGGCCTCGCATGCACGACGACGTGGAGGCATACGTGCGAACCTGTCTTGTGTTTCAATAAGACAAGGTGGAGCGCCAAAGACTAGGGGGCCTCCTCGAGCCCTTGCCTACATCGACGCGTCCGTGGGAGAGTGTCTCTATGGACTTCATCTCTTTCTTGCCCAAGGTGGGGGCATTGGGGTCCATTCTCATGGTGGTGGACCGTTTCTCCAAGTATGGGACCTTCATAGTGGCACCAACAGACTGCACGGCGGAAAAAGCGGCGCAGCTCTTCGTCAGCAATATGGTGAATCTTTAGGGCATCCCTCAAATCATCGTGAGTGACCGCAACCCTAGGTTCACAGGCAAGTTCTGGACAAAGGTATTTCGAATCTTAGGGTCGGAGTTGCTCTTCTCCACTAGCTTCCACCCGCAGACGGATGGTTAGACGGAGCGGGTGAATGCCTTGCTGGAGGAATGCTTGTGGCACTATGTCAGTGCCAACCAAAAGAACTGGGTGCATCACCTGGACGTGGCCTAATTCTCCTACAATCTGCAGCAGAGCGAGTCAACAAACCTTAGCCCGTTCGAGTTGGCGACGGGGAGGCAGCCATTCACTCCGCATTTTGCTGCTGCGGGTGAGCAGGGCCGCAACCCCATGGACCTCCAATTCACATCTCACTTACAGGAGAAGGGGGACATTGCGAGTGCCTATCTCGAGAAGGCGACGGGAGATGGCCCGTCGAATAAAGAAGTGGGCCGATGCAAAGCGACGACCCTTGGAGTTTGCCGAGAGGGACCGAGTCTTGGTCAAGCTGCAACCCCAACAATTCAAGACCTTCCACAAGGTGCATTATAAGCTTTTGCAGAAGTATGAGGGGCTCTTCACCGTGGTGAAACGGGCAGGAAAGTCAGCCTACAAGCTGCAACTCCCCGCCAACCTGAAAATCCATCTTGTCTTTTATACTAGTTGCCTACGGCCCTACCATAAAGACGCTGAGGACCTGAGCCGGGGTGTGTCGCAGCATGCTTCCGCCACTATGACCATTGGAGGTCGAAGCCCTGCTGGACACTCGCACCATTCAGCGTCGCGGCGTCCCACGGACCATCAAGTATCTTGTCAAGTGGAAGAACCTCCCGTATTGAGAAGCAAGCTGGGAGAAGGCTGACACTCTCTAGAAGTATCAGAAACTGATTGATGACTGCCAACACCAGCACGCGACGAGGGCGTCTGCGCATTAGGTAGGGGAGGTTATCAGGACTTAGAAATTTTTTTTGAGATTTTCCTTTGCAATCACCCAAACTCCAAAGCAGATATTTGTCGGAGATTTTGCCTAAGTCTTCTAGAAGATTTTCCTTTGCTCACTTCGCGAAGGAAGGCTAGTGCCGCACGGGCTAATCGAGCAATTTAGCTTAAGCCCGTGACAGCAAGCTCTCTTTACTCACACTCATATCATTTTCATTCTTTAATTTCTTTTTAGCATAATTTCGTCTCTTTACTTACACTCATGTCATTTTCATTCTTTAATTTCTTGTTAGCATAATTTCGTAAATATCTGTCGGGTTCAACTCTAGCCACAAGATCTGACCCCGAGGAGGCCCCTGGTCACCAAACTCCCCAGAAACTCTTATTAGCCACTAACTGTTGTCCATGTCTTTGTGGTGGCTGCATATCAACTCGTGACTTATCTCAACTAGCACATATGTCAATGCCTCGAGCCCCAGTGTTGGGATAAATTACATCACATACATACATTAATTAACATAGTTGTAGCTAGTTCCATGCAAATTGTAATATATGTGTTTTGAGCCTCAGTAAATTAAGAGAAATGAATAACTAGTGATGTTTTCAATTTGAACTACATGTGCAGAACAATAAGTGATCGTATAGATATATTATATATATATTGCCCACATGTACATGTGGGCTTGCTTGGTTTCTAGTTTTCTTTTGAGTAAATATTATTCATAGCTCGTTCCGGAATAATGGTGCATATATGGACATGGTTTTAATTTGACCACAATTACAAATTTATTTTGTGTGAATTACTTACGTGTATGTGTGTATAATCAATCAGTTTAGGTAATGTATATATACGTACGCATGGATTTTTGCAAGGTGATTGTGATTGTAATGATGATCACCACTTATATTTTCTATATTAAACTGAACATAATTGTATATAAAAAGTTATTAATGTGTATACTAATTAATAATAACACAAATAATTAAAGATCCTGTTTACTAGGGAAAGTAACGTACATACCATATATAAGATGAAAAGTTGAAAACTACGTACCACGCATGTATGCAACACATGTGACCCTTAGTATGCAGCATGCATGTGTTTTAGCTGTTTTTTTGCAACAAAAAAAAAAATGTCACTCATGTAATTCCATAAACATAGAAGGGCAGTTTTACATTACAATCATATGTGGCTCATAATGTGTATTCAACTTATAAAAGCCCTAACTTCACCACCCTAGCTATTCCTAGAACTGCACTAGCTACTAGCTAATGGCTCCAGGAACAAGCTCTAGGAGGATGTCCTTAGACTTCATCAGGAACACGACCACGGCCTCCGACGCCTCCGTCGAACCCCGTTCGATCTTCAGGCACAAGGACTCGAGCCTCCCCTCCCGCTCTGCAGCTTCTGAAGTGGCCACGGTGGTGAACTGTGAGTGCTGCGGCCTGGCCGAGGAGTGCACGCGGTCGTACGTGGCGCGGGTGAGAAGTGGCTTCTGCGGGCGGTGGGTCTGCGGCCTCTGCTCGGAGGCGGTCGCGGAGGAGCTGCGTCGGCATGTTGTGAAAGAGGAGGCGCTCAGGGCCCACATGGAGGTGTGCAGGAGGTTTAGCAAGGTTGCTGCCAACCCTGCAGTTGCTCTAGTAGGGACCATGGTTGAGATTCTTAGGAGAGAATCCAACAAGAAGTTGTAACCACTACTCCCTAATTATTGCCTGGACTGTGGTCCTCCATATATACCCCTACACAAATGTGACCTTCTATATATATCTATCTAGATTTGCCATCTACTCTGCTTTGAATCTATCACCTTTAGAGTAAATAATTAACTTGTAAATATGGGGAAAGCTTAATCTATTGCATTTTACTTTTGGCTAGAGAGACATCAAATTTTAATTTTTTATTTCATTTTTTTATTAGAAGAAAATAGATTATCAGTGCCAAAGATAAGGTGGCGACCACTGTATAGTTTCGTATAGGAGTGGCAATCACTACAACAGAATTAGGTTATAGGGACACATATTTGGGACACTTTTGAGTAAGTGTCCCATTTATGCTAAAACTTAAAAACATATCTACTAATGCCTAAATATAAAGCACAATCCAACCAAAAATAAAAGATTGCTCTACTCAACCCACCACACCCAGTCCATTTGGCCCGATTATAAACAGAAAAAAAAGGATAAAACAATTACCAACTTTTCTTTTCTCTTCACTCAATCTACTGAAATTCTAGACGAAGAGCCTTTACTGTCGTCCTCCTCCGCCACCGCAGCCAACGAGATAGAGTTTCGACGGTCGCTAAATGCTTAAATAAGTGTTGGTAAATTAGCAGCACTCTTTTATGTTATAGCGACACTCTTTAACTGTTACTATATACCTAGCGACCCCACATATAGCAACACTTTTTAAAAGTGTCGGTAATTTTAGCTAGCAGCACTTTTTTGACATGTACCTACATTTAAGAGTGTCGCTATAGACCGTTTTTATTGTAGTGAATCTAGCTTGTTGTTTGTGAGCCAGCTCGTGTTCGGCTCAAAATAAGCTCGAAATCGCTCAATCAGCAAACAAACCGAGCGCGAGCTGAATTTTTCAGCTCGATTAATAATCGAGCTAGACATGAGATAGAATCAGCTCGCTCGTGTTCAGTTCGATAACAACTCGAATACATATATTTTTATATTTTATATTTATAAATAAATAATATATAATACAAATTTATATTATTTGATTTTTAGCCTAACCTACATATAAAGCCCAACTTAATTATAAAAAGACACATATACATGTAAAATTTCAACCATTAGATCAAAATCTAATAGGTAAAATCTCATAAATTTATTTTCTATAAATATTATTTCTAATCCTTTTAATTTGTTGTTTGTGAGTTAGCTTGAATACACACTGAATTTTTCAGCTCGATATTTTAACGAGCCAATTCGACTTGTTTATAAAACGAGTCAAACACGAGTTGGCCTCAACTCACTCGTCTTTAGTTCGTTGACACCCCCAGCTACGTATGGTGGCAACCAAAAAATTTGTCACAGATTAAGTAACACGAGTTGGCCTCAACTACGTACTTTCGCCACTAAATATCTATTTTATTATCAAGCCATATGGTCACATACTGTGGCAGAAAGAGAAACGTGTCACAAATTAGTTAAACTAAAAGGTGTCAGTTTATATATCACCACAAATTTATAAATTATTATTTAAGTAACTAAATATTAATATATAGCTATTTAATATGAAAGTGATGTGATATCTTAATTACTGTCATGTTATCAGTCACAATAATGTCATATCATTCTAAGATTTGAATTAATCCAATTAAAATAGTTAAAATATTTATTTTGTCCCTAACTTAAGACAAATAAGAAAAGTTGGTGATCGGTAGAAAGATATATTTGAAATGGCAAAAAGTCAAAATACTTATTTGCCTCTAACTTAA
This sequence comes from Ananas comosus, assembly GCF_001540865.1. Classification (NCBI taxonomy): domain Eukaryota; kingdom Viridiplantae; phylum Streptophyta; class Magnoliopsida; order Poales; family Bromeliaceae; genus Ananas; species Ananas comosus. Next base: position 2,923,744 of record NC_033622.1, on the reverse strand, counting down.
GAATAAATAAGAAAAGTTGATGACAGTTGCAGAGTATATTTGAAAATGTAAATGGTAATTTCACTTATATAAAGGTTGTTCGTAACCGTTTACTAAAAAAATTTAACTCTACGGATATATTTGAAAGACTTTGGAACATTAAAAAAATATTTTTAATATTAACCTTTTAAGAGAGGTAAATAAGAAAATCAAAAACTTTTATAAAAAGGTATATACATAATTATTGCCCCAATTTTATATATTGAAAATTATAGGAGTGAACAATAGAATGCTTGCAATATTTTCGTACAAAGCATTTACTTAATAATAGAAAAGAAAAACTTGAAATTAATTTTTTAAACAAATTTTTTGATGTATTGTAACTTAAATTAACCAACTATAACAATATAAAAAAAAAAGTTCTGGCATGTAACGCATCAAATTATATAGAATTAGTTTTTTATATAAAAAAAAAAAAACCAACTGTACCAAACATAAGTTCGAACTATGAAATATCAAGAAACATTCTTGTCGTGAAAAAAAGGGCTCGAAAATATTAAATAAAAAAACTAATATATGTAGCTTAGAGTGTGAAAATTTTAAGAAATCAAATATTTTAGATTTCAATTTTTATACGGAACTTTTATCAAATTAGATTTTTATTTTTATTTTGAATTTTAATTGCAGGTTGCAAATTATATTTTGTCTGAATTTAATTTGGATTCAAATAAAATTTTATACTCAAAATATTAAATTTGAATTTGTAGTTGAAGTTGAAAAGTAAAATTGGAAATCAAGTTATAATCTCTAAGTTTGCATGAATGTGAATTCAAATAGCTAGTAAATTAGTTTTATATTTTAATTGCCGACTATACATTAAACATTGAATTTCGTTCCCCAAAAAATTATCATTTTAAATTATGACTTCTCATGCTAAAATTTTGTTCTTAAATTTTCAATTTTTAAGTCTCAATTTGTTTTGAATTATAAATGTAATTATTAATTTAATTTGTAATTTAATTTTAAATATTTTTCCAAATATAGAAATGAACTATTTTTTGTTCCTTTGTTATTGTAATTTTCATTTTAAGATTCCGATTCAAAATAATTTGAACCGAGGTTGCTGTGATCGAACTCCTCCGTACTTCAATCCAGTGAAACGGGAGTCCAACCATACCCGAACCCGCACTGATCAACCCGACCCATTATCACTTTGGCACAGGAACGATTGCACCACATTGCTCATATAATGAGTTCAAGTAACGACTCCATTCCAAATGGAGCGGTAAGTAGGAGTCAAAAAAAAAAAAAATTGTATTGAATCCGTCTCGGTCGGTTATGAAAATAGAGTAGAAGGTGAGGGATCCTTATTTTCTCATCAGTTAAAAATATGCTAAAAATTTGTTTTCTCTTGAGTAACACATGGAAAATAATAAACAGAAGTAAAAATATGTTAAATTATCAAAAGCCTCCTTGCATTTTAGAGCCAATCTCAATCTCCCCTGCATTAAAAATTGTGCTAATTAGAACCCGATATTTTGTCGCCATCTCAAATAAATCTAAGGGGTTGTTTGGGCCGTGCTATATAAGATTACTAAGGGGCGGCAGTTTGATTGGATATAGTTGCAATAATTATGTAGTTGAAAATACATGCAGTTGCAAATACTGCAATCGTAACCTAGCATGTTTGATTCTATGCAATTGTAACTGTTGCAGTTACATTTCTTCTATTCTGTAGGCTAAAGTTGAAATTTGTATTTGTGAATTCTGCCATTTTTTAGATAAAGATGTGAGATTACCTCCCCCTTAATATAAAATAATCATGCGATTTTTAAATTTTTTTAATTAAAACTTTATATTTATATATAATTTTTAATATTATAAAATATATATTTATAGATGATTATTAATATTATAAAATTATATATTTATAGATGAATATATATGAAATGTAAAAAAAAAAAAACAATTCAGTGAATTTTAAATGCAAACATATAATAGATTTGCTCTAACAAAAGTAAGATATTATTGAACTATAAAACTGAATGTAAATTGATCCACAATAGAGCTAACAAATAAAAATATAGAATAAACTCATGTCAAGTTCCACAATACTTAAAATGACAAAAATAGAGTTCCTAAAATATTCAACAATTTTTTGAAATGACAAAAACTAATTAAGTTATAACCATAAGGGCTTTATTTCTATAAAAAAATTTCTTTTTTCTTGAATCTTAGGATTTGGCTCATCCTCGTTAGAATAGAATCTAGTTCCCCAAAATTGTTGCATCCATTTCATGTGCAACTCCAAAGGCTTTGCCACAAAGCATTTTGCTTGCACATCATTCATGTGATGTTAACAATAACTTTGACATGAACCTATACAAAAAAATCATAGTCTTTTGTATTATAGGAGAGAATTTTATCTTGAAAAAAGCATAAACCTACGGTTCAATGCAATTAGTTGATGCACTATCGTGCTTGGTGGTCTTTTTACGTCATTGTGAAGCTCATCAGTTGCACGTAAAATTTGATTAAAATATCAACTAACTGTTTCACCAAAACAAATAGAACTATGCCTAACTATTTTGTTCCTAAAATTATGTCGAAAAATATTTGAAATAGTCGAAAAAAGAGATCCCTCCTCATTCGAACTATATTTAGACATGCAACATTGGTTCCATAGAATAATTTCTCTGTATAATTAAGTACTTCGTTCAGATTTTTTATTAGTCACGGGCTCCTTAATTAGTCACGGGCTTCTTAATAATGTTTAAACGATACCTATCAATACATATAATAAAAGGCGAACCCTCAACATGCCACGCGTCGCCTCCTTAGCGAACCCCCGCCCTGCGGCGAGCTCCCCGCATTTTGCGGGGGCCTCGTGCGAGTACCAAATTAAAACTGTATAGGCTATTGCAACCACAAGTTGTGCCACGACTTCAACACCGTCATCGAAGGAAAAAATTCATCGGACATTTATAATTGACAATAGATAAACTCACCATCCTTGTTTGGCAGAAGATGACAGAGACTTCAGAGGACGGTGCAAATAAAATCCTGTGACGAGATTTTTTTGGGAAAAAAAAGAAAATGTGAAGGTACGAAAAAAAAAATCACGCGTTGTTTTTTTTTTTTTGAACATGTGAGCCGACTCCGCTCTAACTTCTATAACTGAACCTTTTCGTACGAATGGAACTGCAACTGTTAGGCCTAATTACACCAAACCAAATAAAAAATTTATGGTTGCATGCATTTTGAACTGCAGTAAAATGCATGCAACTAAATAGCTTCTAAGTATTGATAGATTAAGGAAAATTTCATTCATAAAAATGATATTATCGAAATTATATATTTTCTATGTTTCGTTCGCACTATTATTTAATTGAATATTTGCAAAATTGACAAATTAGGCGGTAATCACTAAAACGAGTTGGCATACCCATTGTTTCACATCTCAACATACATTTAATTTGCAACTGAAAAAACTAATTGTATTAAAATTTAGATAATTAAAATCTTCTACTTTGCTACTACTATTAAAATTGATATTTTATTGAGCAATTTATTTAATTTATATTATTCGTTTGCATTACTTATAGATAACTTTATTCGTAAACTTATTTTTATCAAATTGTATAGCATAATTCAATTAATTATCTCAAATAGTTGGACTTATTTGAGATAATAACAAAGTGTAGTAGAATAATTGATACAGTGTTTTATACAGGGGGTAAGTAAGATAAGTGTTAAAGTGTATTCTTTTTAAAAACTTAATCTTAAAAAAAAAATCAAGCCATTTCGATTGCCCCGTTTGTATCCATGTGCACAAGTTTCGCAAGTTTCCGTCCAAAAATTTGTCGGTCACTTGGAGTGATGTGGTATCTTCAACCTATCAAATTATTTTTTTAGAATTCACTTGTTCTATTTTAATTTTTAAAAAAATATTTTGATTGTACTATTTTTTAAATATAATTAATTGGATATAAATGATAGAATATAGCGGTTAGAGTGTAGAGTGTAGAAGCCTTGTGATTAGACCTGACAAACAGACAAGTTCGGTAACCCACGAGTGGATCATATAAATTTTGGCTAATCAACACTTTTATCCATACCATTCCGTAGATGGGCATGCAGGTATGCAGGTTACCCGCAAGATATATATTTTTATTCCTATACTTTCTAAATATAAAAAGCCTATATAATTTACAGAAATATAAGATAAATTATTGTTTAAAATATTACAATATTATAATAAATAATATAAAATTTTATATTATATAAAAGTATTTTGTCATTTCAAATTTTTGTGATACAAAATTAATAAAATTTTTATAACTATAAAATTAATATCATAAAAAATATATTTTTTAACTAATATATATATATAGTAGGTCTTGTGTGCTATTAGGAGCATGGAGGCCTCCATGCTCCTAAGCCATTTTCGACGATGGAGCTTGCGAATCGACGATCGGCTCCGTTAGACTTGATCTAGTGTATTTGAAGTATTTAGAAAATAAATTTTGCGATTTTTCGATATCATTTATCTAACAATCGAAAGTGTTCAAAATCAACGGCTGAAAATAAATATCTCACAAAAAGTGGTGATATAGCACTAAAATTTTCAATCAGAGATATTGATCTTACAGTAAATAGTACAAAGAATTTTCTATCAAAATTTCATCTCATTTGAATACTTCTATACCGTTAAACTTGCAAACGATATATATCAACCATTAAAAATTGTTAATTTTGAGCCCTCCTGATCGCTAGGTAAATAATATCGAAAAATCGCAAAATTTATTTTCTAAATACTTCAAATACGCTAGATCAAGTCTAACAGAGTCGATCGTTGATTCACAAGCTCCATAATCGAAAACGGCTTAGGAGCACGAAGGCCTCCGTGGGCCTCCGTGCTCCTAATAGCACACAAGACCTACTCTCTCTCTTTCTCTCTTTCTCTCTCTCTCTCTATATATATATAAAACTAGGCTGGAATACTATTAATACCACCAATGACTTGATGCTATTGAGTTTTTTGCCCTTAGATTAAAAGATGTGTGGTTAAAATGATGTGGGTCCCATAGAGTTGAGTGGGTGGTTAGTCGAATAGTATAATCAAACGGATGAAAATGATAAAGAGGAAAATTTAATGGCAGAAAACTTGATAGTACAAAATGTTTCGTGCTATCGACAGTATCCCAACCGGACTCTATATATATATAGAGAGAGAGAGAGAGAAAGCAACGGTACTGTACCATTAGGAGTACAGCAACCCTTGTGCTCCTAACTTTCGCACCACCCATCAAATTTGATGGGTGTTTAGAATGAGAAAGAGAAGAGATATTGGGGAGAAATTGGATGTCTTAATTCTCTTATTCTTGAATTTCTCTCTAATATCTCTTTCCTCTCTCATTCAAACAACCCATCAAACTTGATAGGTGGTTAGAAGGTTAGGAGCATAAAGGCTGTTGTGCTCCTAATAGCACAGTAGCCCTACTATATATATATATATATATATATATATATATATCTATATAATATAATATATATTATATTATATATATATTATATATATAGACTGGAATACTATAATAGTAAAAACGCTCCTTTTGCTATCAGTTTTTAACCCTTGGTATGAAATTGTAGGGTCAGGATGATATTAGTCGGCTAGAGTTGAGTGGTCCCCTAGGTGAGTTGGTCCCACTGGCTATAGTATTTAATCCAATGGTTAGAAATAATGAAAAGAGTTATCCAAAGGCTAAAAACTGGTAGCGGACAATGGGATTTTACTACTAATAGTAGCCCAGACCAACTCTCTCTCGTCTTATAATATATATATATAGAGTCCGGCTACTATGCTATGGTAGCACGGAGCGCTCCGTGCTACAGAGTTGTTTCGATGATGTGGCTTCCAATCGACGATCAGCTCCGTTAGAACTTGATCTACACTATTGAAAGTATTTGAAACTAAATTTCAGATTTCTTCCGATATCATTTGACTAGTGATCAAAATATCTCAAATTGACAATTTTAATGGGCCGATGTGGTTTGTTTGTGAGTTTAACGGTGTAAAACAATCAATGCGATGAAATTTTATAGAAAATTTTTTTCACTATTTAGAGTAAGATCAGTATATTTGATCTTGATTTAAATCTTTTACATCATTTTTATAAGGATTTTTATTTTGCAGCGTTCAATTTTAGACTACTGTGTTGATAGGTAACTGATATCGAAAAATTATAAATTAGTTTCTAAATACTTTCAATAGTGTAGATAGTCTAACGGAGTCCGTCGTCGATTTGGAACCGCATCATCGAAAACAACTTGTAGCACGAGCGCTCCGTGCTACGATAGTAATAGTAGCCTAGTTCTATATATATATATATATATATATATATATTATATATATATATATAATATAGATAATATTATGTATATAAGTTGAGCCTAGAATATCTTCGATAGTAAACGGCCGTTTTACTACCTATTTTTGATGATAGAGCTTTCCAAATTGACGATCGCTCCGTTGAACATGATCTATACCACTATGAAAGTGTTTAGAAATCAAATTTCAAATCTTTTAGACATCATTTGCCTAATGATCAAAGGGTTCAAAATTTGTAATTTTAATAGTCGACAAGAAGCGTTTTTTCCGTTTAACGGCGCGTAAAATATTCCAAATCAATTGATTTTTGTTAGAAAATTCTTAAACTATTTAAAACAAGATCTATACTCTGATCTTGATTACAGACTCCTATTGTGAGACCCGCCAGATAGTCCTATATATAAGATATAATAGGGCTAAACTCTTAACTCCGGCTTAACATTTTGGTGTGTGGCAAGACCCAGAGGTTAAGAGAGTTAAGCGTGCTGGGACGGGAGTAGTCCTAGATGGGTGAGCCCCTGGGAAGTCGGGGCGTCACAGATGGTATCGGACAATATCCAGCCGGAAGTGTGAGATAGTCTCGCTGAGCCAGGTCTGAATGACGGGGCTAGCGAGATGAGTCTACATCGCCTGGTACTTGTGATATCTGAGATACGAGGACTCAGCTGCCTTAAAGGAGGGGAGATTGTGAGACCCCAGATAGTCATATATAAGATATATAATAGGGCTAAACTCTTAACCCGGCTTAAGCATTTTGGGTGGTGGCAAGACCCAAGAAGTTAAGAGAGTTAAGCGTTGCTGGACGGGAGTAGTCCTAGATGGGTGACCCCTGGGAAGTCGGTGGCGTCACATGCCTATCATCATTTTTAAAGAATATTATTTTCAGCCATTTATTTTTTTGTTCACTTAATGGATAAAAGAACAATATCGAAAATGCGTGAAATTTGATTTCTAGCTAGTTTAAATGGTTTAGATCATATTACAGAGCCGATCGTCAATTTGGAAAGCTCTATCATCGGTAGTAAAACGGCTGTTTACTATCGATAGTAGTTCTAGCTCAACTCTCTTCTCTCTCTCTCTCTCTCTCTCTCCTCTCTCTGTCGATCTCGTCTCTCTCTCTCTATATATATATATATATATACTATATATATGGTGGCAATCCAGCTCGCTGTTCGCGAGCCAGCTTGTGTTCGGCTCGCAATGAGCTCGAGATCGGCTCGCTCGTTTAGTAAACGAGCCGAACACGAGCTGGATTTTTTCAGCTCGTTTAATAAACGAGCCGAACACTAGAGCTGGGGTAAGCTAGCTCGTGTTCGGCTTCGCTAACAGCTCGAATACATATATTTTATATTTTATATAATTTATTATTTATTTTTATATATAAATAAATAATTATATATAATATATTTTTTATTATTTATTTTTAGCAAAATAAAATATAAATACGAGCTTAATTATAAAAAGACTCATTTATATGTAAGATTCAACTATTAGATCAAAAGTCTATATAGATAAGATTTGATAAATTTATTTTTTATATATATTTATCTAATTATTTTTAATTTATTGTTCATTGGCCAGCTCGGAGCCAATAAACGAGCCGAACACGAGCCGACCGCCAGCTCGTCCGTGTTCGGCTCGTTTAACACCATATATATATATATATATATATATATATATATATATATATTATATAGATATATATATATATATATATAGTTCGGCTCCTATACTCTTATGAGTACGATCACTCTTGTACTCATAAGTCGTTTCTGATGATAAAACTTCCGAATCGATGATCCATACCGTCAAATATTATTAAACTTCTGGAAATTAAATTTTATAATTTTTGACATCATTTAGCTTACGATCAAATGTCACAAAATTGATAATTTTTAATGGTCAGTATGGGATACTTGCTAGTTTAACGGTGCAAAAAAATCAGAATCGATTGAATTTTTAATAGAAAATTCTATTCACTACCTAGATAAAGATCAATAACTCTGATCTTAAATTGAAGGATCTAATCATCCATTTTTATGACGTCGTTCGATTTTGACTATTCATTTTATGCCCGCTTGATGGACTTTATTATGATTTCGAAAAATTACGAAATTTATTTTCTAGAAGTTTCAAATACTCTAGATCATATTTAACGGAGCGGATCGTCGACTTGGAAGCTCCATCATCGAAAACAACTTATGAGTACGAACTTCTCTATACTCATAAGAGAATAGTAGCCCTACTCTCTCTCTCTCTCTCTCTCTCTCTCTCTCTATATATATATATATATATATATATGTATATATATAGAGTGAGGCTACTATGCTTTTGGAAGCACGGAGCCTTCCGTGTTTCCAAGTCGTTTTCGATGTTGCGACTTTCGAATCGTCGATCGGCTCCGTTAAACTTGATCTAGAGTATTTGAAGTACCTAGAAAATAAATTTTATGATTTTTCGATATCATTTGCCTAGTGATCGAAGGGGCTCAAAATCAATAATTTTAATGGCCATAGTGAGCCGTTTGCAAGTTTAACGGTGTAGAAATATCCAAATCACGTGAAATTTTGATAGAAAATTCTTTATACTATATAAAACAAGATCAATATCTTTGATCTAAAGTTTTAATGTCATATTATCACGTTTTGTAATATTTTTATTTTCAGTCGTTGATTTTGAGCCTCTTCGTTCACTAGGCAAATAATATCAAAAAATCGCATAATTTATTTTTTAGGTACTTCAAATACTCTAGATCAAGTTTAACGGAGCCGATCGACGATTCAATAAAGCGCAACATATGAAAACGACTTGGAAGCATGGAAGCTCTTCCGTGTTTTCAGGAAGGCACAGTAGCCTCATTATATATATACTAATATATATATTAGAGAAGAGAGAGAGAGAGAGAGAGAGAAGAGAGAAGAGAGAGAGAGAGAAGAGAGTTGGACTGGGCTAACTATTGTAGGAAAATACTCATTGTGCTGACAGGTTTTTTAAACCTTGATCACTCTTTCCATTTTTCTAACGCATTGGATTAAATACTATAACCCAGTGGGGACCACTTAACCACTAGGGGACCACTTGCAACTCTAATCGACTAATACTCATCCAGACCCTACAATTTTTCAATCCGACGGGTTAAAAACTTGATAGCAACAAGGCGTTTTACTATTAATAGGTTTGCCAGCACCTAATTCATATATATATATATATATATGATATTATATATATACTATCATAATATATATATATATATATATCCGCTATAGGTGGCTTGTACAAGCACCAAAGCACATTGTGCTTGTTAGAATTTTTTTACGTGTTAGATTTATGCCTTTGATCATGTTTTATTCGTTAGATAGTACTATTCAAGCCACACCACCCAATCAACCCTAGCGGGGCCCACATCATCTAATCGCCATATCTTTAATTCCAAGGGGCCAAAAAACTTACTAGCCACCAAGTGATTTGGTACTTTTTAAAAGTACAGAGAACTCAATTATATAACTATATATTATAGATATATAATCTATATATATATATATATATATATATATATATATATATATAGTAGAGCTACTATACTCTTATGAGTATTGGACCCTTCGTACTTATAAGTTGTTTTCGATGATGGAGCTTCCGAATCGACGATCTACTCCATTAAATATGATCTAGAGTATTTGAAACTTCTAGCAAATAAATTTCGTAATTTTTCGAAATCATAATAAAGTCCATTAAGCGGGCATAAAATGAACGGTCAAAATCGAACGACGTCTTAAAAATGGATGATCGGATCCTTCAATTTAAGATCGGAGTTAGTGATCTTTATTTAGGTAGCGAATAGAATTTTCTATCAAAAATTCAACCTATTCTGATTCTTTTGCACCGTTAAACTAGTAAGTATTCCATACCGGTCGTTAAAAATTGTCAATTTTGTGAGCTTTTGGTCGTAAGGTAAATGATGTCGACAAATTATGAAATTTGATTTCTAGAAGTTTTAAATGCTCTAGAAAATATTTAACGGTATGGATCGTCGATTCGGAAGCTATATCATCGAAAACGACTTATGAGTACAAAGGCGATCGTACTCATAAGAGTAGCGGACTATATATATATAGTTGAGCTAGAATACTATCGATAGCAAACGGGCTCCGTTGCCATCCATTTGTTTTCGATGATGGAGCTTCCAAATTAACTATCGGCACTATTGAACATAATCTATACTACCTGAAGTGTTTAGAAATCAAATTTCATATAGTTTCGATATTGTTTCTTATCCATCGAGTGGACACAAAAATAAAGGGCTGAAAATGAATATTCTTTAAAAAATGATAATAGGAGTCTTGTAATCAAGATGAAGAATATAGATCTTGTTTTAAATAGTTTAAAATTTTTTCTAACAAAAATTCAATTGATTTGAATATCTTTACGCCGTTAAACAAGAAAACGCCTCATATCGACCATTAAAATTAAAAATTTTGAAACTCATTGATCATTAGGCAAATGATGTCGAAATGATTTGAGCTTTTATTTCTAAACACTTCAAGGGGTATAGATCATATTCAACGGTACCGATCATCGATTTGGAGGCTCTATCATCGAAAACAAATAGATGGCAACGGAGCCCATTTACTATTGATAGTATTCTAGCTCCTCTCTCTCTCTCTCTCTCTCTCTCTCTCTCTCTCTCTCTCTCTATATATATATATATATATATATATATATAGAACTAGACTGGAACACTATTAATAGTACAAAGTTATTGGTGCTATTAGTTTTTTAACCCTTGAATTGAGAAATGTGTGGTTAGAATCATGTGGGTCCCCTAAGATTGAGTGAGTGGTTTGTTGAATAGTATAATCTAACGGGTAAAAATAATCAAATGGTTAAATCTAACGATGAAAAATTCGATAGCACCAAATTCTTGGTGCTATCGATAGTATTCCAGCCGAACTATATATATATATATAGGCCATGGCTACTATACTATTATGAGTATTGGAGCCCTCGTACTCATAAGTTGTTTTCAATGATGGAGCTTCCGAATCAACGATCCACTCCGTTAAATATGATCTAGATTATAGAAAACTTTTAGAAAATAAATTTCGAAATATATATATATTTGTGGGTGTCCATGGATTACTCAAAATACTCACATCTCAACGAGTATTTATGATCCGCAATTATAAATTTAATAGGATTAATTTCAAAAAGATCCTACAAATATAGTGAATTACAAATATATCAATATCAAGTTCAACTTTCATATATTGTTCCTATGAAAATTCTGATGTTTTCAAATGTGTCCCTCCATTAGAAAAATTTAGTTAATTATAAGTTAAATACTTAACCCTAGTTAGTTAACGAGGTGAATTGATCTTTCTACCGTATTCAATTAACAGTTCGGACTTTTAGAGGGACATATTTATGATGGCAAAAAGGCATTTTATTTATAAATAGACAGTATTTTAACGCTAGTAAACTAGAAAGACATATTTAAAAATATTAGATTTTTCGTAGAAACAATATATAAAAATTAAATTTTTTAAAAAATATATTTATAATTTACTATACTTACATATAGGGATGTAATGTGGGCCGTGCTGGGTTGGCACGACCCACATTTTTTGGGCCATTTCGGGCCAAGGGTCGGCCCGGCCCGACCCGGTTATTAATTCGGGTCTGGCGGTGCCGGTCCTTTTAGCTAGAGTAGTAGGCTCGGCCCGGCCCCCTGGCCCGCCTAATACGGGCCGTGTCGGGCCGGGCCAGGCTTCGTGCCAGTCCAAATTTTTTAAAATAATTTCTTTTCCTAGTTTTTTTTTTCAGAAATTTTTTTTTTCAGAAAAAGAGATAATTTCTTTTTAAATTATAAACTTATGGCTTTTACTTTATACAATTACACCAAACTTTTTGAAAACTCTTTTATTAAATATTTTTAATAATTTTTTATTATTTGAAGAGAAATTGATATTTAAAACAATAATTACAAAAAATATATAAAGTTTGTATTAATCATATTACATAAAGTTTGTATTTTTTAAAATTTCTTTTTTAAAAAAGAGTTTAAATTATAGCCTTTTGACTTATAATTTTTAATTTACATAATTATACCCAACCTTTTTAAAACTTTTATAAATTTTAAAAAATCACAATAAATTTAACTTTCTAATATAAAATTAATATTAGTTTTTTTTTTATAATTTTTTATTATTTGAAGAGAAATTGATATTCGAAAAAATATACAAAAAAATATTTAAAATTTGAATTAATCTTATTATATAATTACATTAGAGAAAAGTACAAAATTTTTAAAAATTTAAAATATATTTAAAATAAAATAATATTGTTTATACAACCAACTAGCAAACAATAAAGAAAAAAAATCAAACATAATTTTTTACTTCATTACACCTACTAAAGAGTGGTACTAAATAAAAAAGAAGAGGCGCAATGACTAATAGTTTGTTGTGGTGAATTTGGCTGTTTTTAGTAATATTTATAGATATAAAAAATATTTTTTAAAAAATATAAAAATATTTTTTTAGTTTTTGACCAAAATGCCCTCTCTAACAGTCAAATTTTTGAATGTTAGTGAGGGCATTGTGGTCATTTTGATCAAAAAAAATCTTTTTTAAATTTTTTAACCCATTTTTTAAAAAATAATAAATAAAAAAATATTTTTTCAGAAAAAAGAAAAGAAAAAGGCCTGGCTACACTTGGACTGTTGGACAGTGGGACTTTGGTAGAGGGCTACAAACTCTAATAAAGGCTAAAGGCAGGCCTAGCCTTTTATAAGCCTAGCTAAAGCCTAGCCAGGCCAATAAATGTATCCGGGCCGTTCCGTGCCGGGCTGCAGGCCGACCCTTCGGCCGGGCACGGCTGCTACAGTAGTCGTGCCGGGCCACGGTCCGGCCTGCAGTCTGCCGGGCCGGACCGTCCATGGGCCGCCCGGCCCGTTTTACACCCCTACTTAGATATGAACTTTTATAAAACTAGTCCAATATCCAATATAATATGTAATTTGTGGGTACCCGCGGGTACGAAAGAGATTGCCGGATCTACTCGTGGCGTTTCAGTAGAGAGTAGAGACTAGAGAGTACTATTCCTTTTCGTTTTTTTTCCCTCCGGAAGAATTTTGTTTTCCCTCCCAAACCACAACGCTCCTTTTTCGAACCCTCCTTCCCCGCTCCCCCTCCCTCCGCTCCCATGCCGGAAGAGTCGACCAGTCCGACCGCGGCGGCGTCCGGCGGCGGCGGCGGCGGCCACTCTCCTTCGGCGCCTCCAAAGAGCAGGCCGCGGCTCTTCATCAAGGAGATGGTGCTCCGCAATTTCAAATCCTACGCCGGCGAGCAGCGCATCGGCCCCTTCCACAAGGTCCCCCACCCTCCCCTTTCCCTAATTCTCTTCACCCTTTTCATCGTCCTCCTCCTCCTCCTCCTCCTCCTCCTCGGCAAAACCCTAGCTTCAGCATTTCTTTTGTTTTTGTTTTCTTTCTTATTTTACCTATTTTGAGCAGAGCTTCTCGGCAGTTGTGGGCCCTAATGGCAGCGGGAAAAGCAACGTCATAGACGCGATGCTCTTCGTGTTTGGGAAGCGGGCGAAGCAGGTAAACCTCTCTCCTCGCTTCTTCTCCTCCTCCTCCTCCAATTGAGCGCGATGTCGTGCGTGTTGGTTTGGACCGCGCATGAATTACAATAAAAAGGAAAATTAAAACATTTGCCTTTCTTCTTCACCCTAGATGCGTCTGAATAAGGTATCGGAGCTGATACACAATTCTAGCGACCATCAAAACCTGGACAGTGCTGCAGTTTCCGTCCACTTCCAAGAAATTGTCGATCTGGTATGCTTCTGTTAAGCCGACATCGATTATCTATTATCATCATAAAAAAAAGAACTTCATTTGCGCGGTTATACCAGGCTGACGGAACCAACGAGGCTGTCGAGGGCAGTGACTTTGTCGTTACAAGGATTGCTTTTAGGGACAACTCTTCTAGATACTACATTAACGAGCGTGCAAGTAATTTCACCGAAGTCACCAAAATGCTTAAAGGGAAAGGGGTGGACCTGGACAACAACCGCTTTCTAATTCTACAGGTCAAAAATGAACATTCTGAGACTTTCTCAAATTAAAGCTTGGCAAGTTATTTAGTACTATAATTATAAAAAAACACACCGCCGAGCAACTCAAAAGCTGTGTGGGTGTGTACCGTGTGATCGTGTTGTTTAAAAGTTTTGAAGATGTTAGATGCAACCGGACAAATTTTGATTTTACTAATGAACTATGATGACAAACTTTAGCTGTCTAGGGTCCTTATATGGTTTCTGTGCAGGGTGAGGTCGAGCAGATTTCCCTAATGAAACCCAAGGTTCAAGGGGCCCATGATGAGGGCTTTTTAGAATATCTGGAGGATATTATTGGGACAAATCAGTATGTGGAAAAGATCGAAGAAGCGCAGAGACAGTGAGTTAGCTTTTTTAATTTGTCACTCTATTCAACTTTTTTATTCTGAAGAAGTGGTATAATTTCAATTTTGTATTGCCTATTACTAAATGCGGTAACAGTAATCATGCCATGAATATGTTGTTGGTGACCTGTAAATTGTGGTCGCGGCATGTTGTGTATGACGTACTTGAGAGCTGTTGTATGCCGATGAGTACCTTATTTTGACAATACATTAGTAATAGCCTGTCTATGAAAGGGCCATGTTATATCTTTTCACTGACTCCACAAACCTTTCTGTTGTTTCGTATCCAATGCTTACTCTCTAGGCAAGTGTAAATGATATCTAGTCTTCGACATTTGAGCAAGTTGATGTTGAGCACAATATACGGTCAATCAGGCTTCATTAAAAAACTGAACTAAGCTATATACTATCTTAGGATCGCAATGTTGACCGTTGACCTTTGGATTTGAATCAGTTTACGACTTTTCCTGTTGGCTAAGTCATCTTTTTTACTGTTGGTTTCTCCCACAATTGACATCATTTTATAGCCCATTGCACAGAGCCAGTTTATAGTCATTTACCACCTTACGTCTTAGGTGAGGACAGGAATCAAAATATTGAGGTTGTTTCTTGGCTCTTTCCTCATATAATATTGTTTATTATCATACTTATGTGTCTTACACTTTTCTTTAAATTATCTCGTATTTTTTCCTTCCTCTTCTACCGAGGTGTCAACTTGAACTTTCTCGGTTTGGCAATGATTTATAATTATGTGATAATATAAATTCATAAACACCATATGGGGACATTTTCTTTTCCTTTCAGACAGGTTTTCTCATTATGCTATACCATTTCTTTAGGCTTGAGGTCCTCAATGAAAAACGATCTGCATCAGTGAATATGGTGAAACTAGCTGAGAAAGAAAGAGAAAGCTTAGAGGTATCTGTTTGATTTGTGAACATTTTTCCTCTCAGCTCTTATTGCATGGGGCAAGTCAACTGTATATTCCTGTCCTGTAGAATGTCAAAAATGAAGCAGAGGAATATATGTTGAAGGAACTATCACTTTTGAAATGGCAAGAGAAGGCAACTAAATTGTCTTCTGATGATGCTGCTACTCGTGTTATTCTCTTGCAAGAGGATGTGTCAAACCTGGAAACAAATCTCACAAGTGAGAGGTATTTGCATCCGAAGCAAATTATCAGCTTCAGAACGTAAAGGGTAAGCTGGCTAATTGTTCTAATCCTATTACAGGGAGAAGATTCAACAGAATTCTTCTACATTGAAGGAACTAGAAAGTGTATACAATAAATATGTGAAAAGACAAGAGGTAAGCAATAAGTAGTTTTGCATTATCTTCCTACGACCTTAGCTCAAAATTAATCGTGCAATGCAAGCAGTTATTTTTCTGAATAAAATTGTCATAATGGCCTCCCTTCTTCTAAGTGAAATCAAAGATGTAGTACTTCATTGCTTTTGTTTCATTTCAATTCACCACAACTTTATCAAATGCAGCAAACTTTAGCTTTACATAGAATAGTTTATCACTATAATGCTTCTTAAACAGTTTAATTATTTGTTTGAATCCACTATCAGATTCCACCATACCTAACTTACAGAATATAAAGCAATAATTTCCAATTCTTTGTTTTGCATTTGGATAATATGTTCTGCTCTTCTTAAATCTTCAATGACCTTCTCCTGAGAATGTTCGCCCTATGTCCTAATTAATTGTGTTCTTTACATAAATCCTTTTTTGTTGTCCAATTCTGTTAAGGAAAAATGACATGCACATGTGTCCATATACAATCACCACAATCATTTTCGCATGTGCACATACATTCTTGCAACGGTGCATTTGAGTACTTAATGTTCAATGCAATGGCTGCTTTTGTATGCTGCCATTTTTCAAATCCCTAATGGTTTTGCTTGTCAGCAGGATAAGATTAACATCTTTATATGATCAGTTTATTTTCTGTGCTATCAATAGAAGGTTTGATAACTTTCTTGTCGTCATTCTAATGCTAGTGCTACTGATTTCTTTCGGATCTTGCTTTAATATTCAGGAACTCGACACTGAGATGAGAACCTGTAAAGACCAGTTTAAGGAGTTTGAACGACAAGATGTGAAATACAGAGAAGATTTAAAGCACCTCAAGCAAAAAATTAAAAAATTAGATGACAAAGTTGAAAAGGCACGTTGAACTTTTAATTTGGTTCTTTGATTAGCTATGACAAGCTTCTCATCTATGTTCTTCCTACAGGATGCATCCAAACTAGATGAATCGATGAAAGATATAGACGAATCCTCGAATCTCATTCCAAAACTCGAGGGAGAGATACCCAAACTACAACAGCTGTTGCTTGCGGAAGAAAAGCTATTAGAAGAAATTAAAGAAAGCTCTCGGGGTGATTCTGTGGCGAAAATAACATTTCTCCTTTTATCTTATTAGCTTTATTTTATTACTGTTTTATGTTTGTACATTAATTCAAAAACAGATGAAACTGAGAGACATCATTTGGAGCTCATCAAAGTCCGGGCAGAGTTAGAACCCTGGGAGAACCAGCTGATTGAGCATAAAGGGAAACTTGATGTTGCATCTGCTGAAAGCAAGCTTTTGAAAGAAAAGGTGTGCCTATATATGTGTTTGACTAATTATCAAAAAAAAGAGCAGATTCTAAGGTTTTTTTTCTCATTTGACCTGTCATCTTTCAATATATTTATATACAGTCTCAGAGTTGTCATTCACCTAACATATCAAATATTTAACAGAATTCAACAAATTGCAGTACTAAGTTTGGTTTTGTTTAGCTGGACTGTTAGTTAACTCTTTTCTACCCCTATATATTTTGATGATTCTAAAATGCATGACTTGCAAAATTCAGCTATTAGCCTACTTGTGATTTGGCACCCTTGATGATGATGGTTTTTTGATAGTATATTTTGTCTTCAGCACATTGCTTGCCAAGTAGAATTTGAGCAGGCTCAACAAGAGAATAATGATATAGTGGAGAAAATCAAAACGAAGAAGGCAAGCATTACAGAGATTCAAGCTAAAATAGAGAGAAACCGGCTTGGAGCGATGGAAGCTCATAAAATTGAAGAAGTATGTGCTTTGTGCAATCGCTTTTCTGTACATTCTTTTATACTGTGCCAGTTGATAACTTGAATTGCTTTACAGGAAAGCTTAAAGAAGGAAGAGTCGCTTATTCCTCTTGAACAAGCTGCCAGACAGAAACTTTCAGAAATCATGTCTGTTTTGGAAACTGAAAAGACTCAGGGTGCAGTTCTAAAAGCAATTCTGCAAGCCAAGGAATCAAAGGACATAGAAGGAATTTTTGGCCGATTAGGTGATCTTGGTGCAATAGAGGGTACAGTATACTCCTTTTGTCCTGAATACTTGCTTACCTAAGACTTTCATGATTAGTTAGGTGATCAGGGTTCAACCTGCATATGGACTGCTGATGACAGTTAGTTACCAGTACCTAAGCCTTTCATGTTGCTCATTAAGTTGGTTATGTGTGTCATGTCAGTTGATCTTTGAATCAGTACATTTTGTTTAGCTAAATTCAAACTATGATAGTAGGAAATAGGTATACTCTGTTTCGGTTGTCAACTGCTTTAGAATCTTTGTTGATTCTCTCTTATGCACTTGAGAGTTTTCTTTTTATAATTTCTCGTAAGAAGTGATGCTTTTCCTCTCCCTTATTCATACTGGTAATATAGCTTGATTAGGTTAAAATACTTCTTTTGGATTTCATATTTCTAATGTTCAATTGCGTATATAGTTTAAAATATGTGTATATGCCCTTTTGTCGAGTTAGTGGCATCTAAAACCAGGAACATGTGGCTGAATATTGAAGTTTTAACAAGGCACAATAATGCACCTTTGGATTTTTGTGTGACCGACTATTTAAGGACATGTGTAACTTATTTGAGGGTGTAGACACAACTGGGATCTTTTGTGAGGATGAATTTGCCTTTTCTTTTCTTGCATTTCCCTTGGTACTATTGGACGTATGAGTATACCTTCTCTTTAGAAATTCACTTGGAAACAGCTGATATGTGCTATTGGAGAAACTACCAACTGTCTCATAGCTTACAGAAATTTTATTTGGTTCTTTGGTGCGCTTGGTTCTTTGCAGTGTTTGCAAGCATGCAAATGCATGCGTGCATTTTTTGTGTCCTGTATTTGCTGATGTTTGTGTGTTCGTGTGTGTCCATTTGTTTTGTCTATGCATGTCTGAGCATCCTTGCACCCGAGTAGATGCATGTGGGCTTCGTTAAAGTGAGGCAGGAGGCTGAGGCTTAATGAAATTAATATTTGCTTTTTACTTTTATTTATAGTAGTGTATCAGGATCTTTTTTGCTTTCATCTATTTTATGGCTTCAAATGTTTTAATAGCGACCTCTACACCCGCCATAGTGGTCTCCATAGCGGAATTACTATGCTAACGCCACGCCATAGCATTAGAGCAGGATTTAGCAGCGTGGGTTTGTAGCGGCCGCTATAGCGACCTTGTGCCCGCTAAAGCCGGCGCTATAAAGCAGGGTCGAAGCGGCTGCTATGGACTCAAAAGCTTGGAAATTGCAAATGGGTCAAAATATCTTATTGGGTCGGGTTTTGAAGTCAAATAAAAGGATCAAAAACCTGTAAATGGATTATAGATTTTATAAGTTTATAGATTTTATAGTTTTTTGTCTTTTTGATATGTTAAATCATAATATTTTGAAATTAGTCTTATAGATAATGACATTACATATGTATAGACTCACAATGCTACAAAAAGGTAATGGTTACTTGTTCTTTCTTCAAAATCATTTGCATTTTTAATAAGGAATATAGACAATTTATGTAGTTTTTTGTGAAAACCTGCTTTGGTTTCGTAGTGGTCACTATGGCGCCTGCTATCTGCTTTCCGCTATGAGCCCCCCAAATGTTATATATCCGCTATCTGCTATTTACAACCTTGGCGACTTATACAAACGGCATAATAGCAGTCAGTCATTCTCAGTTCGATGAGTATTTGCTAAGTTTTGTTTGCATTTTTCTCGCTGCAGCAAAATATGATGTTGCCATATCTACAGCCTGTCCTGGGCTGGATTACATTGTTGTTGAGACAACTGCAGCAGCACAAGCTTGTGTTGAGTTACTTCGGAGGAAGAATCTTGGCGTTGCAACTTTCATGATAATGGTATCTTCGTACTTAGTTTACTTTGTGTTGCCTATACTCTATTTTCTCTTTATGATTTCCTCACTCTCTTCATCTTAGATTGCTTAGTAGTTTTATTTACCAGCATGCAGTCGTATGTAATATGTGGAAGAATTTATTGGCTGAAACTTGTCTATTTTTTGGGTGGCTTTCCATGCCATGCATAACTCATGTCATATTCTAGTGCAGGAAAAACAAGTAGATCATCTGCACAAGCTAAACAAGAAAGTTCAAACTCCTGAAAATGTTCCACGCCTATTTGATCTGGTAACTGTCAAAGATGAGAGACTGAAGTTGGCTTTTTTTGCTGTCTTGGGAAACACCGTTGTAGCAGAAGACCTCAATCAGGTTAGTTTTCTTTCACTACTTTTTTTAGTTCCATACTTCTATCTATGTTTTGCTCTTTAGGTATAGATGTTGGGTATGTACTAGATTTCTCTGATTAGTTGATTCGTTGATTTCAAAAGTAAATATCATGCATTTAGTTTGGCTGCTAGGAGTGAATTGATGTTCATTCACTGTTGCCATGTCACCATTTTGCTTGTTCGGAGCTTGCTCCATGAAAGGTCCGAGTCTTGTTTAGTGCAGGAAATGTGCTGAATGAATAGGAATTCTCTGTCGAGCTATCATTTTTATCAAGGTATAGGCTTGTAATAGGAAGATTAGTTTAGGGACAACCTTCCTTTTTTTTGTGTAAACCACGTTCTGGTACCCGTCCGTTTTAGCTTTAATGCTTCATGTTTAGTCATCCGAATGCCGACCTGTCATTGCATTTTCTTCTGTATTTCAGCCTTAGGTTCACCCTACCTTTCTTTATTCATTATATTCACAGGAACTAGTTGTGCATCTTCAAAAAGAATTGACAGTAGGTCTACTCTAATCTAACATATTTAGGCTACAAGAATTGCATATGGTGGGGATAAAGAATTTCGACGCGTAGTGACACTGGAAGGTGCACTTTTTGAGAAGTCTGGCACAATGAGTGGCGGTGGAACCAAGCCTCGAGGTGGTAAGATGGGTACATCTATTAGGGAAAGTGTTTCAGGAGAAGTTATTCTAAATGCTGAAAAGGAACTTGCGGAACTTGTTGACCAACTCAGTATCTTGAGACAAAGAATTACTGATGCTAGAAGCTGTTATCAGGCTGCTGAAGGAGAGATAGCCCATCTTGAAATGGAGTTGGCAAAAAGTTGGAAGGAGGTATATATAATAACTTGGTAAATTTGCATTATTTGTCACTGAACTGGCGCACTCTTTCACTTGGGTCACTGAACTTTGATTTGATGCAATAGAACCCGATCATTGTGCCGAACTCTGTTTAATATCCCCTATGAAGGCATGATAAGCTTATCATGTTGCCACCCCATCTTAAAAAGATGTCATGACGCTGATTGCTATGTCATCTGTTAAGATGGCACGCCAATGGAATCATAATATCTTGAGTTGCTGTGGCAACTGATTTGGGTGCCACTGGTGGCCTGAATGAATTAGTTACTGCACCAGTGACTCGACTGAAATAGAATTTGAATTTCAGTGGCGTAATTGTGGCAAATTGAAATTCAGTGACTTAAGTGAAACTTTGCAATATGTTCAAAGACCAACGACGTAATGTGTTTGCCATAACAAATTCTAATGTTGATAATAGACACTAAGTACATAGCTTTTCCTATATTCCTTTTCTGTGTGATTTGTTTTGTGATCTCCAGAGATCTGTCTTCTTTTTCTACAGATAGACAGTTTGAATGCACAATACAGTTACAATGAAAAGCGACTTGGTTCGCTGAAAACTGCTTCACAGCCAAAAGAGGATGATCTTTGCAGACTGGAGGAGTTGGATCACATCATACTTGCCGAGCAGAGGGAATTGGACAAGCTTGCTAAATGCTCTAGTAAGCTCAAAGATAGAGTGAGTGGTTAGACCTTACCTCAGTTTTGGAGTGTTCTTTCTCTGTAATGATATTGCTGTAGATTTGATTTCTATGTGGCTGCCTTGTAACATGATCGTTCAACTAATACCCAGAATTGTACTGGATAGCTTGCATAATATTTATATCTTTGCCTCTTCAATATACCAGGCTTTCGAGCTTCAGAACAAAATCGAAAATGCAGGTGGAGAAGTGCTAAAGAATCAGAAATCAAAAGTGACAAATATCCAATCTGTGGGTACACTTGCCTTAGATTGTTTTCTACTTTCGTACCTTTCCTAACCTTCGTTTTTCTCTTGCCAGGAAATTGACAAAACCAGTACAGAAATAAATCGTCACAAAGTTAAGATAGCAACATGTGAGAAATTCGTGAAGAAATTAACTAAGGGAATTGAAGAGTCGAAGAAAGAAAAAGAGAAAAATATGGAGGAGAAAGAGAAGATGATGTCCGTTTTTAAAGAGATAGAGCAAAAGGCATTTTTAGTTCAGGAAAACTATAAGAAAACTCAAGAGGTACTCAAGACTGATTTGTTAGGAACGAAACAATAAATAATTGGTCATCTTACTGTGACTAAATTGTCAATTTTGTTGTCTGTAGCTTATTGACAAGCATAAAGATGTGCTTGACGAAACAAAGGCCAAATACAACAAATTAAAGAAAATGATGGAGGAGCTACGAGCTGCTGAGGTTATTTTTCTTGTGCTTGATTTTGTATGAGCATTTTCTTTCCTTTCCCTCTTTTGTCTACGTATAGCCACCTTTGTCTTATATAGGTTGATGCTGAGTACAAATTGCAAGATGCGAAAAAACTTGCAAAAGAGTGGGAGATGAAGACGAAGGCGCTCAAAAAAAGGGTTGATGATATACAATTGAATCTTGTCAAACACATGGACCAGTAAGTTTTAAGCTTTGCCTCATCTAACAGCACAATATATATTACCCAAGTGTATTTTTTCCTAATCAGACTTTTGCTGGCAACAGAATTCAAATGGACGCAGTTGATCCTGAAAAGCTTCAGGCAACAGTTAGTGAGGAGTCACTAAATGACGCCTGTGATATGAAAAGAGCAATGGAGATGGTGGCATTGCTAGAAGCTCAGATAAAAGAGATGAATCCAAACTTGGATTCAATTGCAGAGTATGGTGTTATTTATTCTCTTTTACTGCTCTTTTTTTTTTTTTGGTTTAAATACTCAAGTTACTGCTTTGTTAAGCCAGATATAGGAAAAAGGTTCTACTATACAATGCACGCGTGGATGAGCTAAATTCTGTGACACAAGAGCGAGATGACCTCAAAAAGCTGTATGATGGGTTGAGGAAGAAACGGTGTGTTCTTTTATTTCCTGTTTTGGTATATTCTGAGTCTATGTCAATTACTGTCACTGTTATTTCAATTATTTCCTGCATATAATCAGTCCTCTTTATGCCACTTTAGGTTAGATGAGTTCATGACAGGATTCAACATAATATCCCTGAAGTTGAAGGAGATGTATCAGGTCTCTGGAGCAACTTACTTATTCTGGATGCATACACCAGAATCCATGCTTTTTTATTTTTTTAATTTCATCCTGATTTTGTTTTTGAAAGAAACTGTTCGATAACTTTTTATCATCATCCTAACTGCAAACTAAGAGAACTCGTAATTAGAATTACCACAATTTGCATTATCCAGTAAGTATAGCAAAGTTGACAAACATAATTATTTACAATTTGGACTGCAGATGATTACTCTTGGGGGTGATGCAGAATTGGAACTTGTTGATTCCTTGGATCCTTTTTCTGAAGGCGTAGTTTTCAGTGTGAGGCCCCCAAAGAAGAGCTGGAAGAATATTGCTAATCTATCGGGTGGTGAGAAGGCATGTTCTCGCACTTCCTGGATTCTATTTTTATGCTTTGATTACTTTGTATGATGCCTTTATAGTTGACATGCGAGTAAGTCATCAAATTAGATCTTTATGTAGAATGGTACTATCTACTTCTGATGCTCTTTCATCTTCTGGTTTTCCTTTGTCTGGTAGAATGTTAAGATAAACCAAATTTTCTTCTTTTTTTTCTTTTAATTACTTCTGCTTTTCACCTGTTTTTTAAAATTAATATAACACTATCAGCCCTTTTAGATTCCAAATACGTAGCATAAAATTGGAAGGGAATTAATTAGTCAATGCTCGCCTACAAATGCATGAAGGGTGCCTTTAGAAGTGTCTATATCTTATTTCGTTGGCTGATCAATTTTCTATTACGAGACATCAGCCTAGCAGAATTTGTTTCTGACTTGTGTTATTTTTGATGTAAGAATATACCATTGATCAAAGCTGAATCCTCTTGCAGACGCTTAGCTCCCTGGCTCTTGTGTTTGCCCTTCATCATTACAAACCCACCCCATTGTATGTCATGGATGAGATTGATGCTGCATTAGGTAAAAACTCTCTACTCATTCGTGCCCATGTAACGCCACATTTTTCTATATTTCTTTTTTTGTTATTATGGTGTGGATGCTTCTTTTCAGATTTTAAGAATGTTTCTATTGTTGGGCATTATGTGAAAGACAGGACTAGAGATGCTCAGTTTATTATCATTAGGTATGATGCCTCCCTGCCATGTGTGAATTTTGATTATTAGTATCTGTTGCTGCAGCTTTCATATCTCCTTGCTAACATCCCTCTGTGAATACACATTGATGTGCAGCCTTAGAAACAATATGTTTGAGCTAGCCGATCGACTTGTTGGTATATACAAGACACACAATTGCACTAAAAGCATAACTGTCAATCCCGGAAGCTTCGTAGACTGTGGAAAGGCTGCCTAACTGTATCTGCTTGCTGTATCAGAAGTAACATATTTGGAACTGAGGTTTCCACACAATAGGGAGGTGATAGTGCACAGGCTGCATTGTATCGATTCGAGCACACGAATGTAAGCATAAAAAAAAAAGGAGAAAACATGCATGGCTCATGTGAGATCAACCTTGATTTATTGGGTTGGATTTAAATCACTGAGTAGGTTGAAGTTAGGTGAATGCAAATGATTCTTGTTTGCAGTAATGCTTAAGATCTTTTTGTTGTAAGCTAGAATTAAAGGTTGGAGAAGTTTTATGTTTTATTGATGGTGCAAGTCTGTAAGAACTTTTATTTGGTGCGCTCAAACTGCTTGATGACCTTATTTTTTGGGAATCCCACCAATCATGTGCTTGAGTTTTAGTATTTTGGGCAGTGAAGAGGTCCCTCTCTGAAAAGGAAAAAAAAAAAAAAAAAGGAAAAAAAGAGGAAAGAAAAGGTGTCTATTGAGCACGGCAAGATCTAAATGCAATGGTCATTTGAGAATTCTAGCATCATACGTAATGATTCAACGAATTATTATTTGGCCCAATTTGTAACTTTTAGGCCTTGGTTAACATTGTTGTTGTTGGATTATTTCTTAAATAAAATTTGTGTGTATAATTTTAACATTCAAAGTATTTATTTGGCAACAAAAAATAAAAATTTTAAACTAATAATTTTAGCCAGATTTTTTTAGGAAGCCATCGTCCATTATTTGATCGCGCTAATCTTACAGCCAATCAACCATGACAATAAATAGAAAGTTTTATAGTTTTAAGAGCCACACTGCCACGTGTGATTCAGCATCCCTCCTTTGTCTCTCTCGTCTTGACTGCAACAACCCCAAAAGTTAGGATCTGAAAAAGGGTTCCTGCAGGCAAGAGACGAAGAGCAGAGACCCAGCCCGGTCCACGACCCGTCTTTATCTCCCAGTTTCCCTGCTTTGTTTGCATCACCTTCTTATATCTCAATCTCAATCTCTATCTCAATCTCTATCTCGAAAGAGAGAACTAGAGAAGAAAGAAAGAAAGATGGGTGATGTACTAGTGCTCGGAGCGGAGAGAAGAGCGGCACTGCAGAGCGGAGCATTCGCTCTCCCTCCTCCACCGGACAGCCTGCTAGGGAGGCTGGAGCAGATAGACCATCGGGTGGGTCGACACTAGACACTACTCCCGCCCTCCCTTTTGTTGATTTATTGCATGTGTTTAAGACATTCATATATAATCATTGTTTCTTCTCTCTTTATTAATTATTAACAACCAACGATTGATTAACCGGAGGCAGTTAAGGCAGCTAGAAGAGAAGCAGCGGGTGCCAGTCCCACTGCCGGAAGCGCAGTCCAACAACTACTTCATCGCAGAGCTGGTGCAGGAAAGGCCTGCCGCTGGCGGTGAGGGCGCAGAACGTCGACACCAGCACCACCAGCACCAGCACCACCAGCACCACCACCACCACAGCAAGTCCATGCCGTCGGCCTTTCCTCATCATCAGCTGCATCTCAAGGGGACCCTCACTGACCGACTCCACTTGCTCGAGTCCCGAATCCGCCAGGTGAACTACGTGCATATATATATATATACATATATATACATATCTTACATATATATATATATATATATATATATATGTATATATATATATATATATATATGTGATCTGACCCTCCATTTGCTATGTATCGCTGGCGCGTGCAGTTGAGTTTCGAATTGGATAAAGGTGGGAGCATGAGTACTGCAGCTGCAGGGAGCACGTCCAGAGAGCATGCTAATTCGTGCGTGCTTCCGGCAGTATTCGTACAAGCAGAACAGCAGCAGCAGCACCAGCAGCAGCAGCAGCAGGAGCAGGAGCCTGTCTGCTCGGGCGGCGGCAGAGTCATAGGAGGAGGAACCTGGAAGACTGGCCGCATTTTCCAGAGAAGCGCTCGCGAGCTGCATGCCCACAAGCCAAAATCCAAGGTGATCGATCGATCGAGATAACTGCATGCACTCTCGGTTATACACTTGGCTCTATTCTTAGTTTAATTTTCTGCAGGCGAAGGATCCGAAAGAAGCTATGAGCGGCACAGCAGAGAAACGAGCAAGTGCCATGTACCGAAGCGAGAAGAGGCGGTCGGAACGGACCAGGCTGTACAGGAGGTGGTTCCGCGTCGGATGCTGATGCTGATCAAACTTCCCATGCTTTCTTTTATATTTTGATGTATTCGTTTCTCATCTTCACGGCGAGATCAAGTTGTCCCATTCTGGAAAGCCGAGCTCATCCCATATTAATTGTTATTACATTATTCACTCTTTGTTGTAAG
The DNA here is from genome assembly GCF_001540865.1 of Ananas comosus. NCBI lineage: Eukaryota > Viridiplantae > Streptophyta > Magnoliopsida > Poales > Bromeliaceae > Ananas > Ananas comosus. Next base: position 2,896,680 of record NC_033622.1, on the reverse strand, counting down.
CTACCAATTAATTGCCTCTGTCGAATGATTAAACAGATTATATTTTGACACTAATGAGTGGTTTATTTTCTGAACAACAAAATGGATGAATAGTTATTTTCCGACGGCTTCGATAATGTGAAACAACTGTTGTACTTTAAAAGCTTAAGCTATTAGAGAACGGTGTTTAAACATTTTTATATTTAACACTCCTCCTCACGTCTGGGTTCGAGACTTTTTAGTCGGCTCATGACGTGGGCTTGAATTAAACGGGAGGAAATTAATATGCTAGGTGCATGGCGTGACTCGAACTCAGGACCTCCTACTCTGATATCATGTGAAACAACCGTTGTACTCTAAAAGCTTAAACTATTAGAAAACGGTGTTTAAATATTTTTATATTTAACAGATAACGACCGTTGCTGTTTGAGTACATGCCAAGTGCAAACATCAGACAATTCCTATGTATAGAGAATTCCTACTGTGTGCTGTAAAACTTAATCCTCCATATCTCGTAGTCATCGTGCAGTGCAATATAAACTGAACGAAATGATTGTAAATGAAACTTAATGCACAACTGGGCATTGTAAGCAAATAAATAAACTATCAAAACAAATCAATCGTTTCTAGTGTAAGTGGCAAAGAATTTAATAGTTGATACCTAAAATTTTAAATTCGAAGTCTAATTGCTTTATATTTTTAGCTAAGTTTATTTGTAAAAGAAAGAAAGAAGAAAAAAGAAAATAAGACCATGTTATGTATTGACACTTGTTTTTTAGTGTTTGAATTTGGTAGTTAATTGGAAACTTTTGTGGAGTAGAAGATGGAAAAATAAGGTCAACACTGTAGCAGTCAGAAGTATGTATAACATGGAAACTTCTAAATTTAGCTAAGAAATATAACTTCAACAGGACTCTATAGTTTGGAACATTTTAATACTAGCGCCTTGTGATTTTGTTTTGTAATCATTTTCACTAAAGAGAAGATATAACGTTGAAGTATAGTTGTGATTAGGGCTGGGAATATAGCTCGCTCTTCACGAGCCAACTCATTTTTAGTTCAAAAATGAGCTTGAGATTGATTGCTCGTTTAATAAACGAGCCGAATACGAGCGAATTTTTCAATTAAAATCTTGATGAGCCGAATACGAGCTGGGGTTAGCTCGCTTGTGTTCAGCTCGATATAGCTATATATTGATTTATAACTATATATTGATTTAATTGATGGTTTCTCTTGCTTAATGCAATTGTAAATTTTGAGCCCACCAAAATGTTTCGAGGCCAAATTATGTTTACACAAATGAACACACAAAAGACTACCAAGGATTAAGAGAAGTTGAGCACTAGTTTCCTCTTTTGATACCGAATCTTGTTCATGTAAAACCTTAAATACTTTTAAATAGTTGATTGTATTGAAGTGTCAAACCAGACCACATCGAGTTAGTTCAATTAACCTAATGAATCAAAACCATTATATGGGAATCAAAAAGACAATCCAACCGCACCAAACACAAATTGATATTTTAGAAATTTATTAATTTATTGAGTATATGGTTATAATGTCCTTCACAATATGGGAATGAAAAGTGTTTCTTTAATTGTACAAGTATTTTAAAAGCATATTAATAAAGTATTGTCTTCTAATTTCTTTAGATTATTTTACCTAATATTATAGGATGTGCCTGTTTGAGTTAAATTTTGGAGTTCAAAAAGTACAGAGTCAAAAGTGTTTGTTTGAAGTGTTTGATAACTTGTAGAATAAATTTTGTGGCGTATTTAAAGCTACCCCTCCTAGCATCGAGCAAACACTGATTATAGTTGTTGACATTCGGTTAAATTGAATCGGGTGCGTCCATAAACAGATTCGATCCGACGGATATTATGTTATCTAATTGGATTGGAATTAATCTCGCTTTCAAATTAGAAAGTTAGTTAGAGATAAATCCTAGTCATATTAGGATAACAATTAATAACCGATTTGGCTTTATCTCTAACGCCATTAGGATTTTAGAATCCCTTATAAATATGCGGGCGATCCCACATAACGGAAAAAGAAAAGAGAATAAAAAAACGAAAGAGAGAAACCACATTCTCCATCAACCTATTATTCTAAGAGGGACTTAAATGGTGGATTTGTGATCGTGCTCGTTTGTAGTTCGATCCATCGCGAGTTTGAAACGTGAGAAGATTTAATAAAGAACGATCAAAGGACACGTGAATCAATCTCGATAATCCGGGCTCATCGAGTTGTAATGCGAATCACTTCCGCAAAAAAGTACGAACGAATACTTCCGATGCGTTCTACAATAGCATTTGAAAGGAATCTAATAATAGTTATTTTAAATGGCGAAATTTTATCCTTGGGAATTAGTACTAATTAAAATATATCCTTAAAAATTATAAATCCTATTAATGATAGAAATGTACGGGGACTCTTTTGACTATAGCCCCTCAACTCTATATTTTCTATTGACATCCTTCGAACTCCTAATTTTTTAAAATTAAATAGTTTTTGTTAAAAGTAAAATTTATTGATGATTTTGAAAAAAATTAATAGTTTTAATTACCACTCAGCAAATAAAATCCAAACAATTAAAGGCTAATGGCTAATCGAATAAATAAATTTCGGAAAACTTTTAAATTAAGCACTTAATATTACTCAAACTAAAAAAAAAGAAGAAGTTAAGGAATGCCAATTGCAAAAGGTAAAGCTATTCACTTATCATTTTTAATTAATCAAACAATATAAGAATTAAAATTTGAATTTATAGCTTTTTAATTTAGTGTCAAATGTGTTAAATTACTTATAAAATATATACAACAACTTCTAGTATATATATATTGGGTAGCCAAACATTTTTCACAATAAAAGTATTTTATGTAGAATCGACTTTTGATTTCAAATAATCAACTCCTATCGAAATCAACTTCTAGGTCAAAACTTCTCACAATGCTAGACAGAGAATATGAGATTCTGAATTTAAATCCCACTAAGCTTCTAATTTTATTTAAGATTCTCTCGCTTTATTTAAAATATATATCTTGAATCAATTAAAAGTCTCACAAAAGATTACTTAAACTTAAGCATTACTAGTTCCGAGTTCATAAGATTTTAAATAAATTTTAGTTAAAAAAAATATTAATATGAGAAGTATTATTAAGAGAATAATGGTCCTTAATGAAGAGGGTGTAAAATATACACCACTCTTTAGAGTGTACTAATATTAGAGCTCTATAATGAATTCAATTAAGCGTGAACATTTGTCGGTTCGGTTCAATAATCATAATTCTTTTAACAAAAATTAAACAAAAAAAATTGAAATGAAACAAAGAGAAATAAATTGATCATCTCTGTTTGGTTTATTCGGTTTTAATTAACTATTTTAGTTTTAATTAAACTCGTTAATTAAACTACAAAAAAACAAGATGTAAGTGCGATTAATTTTAAATTAATTTTTTTAATTTAAGATAACAGTGGTTAAAGTCTTTATTATTATTATTAATTAGGGTTAATTGCATACAGCTTTCTGTAAACATATCTAATAATAAATATATCCCTACAAACTTCAACTTTTAACTCATATTTCTAGTAATATTCACATTTGTCCCTTCGGCTTGTTACCGCTATAGAACTATTTATTTTTTAACAACAGATAAGTGAAATATCAATTTTGCCATTACAAATATGTACACTCAAAAGCACTAATTGCTATAATCATACAAAAATATCTCCCCAAAAGAAAGAAAAGAAGGGGTAATAAGTGATAGGCTAGGCTCAAAGAAAGAGAAGATAAAAAAAAACAATCTAAAGAAGAGAAAACTGGGTTCAACGCAGAGTGCATTATAAGGTAGGCAGATTCGATTCAACAAAGGAAAGAAAAAGGGTAAAAGTTGAGCCGGTTTGGTCCAAAGAAGGAGCCAATCAAGGAATCCTTCTAAGACGGAGAAAAATCGAGTTTAACACATAGTGTATTATAAAGTAGCTCGATTTAGTTCAAAAATAGAAAAGGAGGAAGAGACGGGCGGTTCAGACGGTTCGGTTCAAAACATGAATTACTGGCCGGCGGAACCCACAACCAAAAGTAAAGAAAAAAATATCACGCAACAATTTTTATTAAATATTTAGGCTGAATTACAGAAAACCCCCTATCAAAATTCGATTTTTCACTTTTCTCTCTTGTCATTTAAAAACCTACACTTTGTCCCTTGTAAAATAAAAATGTGCACTTCAGTCCCTACCGTTAGTGATCCGTTAGGATTCCATTATAAAATATTTTTTTATACCAAAAATACCCTTCCGCCCTCTTCCCTGTTGCTTCGCCTCCCTCTGGCTCGCCGCTTCGCCGCCGCCTCGCCCTCCTCCACTGCCTCGGCCTCGCCCTCGTCCTAGCCCTCGCCTACATCCCTTTCGCCCTTCTCCGCCGCCTCGCCTTCGCCCTCGTTGCCCTTGCCTACCTCTCCATCAGCGCCCACCTCGATTTCCTCCCTATTGTCGCCGAAATTGAGGGGCGGCGAGGGTGCAGGAGAAGAAGGGGAGTAGGTGGAGAAGAAAATGGAGAGAAATCGCAGCCAATCGAGGTGTGAATCGCGGCCGATCGAGGCGGCGGTTGAGGAAGATAAGGGAGGAGACGAAAATGGTGAGAGGCAAAATGGTCATTTTATACACCGTACCCCCCTTGTGAACATTTTTTATTTTACAAGGGAGCAAAGTGTAGGTTTTTAAATGACAAGGGGGGAAAGTGAAAAATCTGGTTTTGACAGGGGTGTTTTATGTAATTTAGCCAAAATTAATATAGAGATATAAATAGATATCTCAATCCACCTACCTCAATTATTTATTATCACGAACAAACTCAGTATCTTTCCATTAAAACTAGCCGCCTAGTATGAATAGGTCACTTCCTCATTGCTCAATACCTTTCAATTACTTGGAACGTGAAATAACTTGATTTGTACTCTTCTCTACATAATTTCAGTTACTTATGAAAAAAGTTATAAAATTGTGTTACAATTTCATTGGAACACGTACTCTTTCATTAGGAAGATGGATATAGCTTAGCTTGAGAGTGATTGAACTAGATTTTAACATTAAATTGAAGCAATAGAGTCATATTATATGACACGTTTTTTGTCAATTTGTTTTTGAAATGTTTCTTTCCACGTTTTAGGATAAAAATAAAGTATTAAATCAAACTGAAGTAATTGTCTGAGATGGTTGGTAGGAACGAAATCTATGCGATATTTTTCTCCCGGAAAAAAAGACACAGTCAACAAGAAATGTAAAACAACGAGATTTCGAAGTTGGGACCTCCGATATCAACTATCAAGTTCTTAACCAACTGCACTATGTACGTTCAGTTTAGGATCAATATTTTTGTAATTTAGCTGTAAACGACGATATTCTTTTGATAAGAGAGATATAACAAATCGTTTAGTTATTTAGACGTCTATGCGTATAAGCATATTCACACTACAAGCCTGATTCAATATGAAGATTAATTTACCGTGGATCAAAAGTATGAACCAATTGATAATTGTATTTCTGGATAATTATTCTGTCTAATCGAATTTGATAAGCTTTTCAAGTTACTAAAATATTCGAATTTTAGTTGATTCAAAATTTCAGCAAAGTTTATTTCTAAAAGAAATAAACGAAGCGGATAACATGCTATCTTTTTCTTAAAATAAAAAACAAATTATTCAGTTATTTAGACGTCTATGTATATACGCATATTCACACTACAACCCTGATTCAATACGAAGATTAATTTATCGCGGATCAAAAGTATGAACCAATTGATAATTGTACGTATTTCCGGATAATTATTCTGTCTAATCGAATTTGATAAGCTTTTAAAGTTACTAAAATATTCTTCTCTTAATATTCCAATTCAACAATGGGCGCCAAATGGGCACTTTAAAAGTATTATGTAAAAAAAATGCTTTGTTTTCCTAAAATAGTTTTCTATCTGTTGTGCATATATTGATAAATTTATACAATACTTTGAATCATTACATAAAATGAGGGCATATTGTGAGGGATTGGCGAACACTTTTTGTTATGGAGTCATAATTTGTTCATAAAAAATCTTCTTTACAGTAGATAATCACCTAGGATATGTATCAAATCAATATCATTTTACTATGTACGAAAAATTTTATTCTTATATTTCTATGCAATTATTAAAGTATTTTTTTTGATTGAATGTTATTTTTCTGCTGGAACGAATTACAAATTAAATGTTTTTTTTTTTAATTGCATGCCCCAATTAGGAGATTAATTTATAAGTGTTAAATATAAAAATGTTTAAACACTATTCTCTAACAGTTTAAGCCTTTAGAGTACAACGGTTGTTTCACATGGTATCGAAGTAGGGTATCGAAGTAGGAGGTCCTAAGTTCGAGTCACGCCAGGCTCTTAGCATATTAATTTTCTCCCATTTAATTCAAGCCCACGTCATGGGCCGACTAAAAAGTCTCGAGTCCAGACGTGAGGGGGAGTGTTAAATAAGTGTTAAATATAAAAATATTTAAACACCGTTTTCTAACAGTTTAAACTCCCAAATTTAATAATGCAGGAGAAGAAAACGATAGAACGATGGGTTCTCAAACCTATAAATCTAAAAGGCTTAATTTTATTGTACTGCACCGTTTTTACAAATCTTTTACTTTTGGTACTGTATTATTTTTTTTGTTTCAAAGATACCACTCAACTAGGGGTGGTAATCCAGCTCGCTGTTCGCTAGCCGAGCGTCAAGCGGTCGACCCGCGTGTAGCTCGGTTCGGCTCGAAACGAGCTCGAGATGAATCGCTCGTTTAGTAGAAACGACCGAACACGAGCTGAATTTTCAGCTCGTTTAATAAACAAGTCCGAACACGAGTTGGGTCAACGCTCGCTTGGTGTTGGTCTCGATAACAGTCGAAGTAACGATATATGTATATTGGTAGTAGTATGATTTAGTTTAATATGTTTTCTAGTATAAAAAGTAGAGTTATTATAAGAATAATAATTTTGTATTGTATTTAATTTGTTAGCGAAAAATGAAACATATAATATGCTGAAAAGCGCTTGAAGTATAAGAAAAACGCAGTTATAGTGGTAAAGTTTGCAACTATTGAGATCAAAGCCGTAATGAAGTAGGATTTATCTAAATTTATTTTATATATATATTTATCTAATTCATTTTAACTATATTGTTCGTTGGCCAGCTCGTGTTCGGCTCGTTTATTAATGAGCCGCGAACATGAGCTGAATTTTTCGGATCGATATTTAACAGCCAGCTCGTGTTCGGCTCATTTATTAAACGAGCCCGAGCCGACCCTAGCTCGCTCGTGTTCGGCTCGTTTACACCCCTACACTCAACTATCTTTTCTTGTTTCAATCCCTGCACTATATGCAATAAATCTATAATTTTTTATAAAAGCTGGTAAAATATATTGGTTCAAAGTGGTAGAGTATAAATTCAGTTTTTTTTGACACAAAATATAAATTATATGAAAATAACATAAAAATAGTTGAAAATAATTGGATGAAAAATTTAATGAGTCTATCATAGAGATATCTTATATTTTTTCTATTATTTAGCTAGTACCTCTTAATAAAGTTGTTAAATTTTGTATGAAACAATAGTTTTATTAACAGTAATAGATAAATTGGTGTGAAAAAAATAGTTTAGTAGTATTTATGAAAAAAGAAAATAATATAAATTAGAAAAATAAAAATAAATCTAAATTACAGTGTAGAGATTGACAAAATATAATAATATAATGGTGTATTCGAAAAAAAATTTTCTGTTGCGTAGCAAATAAAAATAAGGGAAAACTGTCTTTTTCACTTAATTTAATGCCATGTGATTTAAAGTGCATCACTTTTAGCACCCTTGGATTCGTTTTTCTTTTTCTATCAGCCCTCCATTAATTTTTTCATTAAAGCATACAGAACAATGCTACATGTACACCTAAAGTGAGGTATACATCTTACACCCACTTTATCCTAAGGTTATTAATACTCTACTTGTCACATCAATTTTTTTATTTTAACTAAAAATTATTAAAATTTTTATTAATTCTAAGATCGGGGGTGTATGATCTATACACTTTTTTTTGGGTGTACAAGAAGTATTTTTCAAACATTTATATAGAAAAAACTTCAAATAACCTCTTGTGGCTTATTGATTTTTTTATGTAATACCTTGCAGTTTTAACTTTATTATTGGTTAACAGAAAGAAAAAAAATAAAATTATAGGATATTTAAGTGATACACTTTAAATCGTAAGACACTAAAGTGAATAAGTGTTAAGCCACAGAGGGGGTGTATTTAAATTTTTTTTCAAAAAAATAACACTAAAACAGTGTAGTAGGATGTACTTAAGCCTACCTAAAATAGCAAAGTAATCGAGCTGATGAATATTGAGCCCGAGAGAAAAAAAGAAAAGAGAATATGAGAAAAAAATATTAAACAAAAGTAATCACCAATAAGTTCACATGAAAAAGAGCCACAAAAACACAAAAAACTATTTAAGGCGTTGTAATTAATCCTACAACACCCTCGTCCAAACACCATTTTATTCCACTAATTTATTACATTCTTTACTAAACCGTAATTAAGCATCTTTGGATGAAGAATTGTAGAGATTACACGCTCTTTTAGTATTTTCTAAACTATTCTATTTTTGAAAAGAAGAGAAGAAAAAAAGGGCATTATCGGCCGAGATCAGATGGAAAACTCTTGAGGAAGGAAAGAAAATAGGTTACACAACAACAACAACAACAACAATTCTATTTTATTTATTAGAAAGACGGACTAAGCACCAGGGGTGAGGTAATAGACCTCGATTGAAACGTTAAAAGAAAAAGAAAATGAAAGATGACGTTTAGACGAGAGATTTATCCCATTGGATCGCCAACCGTCCGATCTTATCGATAGCCAACAAAAGGTCAACGTTAGTTTTTCTAAAAACAACGTTGTTCCTTGCATCTTAGATGACCCATCAACAGACTAACAGGCCGATCAATCTAGTTCGAGCTAGCTGTGCACTGCTCCCTACCATCCACGTATCCCAAACGAATCTTACATCGTCCTCCCAATTCCTCGATTGAATCCTCTCTAAAGTCGTCACGATCAGGAATCTGCTAAAGCCACTGCTACTGTTTGTAATAATAATGGATGCATTCATTTGGACCACTTTGTTTAAGATGGCGTGGCTTGATATGGTCGAAGCAATGCTTCTAGTTTGAGCGTGCTCAGATGAAGTGTGCAGTAACAAATTAGAGATTGGAGGCGCAATTTTGATCGTTGATCACTTATTTTATTTGCATTGTAATTTGGAAAGTATCAACCCTTTTATTAATTTTCAATTGGGTCCCTAGTGTAATTAACCCCTTATTTTTAATTGTAAAATCTCCCAAAACTTTCTTAATATAGGATTAATACCCCCGTAACTAAAGAAACGAGCACGCAAGATCATAGGTTTTAAGGCCAAGATCGGGTTCAATTCTCAAAATGATCTAGAAAATAAAAATACACAATATCCAATTATATAAGATTAGTGCATAAAAATAAAAATAAGCCTAAATTATAATTATATGTTGCTAAAGAAGCTATGCGTAGGCAAAATATGAATATAACACCACCACGTCAAGCCATTGCTTAGGGTGAAATTTCTCTACTCTTATTAAAAAATAATAATAAAATAAAAAATAAAAGTAATATAAAGTATGATCACGTGAAAAGCATGCAATGGATCAAGAAAACGTGCACAAGCTAGACTACAATAATTCGAACGCAATACAGGAGCAATTAAAGCATCAACTAGTAGATCATAGATCAAGATTTTTTTTTAAATTTTTTTTTTACTATCATTATTTTTTGGCAAATAAGCACATTCATCCATTTCTCCCAAAGCCAACACTCTTAGATGCATGCTAACTACACTAACCTCACAAGCTCTTCAAACTATAGTAAATTACTTTATAAAACTATCGATGCACAATCGACCGTCCCTAGAACAAGTGGCAAAGAATTTGGTGGTTGGTATCCGAGACCCAAGTTCGAATTCTACTTGATTCACATTTCCAGCTAAGTTTATTTCCAAATGAAATAAACCAAGCGGATAGCGTGCTACCTATCTCTCAAAAAAAAAAAAAAAAACTATCGATGCACAGAATGTTCGAAGGCACGATGCGGAAAAATTGATAGTTAGGCGAAGATCGACGTCCTGCAGATGGGGCAGTGCGGGGTGGTCTCTAGCCATGGCACGACGCAGCTGCAGTGGAAGCGGTGGGCGCAGGGGAGGTGGACGAGGATGTCCCCCCTCCTGAAATCCTCCAGGCAAACCGCGCACTCCGCCTTCTCCGCCGCCTCCCACCCCAACTTGCTCCAGTTGAACCTCCTCGCGCTCTTCCTCACCGAGTAAACTTCTCTCTGTAGACTCCCGACTCCCGATGGCGCCACACCGCCTCCGTCATCGCTGCTGCCGCTGCAACCGCGACTCGAAGTCTTATTGGATCTTAAGCTCCCCGTACTGTGATGCCTGTTGTTGTACATGTATAAGAAATAAGAAAACTAGCATAAGTATTGAGAAGAAGCTAGTTTTGCAACGACCTAACCCGCTAGTAATAATAACTCGTTACCAACTATATCTAGTGCAAGTGGCAAAGGACTTGGTGGTTGGTATCCGAGATCCCAAGTTCAAATCCTAATTGATTTACATTTCTAACTAAGTTTATTTCTAAATGAAATAAACGAAGCGGTAGCATGCTATTTATCTCTAAAATAAAATGTAATAATAATTTGTTGGATTCAAACCACCGGTCAAAAATACTTAAGCTCTCATTTATTATTATTAAGATACGAGGCTTCTTAATTAATAATCCAATCAAAATTATTTTTTCATCTGATATGCATGAGACTATTCAGGTATTACAAGTTTACTTTAGAGCGCATTTGGTATTCAGGATCATATTAGTTAGAATAAGATAAGCGAGCGATATATATTATTAGAGACGAAGAGGAGTCTAGTAATTCTAAACTTAGGATGCCATCTACAACAATAATTTCATTCTATTGTATCAACCTGATTGCATCAAAAATTGAATTGTTGCAATATATAATTTATTCCAACAATTTGTGCCACAGTAATATACAAAATTATTTTGTTTAATTAGTCTTTTATTACTACAAAATTTATTGAAATAATTTGCAACGATCTTGTTAGCTGCAAAAAGTTATTATTACAACTAATAGTTATCAATTGCAAATAATATTTGTTGCTTCAAAAATATGAAAATTTTAGTAGTAATCAAAAAAGTTGGGACTAATTCAGCTCTTTCTCACTTTCCAATACTGTAATCTTACTGTATTTATCCCGACAAGACAAGCATGAGTTATAATTTCAAGATTAAAACAAAATTATATATTGAGTTGTATATATATATATATATATAGTTTGTAATTAAGCGAAATATTTTTCTTATCCTATTCAATCCAATTCTGATAATCGTGCAGAGTTATTTATAGACCCCATATTTGAATGAATTTTAAACATGAGACCTTTCGATGATGGACGCTCTCTGACTTCTGAGCTTCTCATCCAACCTCTCCTTTGCCTCCCGTGCTGTGCTTCCTAGCCTCCAATCGTGAAGCTCTTTGCTCAAGCTATTTCGCTGCTAATCACCACAAAAATAAAAAAAATATATATATATATATAAAATAATAATAATAATAATAAAAGAGTTATATCTATACAATTAAGATGATAATTTACCATTGAATTGGTTGTAAGGTGAGCCTGATCATATCCAGCCATGTATTGACAAAACGGCGATCGCCGCGAACCGGCCGACGGCAGCTCTGCCGAGCCGCCTTGGCCGCGAAGCCTCCGCTTGCGGGCGAATTCGACGCCGGGGAGCATCCCCGCCATATTAACAAGAGTGAAAAAAAATAAAACACAGAACAAATTAAGCTATATAATATAATAGTACTCCATCTTAATTAAGATTGTATTACAACATATCATATCCACGTTTACACCTCTCATTTTTGCTGAGAAATTTTAGGTGTAGCTGAATCTTTAGACGTAGGACTCCCAGTTGGGCAGGGAATTAATGTGATCCATTGAGCACTAGAGGAGTAGATAGGTAGGAGGGTGAGGGAGAAATTAATTATTGCGTGCACCGGGTGTATTCCTACATTTCATACACCGAACTTAATTACGGATGGTAAAATACAACCCGACCCGGTTGACTTATCGGATTCAAAAAAAAAAAAAAATCGGATCCGGACAAATTAAGAGTTCCATCTAGAAATCGGGCACAGACGGATTATTTCGTCCAAACTAATTATTAAGATCCTGGCACGGGTCTAGACAATTAGATTCTATTTGAATTTTATTATGTTAATATTTAATTAAGTGTATATAACCTGTCTATGCGATTACGATATTTTTTATTTAGAAGTTTAAAATAAAAAAAAAAATTTTATTTTTATTTTTTGAATTTTAGCTTAAAAAAATCTAACCGGATTTGGATCCGGATGCCTGATATTAAATCGTGGATTTTGACTCGCGCACAATATTTTTGTCCGAAATTCAAATCCAAACTGAATTTAGACACACGGAATAGATGTCTGACCCGATTTTGATCTGGCCTCAAAATTTTGCTGCCCCCTAATAAAGCTCATATTTAATAATAATATTTTAAAATTAAAATTTAATTTAAATTATATTATTATAAATGATAGTCTTTGAAAACTCATTAAGGCATCTAGTCCCAAGAGGCCCACATTATTATTAAGATAATTATGTATAGTCACTGCACTATCTCGATTTTGGGACCTCAGGTACCAACAACTATATTTTTTGCCACTTGTGTTAGGAACGGTTGGTTGCACTATCTCAATGTTACAACTCGATTCATGCACTTTTTACATGAATGATCTACTTCCTTGAGTTTTACATTTTGCCCTTCTTATTAGTGCAAAGATATTTTGAATATCACAGAATATATTTGATGAGTTAAATTTTTTAATTTTAAAGAGTGTGTGGTGGACTATGCACCGGGTGCATGCAGTAGTATCTCAGGGGTAGAATAGGGATGCAAACGGATCTGGGTTGGTGGAGCCCCCGCCCCGATCCGCCCCGACGGGAGCAGTAAATGGGAGAAAATAAACGGATTCGGGGTAGGAAACGGAATAAATTTTACGATCCGAGACGGATTCGGGACAGGAAATAGGAGAAATTTTGACCCTGAATCCGCCCCGCCATGATCCGCCTCGAATCCGTAAAAAAATATTTCTAAAAAATAATGTATTTGCAAAAAAGTTCAAAATACAAATAAGTTAGTACTCTCATTTCTAATGTATTTGAAACTTTTGAATTTTTGTTTTGAATTGTGATTAATATTTTTTATTTTTATAATTAATATTATTAAATTATATATAAAATATTATTAAAAATTATTAATTTATATTTTATAAAATATTAATAATATTATAATTTTATAAAAAATATTAGTTTGTGGGACGAATTCGGGGCGCAGGCGGGAGGCGGATTACTAGGCGGGGCGGATTATGAGATATATTTTTTTAACCCATCATGAATTCGGGGTGGAGCTCCCCCTCCGGATCCGCCCCGTTTGCATCCCTAGGTAGAAGGATGCTTGGGGTCATTGGCCGACAGGGACCGGCTATTAATAGTTGAAAGGTTCTTCTGTGACAAGAACAGCTCCTTGCCTACCATTATTAATCATGTGGCTCTCTTTTTTTCCCCTGCAAAAAGCCCCCCTAGAGATATGCTTAAATTTTTTTTAACTATCGAATTGTTTTAAAATACGTACAGTGTTAATAAAAAAAATTTAACGAAACATAGTATTAATAGTATAGTACGAATTTTGAGATGATTCAGCAGCCGAAAAATTATAAGCAATAAAGCGTAGGAGCTCAACTCTGTAGAGAGTTGCAATGAAATCAATACAAAGAGTTAGGTATGTTGGGCCCGAGAGAAGCAACTAATTTGGGGCACCATTTCTACCGAACAAAGGCCTAAATTAATGTTTAGTGTCTGGTTTAATTTGGGCCCCGTGCTAATGTCGGTCTGGCCCTCCAGTTTGGTTTATCTTGATTTTAAACATTCTGTTATGTTCAGAACTTTTTGATAGATCAAAGACATAAATTATTTAATACATTCAGAACATACGCTTAGTTTATGATTGAAATAGAAATGAAAAATAGTATTAGATTGTTTTGAAATAAAAAATAGAACGACGAATTATTCAAAAGTGTTTGATTTATTTTTGAAATGAAAATTGGAATGCACATCAAGAATTCTAAGAGAGAGTTTTGATTAGAAAAATGGAGAGTGGCGAAAGGACCGGAGGAGGAGGAGGTGTCGTGAGAGAGGGTTTTTGAGTGATTTAGTGGGTGTTAATTACTTGGCTTAAATTTTGGAAAATGATTTTATCGCCAAAAGTGATTTTTTTTAACAGAGTGTTTGGTAAATTATTTTTTAGAATTAAATTCAGAATTTTAGAATTAGTTTTCTGATTTAATCGGCCCAAAATAAGAAGCAGCTAAAATCTACTTCTTTTGCATTGCATTTGTAACACTATTAAGCTTAATGATAGTTATCTACAGGCTTTCTAAATAAATAAATATATTTATTGAGGATAAATTGCGTTGTTACCTCATGAACTTTTGGCGAAGTTTCACTTTACCCCTCGAACTCCTAAAATGGACATTTAACACCATAAACTCTAATATTTCATTCATGATACCCCTTCCGTCAGTTTTCCGTCAAGCTCCGTTTACCGAAAACTGACGGAAGTGGTAAAACGAATGAAATATTAGAGTTTAGGGTGTTAGATGTCTATTTTAAGAGTTTGGGAGTTAAGTAAAACTCGCCAATAGTTCAGGAGATAGCAGTGCAATTTACCTTGTAGTACTCTTGACTATAAATTATTTTATTATAATATGTTAATTATGGATTGGCTACTAACCCTCAAGTTAGTGATCACGCTTGATTTTAAATTTATATTTTTTTTATTCTAAAATAAATTATACCATAATTTATTCTATATTTTATTGTAATAAAATAAAAGCGAAAGAAATAAATTAGAGTGGCTTAAAGATAAGAAAAGAGTGATACTAACTATCTATGATGCTCGAATACTCTACTGTCCTAGTGTACTCGCTAATATGGTTGTTTTACAATAGGTGTCCTCACTCGGATACAGAGATTTTAATTCTCAGTTAATTTTCTGTAATACTCGTTTGTCCCTTTTATCTTTAGAAACACTGTTCTAAAGTATTATAAAATATTATTTTATATTTTTATATTAAAAATTTCTAATTGGCTGAAATGAAGTATAAAAATTTTAATTTAGACTACTACAATAAAATTACATTTCATAGTTTCATAGAAAATAAGTGTATTTTCGAGAACAATACTTCTAAAGATAAAAGAGGCAAACGAGTACTACAGAAAATTAACTGAGAATTAAAATCTCTATATCCGAGTGAGGACACCTATTGTAAATCAACCATATTAGCGAGTACATCAGGACAGTAGAATGTTCAAGCATCGTAGGTAGTTAGTATCGCTCTTTTTTTATCTTTAAGCCACTCTAATTCATTTCTTTCGCTTTTATTTTATTACAATAAAATATAGGATAAATTATGGTATGATTTATTTTAGGATAAAAAATAGGGTTAATTGCATACACGTCCCTACAAACATGGTGAATTACAGATATATCCCTGTAAAGCTCAACTTTCATAAGTTATTCCTGTAAAAGTCCTAATGTATTCAGATATGTCCCTGCCATTAGTTTCTATTAGAGAAATTTCGTTAACCATAGTTAAAATACTTAACCATGGTTAATTAATAAGTGAAATGACAATTTTACCCTCTTCTTCTTCTCTCCCTCTTCCTCTTCCCTCTTCCTCTTCCTCCTTCTGCTTTCTATCCCTTTTCTTCTTCCTTCTTTTTCGTCGCCGGCAAAGGATGAGATGCGGCGGCGGTGGCGAACCCTCTCCCTCTTTCTCTTCCTCTTCCCTCTTCATCTCTCTCTTCCTCTCCTTCTTTCTCTTCCCTCTTCTTCGTCACCGGCGAACCCAACCCCGCGCCGCCGCCGCCGCNTCCCTCTTCCTCTTCCCTCTTCTTCGTCGCCGGCGAGGGAGGAGATGCGGTGGCGGCTGCGAACCCTCTCCCTCTTCCTCTTCCTTCTTCCTCTCCCTCTTCCTCTCATTTTTCCTTTTTCCCCTTCTTCTTCCTCTCCCCTTTTTTCTTCCCTCTTCTTTGTCGCCGGCGAACCCGACCACGACCTTGCCGAAGCGCCACCGCTGTCGTCCGCTCCCACGGCCCGAAGAGAAAGAGAAAGAGAAAGAGGGAGTCCTTTTGGAGGGACATATTTGTGAGGGCAAAAAGGTCATTTCATGAGCATACTGTTAAAAAATTAACAGTTCTCTAACGGATTCTAACCAGAGGGACATATCTGAATACATTAGGACTTTTGCAGGGACAAATTATGAAAGTTGAGTTTTGCAGGGATATATCTGCAATTCACTATGTTTGCAAGGACGTGTATGCAATTAACCCTAGAAATATATAAAAAAATTTAAAATCAAGCATGATCACTAATTTGAGGGTTAGTAGTCAATCCATAAGTAACATATTACGGTAAATTGCACTGCTACCTCATGAACTTTTGGGGAGTTTCACTTAACCCCCCAAACTCCTAAAATAGACATTTAGTACCCTAAACTCTAATATTTCATTCGTTTTACCCCTTCCGTCAGTTTCCTGTTAACGGAGCTTGACGGAAAACTGACGGAAGGAGTAATATGAATGAAATATTAGAGTTTAGGGTGTTAGATGTCCATTTTAGGAGTTCGAGGGGTAAAGTGAAACTTCGCCAAAAGTTCAGAGTTAACAATGCAATTTACCCTATTTATTGAACTATTTGATAAAATTTAGATAACCTAGCGTGGCTAAAAATTGAAATTTACATCAAAGCTACACACTCGCCAAACCTCTAAGGGCGTGTTTGATTCGCGTTATTTAATATTACAGATTATTTCAACATATTCAGGTATTTTGGATTTCTGAATGATGCTGCATTAACACGTTTGGTTTAATACAGTAATATAATATTGGATTGCAATATATATAACATTATTATGTTTAATTTACTTTATAAAATTAAGTAATTCTGACAAGAAAGTGTAATCTGTTCTAAAATTGCCCTTAGGTATATTTGGCAAAATTTTTTACTATTTACAAATAATAATTTTTTTACTAAATTTTATTTTACATAAATTAATATTTGGATTTACATTTTATTTTTAAATTTTAAATTTTAAATTTGAACAAAAATATAAAATTTAATATTTTAATTTAAAATATAAAATTGAAATTTGTAAATTTAAATTTGAACAAAAACATAAATTTAATAGTTTAATTTAAAATATAAATTTAAAATTTAAAATTTAAAATTTAAAATTTAAAATTTAAAATATAGAATTTAAAATCTATATTTGAAGTTTAAAATTTAAAATTTAAAATTTGAAACTTGAAACTTGAAACTTGAAACTTTAAATTTAAAAATTGAAATTTGAA
Source organism: Ananas comosus (assembly GCF_001540865.1). NCBI lineage: Eukaryota > Viridiplantae > Streptophyta > Magnoliopsida > Poales > Bromeliaceae > Ananas > Ananas comosus. The sequence goes on along the minus strand of NC_033622.1, from coordinate 2,879,089 downwards.
ACTTGAAACTTTAAATTTAAAAATTTTAAAATTGAAAATTAGAAATTAAATTAAAAGTTAAAAATTAAAAATTAAAAACTTCAAATTTCAAATTAAAGTTTGAAATTAAAAATTAAAAATTTAAAATTTAAAATAAAAGTTAAAAATAAAAATTAAAAATTGATAATTTAAAATTAAAATTTAAAAAATGACGTATTGAAAGGGTTTGGGATTCAGAGGGATAAAGTTGTAATTTTTCATATATGCAAAATAATCCGACATTAGTAATACGAGATACCCACCCCGGCTCAGTAATATTTTCGATATAATTCTGTTTTATTTGTAATACTATATTATTGACTATATTACATACTGAATGAACCAAACTCAATAATTTTGACAGAATTGTCTGTAATCTTGTTAGGATAACCTGAACCAAACGCACCCTAATGATAAGCAGAATGTCTATACGTTTATCACATCAAACAATGGAGAAACCCTAGATCTTGCAAAGTGTTCTACTGGCTCGCCCTTAAGAGGAGAACTCCTACTGCAGATAATCTACTAAAGAGAGGATGGACCGGAGACACTGCCTATGTGCTGTGCGGAACCGAAGAGGAAATCGTAGACCATCTATTCACATTTCACACAGTGCGTTTTTACGAAATTCCTGTTAGTGACAGGTGTGGGAGATGTCCTGCCCGGGGATTTGGAAAATGATAATATTTCGGTCTGGGACAGATGGACGAGCAAGAAAGGACTGCGGCCAGTATCTAGTAGAGTATCAGCTCTAGTAGTCTAATGGTGGGTCATTTGGGAGGCCAGAAATGGGTCGATCTTTTGAAATGTCTGGCCAGACCCCCTGCTAGCCGCCCACAAGCTGAAGTCACTTATGAAGTCTTGGGATCATCTCCTCCCAGCAATTCAGCCCCACCTTCCGTAGCATTTGTTTTCTTTCCGAGGCCTTGGATGCCTCACCCTTGTAGTCTAATTCACTTTTTTTTTAAATAAAACGGGTAGCGAGCTACCTTACACTAAAAAAAAAAAAGCATCGGAGAAACTTTGATAATTCGTAGTACCACATATGCTTGATGCGCAAAATTGGTAGTTGGAACATCTCGTATGCATTTATAAATGTATTGCATCGTGCTTCCCATAATTCATAATTTTTAGAAACCCATTTAAATTAATGCATGCCTTTTAGCTGGCATTAGTTTAAGAAATTAATTAGCTGTAGGGGAACTAATTAAATTATGGCCATCTTAATTTGTTGTTTTGATGCATCTTAATTTATTGATTCTAATTATGATCTTGATCATTTTGTTGGTCTACATGTCCATCATTAGAGATGGTGTGCATTAATTAATATAATTAAAATTGAGATTAAGTGAGCATTATCTCTTAGAAGTAGTGTCTTAATTGACGCTTCGATAGGTTAAGTTGACGCCTCATTGAATTCACAATATGAAAAGCAAATTAAATTCTTTTTCCCAAACTAATGTATATTATTATTTCACTTTATTTATGAGAGATAGTTTTTGTTTTTCTCTTTTTGCATGTAACTATCAATATTATTTCTATAATGCACATTACCAATTTATAACATCTGGCATCATGAAATTATTCAAATAGGCAAAATCAATTACAGCAATGAATAATCAATCCATCCAACAATTACAAGTTATAACAAAACTTTTAAAACAATAATTTGAAAATTTTTTTTTTTGCTTTTGCATGCTAATCAATCAAAATAACAAGACCTCTATGTACACAATCTTATATTCGTCGTGTTGCATTGACGCCGACGGCCGTAATCCTAGCCCCGACATCGTCCCCTTCGTCGAAATTCAAGGCGTAGCTCCTCAAGTCGTAGCTGAACGACCGCCTGCTTCGCCTCGTGATACTGGTGTTACTGTTCTGCCGACCGATGTCGTGCACCACAGACTTCCACCTGGCCCGCGCCACAGACTGGGGCGCCGCAATATCCTTTCCCCTTCGCCCTCTCTCCTCGAGCGATCCCTTCTCCTTCGCGCAATCTTCGTGAAGCAGTTGCCTGTACTCGAGACCGATCGGCCAGAAGCACGTGAAATTGAAGCAGTGAGCCTCCGGCGTTCTGAGCTCGCCTTCATACGCTTCAGCAAACTCTTTATTGGGCATTGCCTGATGAAGAGTAGTCATCGGTAAAGATAATAAGAGATGCCTATGTGAGATCATAAAGTGAATTAATATGCATATAAATATAGGGAGAGAGGGGAGGCGAAGGGGGATCTGTAAACGCGTCGCCAACGAATTGGATGAAGACAGGCCGGCTGAGTCAGAGTTGAGAAGCTGACGTGGAGGATTTCTATCTGTCAGAAAAAAAAAAAAATGTTGGGGTGTTGCCCACTTGTGACAGTTGGGATTGTACAGCACATGTGTTGCGGTTTTATATAATAATAATAATAATAATAATAATAATAATATATTTATATTTTCTCTAGATAGCTAAAAATGCATTGAGACCTCTTAATTATACAAATTTTGTATTCGGCCTCTTAGGCCTTATGTCACTTTTGAGAATATATTTGGTTCGTATATTTTTTATCCAGAAAATAAAATCAAAATGCACAATTTGATTTGTGGATGTCTGGTGTGCGGGAGTACCATTCTAATTCTGAATCTTGGGTGGAATGAGAATTTTCCAATCATCCATTTTTTCATTCCGGGCTAGGAGATCTATTTGGAAGCTAAATCCAGATGGAATGAATGCTTGTTCAAATTAAATTTATTTTTTAAAATATAAGTTTAAATTTATAATTTTAAATTTTAATTTGAACTTGAATACAAAATAAAAATTCAAAGAACTTGATCTATGAATCTAAATTTCAAATTTCATAACTTATTTAAAATTTAAATTAAATTCCTATGGATTCAAATTGAAATTAAATCACAATTTTAAGTTTGAATTTGAAACAATCAAAATTTAATTTTATATTTTGAATTATCCACTCAATTTCAAATTTTATTTTATTTTTTTAAAATTTATATTTATAATTTTGACATCATTTTAAAATCTTGATGTAAATTTTTTAATATTTAATTTTTAGTTTAAATTTGAATTATAAAATTCTATATTTTGGGTTGCAAACTTAATTTTAATTTTTTTTTATATTTTATATTTTTAATTTAAATTTTATTTTAATTTTTTTGATAATCAATTTTTTTTCATCTCTCAACCAAACAATAAAAAAAGGAATGAACTACTCTTCTAAATCAAACATATTGAAGGATTTTATTATTATGTTTTTTCAATTCTTATCCATTCTTATTCCAATTTCAATTTTGAACCAACCGTGTTCTCAGTGGTTATAATGAATGACTTAAAAATTAGGTCAAACTCGTTAATTTGATTGTCCTGACAATGACCGTTTCAATATTTTGAACCAGATAAATTAAAAAAAAAAAAACTGCTTTGACTTTTTTGAATTGGCGGTTCAAGTATCGGATCAGTGCAGCAGTCCGATTTTAATTAAATCAAGCGAGCTTTTTCTGCAAAGTTATTCTACAAGACCCATACTAGGACACATCCAAACAGTGCGCAAGCGTGTTAAGACTCTTTTGGAAAAAAAAAAAAAAAATATTATTTTCTCCGCGAAGTGTATAAATAAATCTCGTACTCCACATTGTAAAACATGCATCGGTAAGACAAAATTTATATTAGATATAGAGATGTCAACGGGTCGGATTCGGACGGATTTTTAAAAATCCGAACCCGAACCCGACTCCAAACCCGAGACCCGAATCCGAACCCGACGGATTTTAAAAATTCATATCCAAATCCGAACCCGACCAAAAATCCGAAGCCCGAACTTGAACCCGAACCCGAAAATTTGAACCCGAAACAATTATTTTTTTTTTCAATATTTCAAAATATATTATATTAAATCTAAACTTTTAAAATACAAATTCAAATATAACATCAAATTTTTGTATATATATTATATATAATACAAAATAAATTCGGGTTCGGATCGGGTTCGGGTTTGGATCGGGTACAATCAAAATTTATATCCGAATCCATATCCATATTCATCGAATATATCCGTTTCATTCGAATTCGGGTTCGGATAAAATTTTGGATATCCATATCCATTGACATCCCTAATTAGATATTAAATCTTACACTTCTTTCATCTATCCAAAAGATTCAAATTCTCTGTTTGTCATATCAATTTTCTATAAACTGCGATTTTGTAAACATTTTAAGATGTAAGATTTACGTTTATAATAAGTAGGTGAACAAATAGCAGTTTCCAAATTAAAATTTATTTCGATCCCAACACTTTTAAGAAACAAAAAAACAAAAACCAAAAACGAAAAAGAAAAACCTAGTTAGAGCGGGGCATGCAGATGCAGCGCTTCCTGCTTCCATGGCCGCCGCCGGCAGGAGAGCTAAAAATTTGGGCGAATGAAGTCACCACCCTAGAAGGCCCACCTGATATCTTCCCTCCTTTCTTTTTCTTGTTTTTCGTCCACTTATTTTTCTTCCTCGACGGAGTACTAGAAATAGTGGAAGACAAAGAGGAGGAGGAAGAGAGCGGGGTGGGGATGTAGCGGGCGTCGGGGATGGCGAAGTTGGTGCGCGCCTTCGAGCCGCGCATGCCGCGGGCGGCGGCGTCGTAGGCGCGGGCGGCCTCCTCGGCGGTGTCGTAGGTGCCGAGCCAGTGCCTGCAGCGGCCCACCCGGTCCCGTATCTCCGCTGACCACCTCCCCCACGCCCGCTTCCTCACCCCTCTATACCCCCTCGCAACCGCACCTGCAGCACCTGCAGCAGGAGGAGGAGGATCGTCATCATCATTATCGTTTTCTTCTTCTTCTTCTTCTTTTTCTTTGCCGGTAGTGGCTGCTGCGTTCGGTTCGATAATTTTTCGATCTCTCGAATTCGGCCGATTTCCGAAAAGCGCGCGGTATCCCACCACTGCCGCTATGCCGTCGAGAGCCGGGGGCGGATCCGGATCCACCGGCTCAGCCGGTTCGGATTTTACGGTGATGAGGAAGAGAGAGGAGGAGGAGGTGGTTGTAGCCATGTTTAATTGAGTGACAGTAGTGAATATATATATATATATATATATATATATATATGATGAGGCTACTATGCTATCGGAAGCACGGAGCTCCGTGCTTCAGCTCGTTTTCGATGTTGCGCATTTCGAATCGTCACGCTTCGTTAAACTTGATCTAGTATTTGAAGTAGCTAGAAATACAAATTTATGATTTACGATATCATTTGCCTAGTGAACGAAGGGGTCAAAATCAAACGGCTGAAAAATAAAAATATACAAAATGTAATATATGATCCATTAAAATTTAAATCAAAGATATTAATCTTGTTTATATAGTATAAAGAATTCTATCAAAATTTACGTGATTTGAATATTTCTACACCGTTAAACTTGAACTAAACGGCTCACTATGACCATTGAAATTTGTTGATTTTGAAAGCATTCGATCACTAGGCAAATGATATGCGAAAAATAATAAAATTTATTTCTAGTACTCCAAATACTCTAGATCAAGTTTAACCGAGACGCATCGATAATTCAAAAGTCAACATTGCAACGAGCTGGAAGCACGGAAGCTCCGTGCTTCCGATAGCATAGTAGCATCACTCTCTATATATATATATATATATATATTAGAGAGAGAGATGAGAGAGAGAGAGAGAGAAAGAGAGAGAGAATGCTATTGAAATTATAAAGAATATAGTGCTTTCGATTTTTTTTGCTCTTAGATCGACTTCTTTGACCATTTCTAACTTTTAGATTAATACTATTATTTTATGAGGATCACTCAACCCTAAAGATACTATTCAACTCTAGGGAGGACCATAATCATCTCAACCGTATAATTCTTTATCTGAGAGTCAAAAAGTCGGAAGCATCAAATACTCTATAATTCCGATAGTATAGTAGCTCTATACACACATATATGTAGAGAGAGTTGAGCTGGAATATTATCGGTAGCGAACGGGTTCCTATGCTATCCATTTATTTTTGATGATGGAGCTTCCAAATCGACGATCGGTACTGTTAAATACGATTTATACCACTTGAAGCATTTAGAAATTAAATTTTATGCTTTTTCGATATTGTTCTCTTGTCGATCAAGTGGACACAAAAATGAATGACTGAAAGTGAATATCTTATAAAAGTGATCATAGGAGTTTTGTAATTAAGATCAAAATTACAGATTTTGTTCTAGATAGTTTAAAAAATTTTCTAACCAAAATTCAATTGATTTGAATATTTTTATACCGTTAAACTAGAAAACACCTCATATCAATCATTGAAATTACAAATTTTGAAACCCATTGATCATTAGGTCAATGATGTCGACTTAGTTTTTAAATACTTCAAGTGGTATAGATTATATTCAACGGTGCCAATCGCCAATTTGGAGGCTCCATCATCGAAAACAAGTGGGTGGCAACAGAGCTCATTTGCTACTAATAGCATTCCAACTCAATTCTTATGAGTACGACCCCTTCGTACTCATAAATCGGTTTCGATGATAGAGCTTCCGAATTGACAATTCATACCGTTAAATGTTATTTAGAGTATTTAAAATTTTTAGAAATCAAATTTTATAATTTTTTGTCATCATTTACTTTACGATAAAAAGATCTCAAAATTGATAATTTTTAGCGGTCGGTATAGGATGCTTGCTAGTTTAATGGCGTAAAAAAACAGAATTGGTTAAATTTTTGATAAAAAATTCTATTCACTATTTAGATAAAGATCAATAGCTCTAATCATAAATTGAAGGATCCGATCATCTATTTTTAAAATATCGTACATTCATTTTATGTCCGTTTGAAAGACTTTATTATGATTTCGAAAAATTATGAAATTTTTTTTAAAAAAAATTTCAAATACTCAAAATTATATTTAATAGAATGGATCGTCGATTCAGAAGCTCCATCATCGAAAACAACTTATGATTACGAACGGTTCTATACTCGTAAGAATATAGTAGCACATATCTCTCTCTTTATAGAGAGAGAGTTGAGTTGGAATACTATCAGTAGCAAAGAGTTTTGTTACCACCTATTTGTTTTTGATGATAGAGCCTCCAAATCGACGATCGACACTATTGATTATAATCTATACCGCATGAATCATCTAGAAATTAAATTTCATATTTTTGTCGATATTATTTTCTTATCCATCAAGTAGACATAAAAATAAATGATTGAAAATACATATTTTTTAAAAAGTGATGATAGGAGTCTTGTAATTAAAATAAAAAATATAGATCTTGCTCTAAATAGTTTAAAGAATTTTCTAATCAAAATTCAATTGATTTGAATATCTTTATGCTGTTAAACAAGAAAATATTTCATATTGACCAATAAAATTATAAAATTTGAAATCCTTTGATTATTAGGCTAATGATGTCTAAAAGATTTAAAACTTGGTTTTTAAATATTTTAAGTGGTATAGATCATATTGAATGATGTCGATCGTCAATTTAGAGATTCCATCATCAAAAGTAAATGAATGGCACTAAAACCCATTTGCTATTGATATTATTTGTTTGCTACTGACACTAAACAGAATTAGATTATAGGGACACATTTTTTAAATATTTTTGTGAAAGTGTTCTATTTATGTCAAAAAAATTTTAAAAAATCTATTAAAGCCTAAATATAAAGCCCAATCTTACTAAAAATAAAAAATTACTCTACTTAACCAATCCCACTCAGCCCACTCGGCCCGATTACAAATAGAAAGAAAAAAAAAGAAAGAAAAATTGATCACCATCTCCCCTTCTCTTCCCTCGCCTTCGCAGCCAACGAGGTAATATTCTGAAGGTTGGAGTTCGGTAATGAGGATCTCACAAAGATCGTAGAGGGTTATGATCGCTACGTGTTCGTCCGCCACAGATTGCTAGAGGAGTGAGTATCAAACATTGAGGTGGCCCCACATATAGTGATCCCATATATAGCAACACTTTTATAAAGTATTGATAATTTAGCTAACAATATTTTTTTAATATGTACCGATATTTAAAAGTGTCGCTATATATCATTTTTATTGTAATGTGATAGTATTTCTACTTTAACTCTCTCATATATATATATATATATATATATATTAATAGTAGGACTGTTGTGCTCTCAAAATGCATGAGACCTTCTGCTCTGAGGCGGTTTCGATGAGGAAATTTCGAATCGAACGATACGGCTCCGTTAGACTTAATCTAGCGTATGTGAAGTCTAGAAAATATTTTTATTATTTTCGATAATCATTTACCTACAATTTGCAAACAAAATCATAATTTTTATAAGGCTGAAAATAAATCCTAATAAAAAGTATTGATATACCACTGTAAATTTTTGATGACCAGAAATATTGAATCTTGTGTAAGATAGTATAAAGAATTTGTATCGAAATTTCATCTGATTTGAATACATTCTACACCATAAACTGAAAGGCAATACTCAACTATTAAAAAATTATTGATTTTGAAGTCTTTCGATCACATAGGTAAATATATCGAAAAAATCTGGCAAAAACTAATTTCTAGAAACTCACAATACTCTAGAATCAACAACTAGAGCGAAGCCGATCGTCGATTCGAACAATTCGCATTCATACGAAATATGGCACAGCAGCGCCTGCTATAATATATATATTATATATATATATATAGTTATATACTATATAGTATATTATAATATATATATATATATTATACATATATATAATATATATAGGACTAGAATACTATCGATAACAGAACAACGGCTCTATTGCCACCCATTTATTTTTGAGATAAGAGCCTCCAAATCGACGATCGGCCATCCGATTAAAACATGATCTATACCACTTGAAATATTAGAAATCAAATTTCAAAATCTTTTCGATATCATTAACCTAATGATCAAGAGTTCAAATTATAATTTTAATGGTAGATATTGAGACGTTTTTCTCTTAATACTGTGTAAAAACTATCCAAATCAATTGAATTTTTGGTTAGACAACATTCTTTAAACTATGTAGAAACAAGGATCTATATTCTGATTTTGATTATAAAATTTCTATTGGTCACTTTTAGAGCATTATTCATTTTCATCGTTCATTTTACGCAACTGAGAAAGAGAACAAAAAAAAATAAAAATTCAGAGAAAGCATGAAATTGATTCTAGATATTTCAAGGTATAGATCATTTTCAACCGGTGCCCGATCGCTGATTTGGAGGTCCATCAGCGAAACAACAATGGAGTTCGAACATTTGTTTGACGCGTTTGCTACCGATAGTATTCAGCTCAACTCTATATATATATTATATATAGAGAGAGAGAGTAGAGAGAGAAGAGAGAGATGAGCTAGTATGCTTTTGGAAGCACGGAGCTTCCGTGCTTCCAGGTCGTTTCGATTGCGCCTTCGCATAATATATACTATATATATATTATATATATATATATACTATACAAAGAAGAGAGATAAGAGAGAGAGAAGACGAGAGAGTGGTGAGCTAGTATGCTTTTTGGAAGCAGGGACTTTCTCGTGCTTCCAGGTCGTTTTCGATGTTGCGACTTTCGAATCGTTGATCGACCCGTTAAACTTGATCTAGAGTATTTGAAGTACCTAAAAAATAAATTTTATAATTTTTGATATCATTTGCCTAGATCGAAAATGCTTCAAAATTAATAATTTTAATAGGCCGTATGACCGTTGTAAGTTTAATGTGTAGAATCATCTAAATCACGTAAAAAATTTGATAGAAAATCTTTATAACTAATATAAAACAAGATTAATATCTTTGATCTAAATTTAATGTTATATTATCACGTTTTGAAAGATTTTTTTATTTTCAGCCGTTGATTTTGAGCCCCTTCGTCAACTAGGCAAGATAATATCAAAAATCGATATATTTTCTAGTATTTCAAATACTCTAGATCAAAATTTACGGAACCGACGATGATTCGAAATCGGCAACATCGAAACGAATTAAAGACAATGGTGCGCTCCGTGCTTAAATAGTATAATTACCTCACTCTCTCTCTCTCTCTCTCTCTTCTCTCTATATATAATATATAATATATATATATATATATATATATCTAATATGTAGCATCTGCAGCGGAAGGTTTTTTCAAGCAAGTACAGGGCATGTGCGGGGATCATGATGATGGAATCGTAAAGTTTTTATTTATTGCAGCGTTTATGTAAGGTGGTATAATTGGGCAGAATTGTCACTCGTCACCAGAGGTGACGTACTGCACACAGAGGTCCGTAACAAGAATGCTCTACTGCAGAGGAAGTCTTGCATGCAATACTTATATTATATTATTTATTTCTAATTAATTGTATATATATTTTTAAAAATATAATAAAAGTAATGATGGAACTGGTGAATTTTAGAAAATTTTTTTGATTAATTTGGAAACACCACGTGATGCCCAACTTTTCAGAGGTCATCCATCCTAGGACTAGTTTCGTCCTAACACGCTTAACTTTATTAACCTTTTGAGTCTATTCATGCCTAAAATATTTAAATCGGATTAAGAATTTTAGTCATATTATTTTTTATATATAAAATTATTTGGGATCTCACATCCTCCTCCCTTAATCTCTAACGTTTATCGTCAGGTTTAGACTCATAAGTATTAGACGATGTGAGACTCGTCTTATTAGTCTAAATCAATCATATGGGGAGTTGCGCTCCACCCACAACAGTCAATATTAATATAAGAGTCTCGCTCTTTCTACTGTATAATTCTCTTCCAACTGGTAATTAGTTATGATACCAACTATAATGCCCCAACTTCCCAGTGAGTCACCCATCTTATGACAATTCTCGACCTAACACGCTTAACTCTTTTACCATCTTGGGTTTAGTCACCGCTCAAAATAATTAAGCCGGATTAAAAATTTTAGCCCTATTATATCTTTTATATATATATATATATATATATATATATATATATATATATATATATATGACTATTTGGGGTCTCACACACCACATTAGCAATATAAATATTGTATTCTAGACTTTTTCATGTTGCACGACTGCATTACATGTTTCTCAGAGTTCGGAATAAATTTTTATAAAATTTAAATGATGAAGTTTATCTATTTAAAATTTTTAATGTGCTTAGATTTGTTCTAGGGAGAAGTTCATAAGCGAATCTGTAAAAATATCAAATGGTGAATAAATTTTTGTAAACTTTAGGTAATCTAATTTGTCTATTTCAAAATTTTAATTTCTTTATATTTATCTTTTTAGTTTGTGTCTATTATTTATTTTTTAACAGGTGACCAGTAAAATAAAAATTATGATAAAAATTGCCTTAGGAGAAGCATCAGTGCCGATTTTCATTATAGTTTTAAAATATTAAGACTAAAGTAAATATTAAAATATCTTTTAATGAGCTTTTTTTTTTTTTTTTTTTTTTTGACACCTCATCGAAGGTAGGCATGGATAAGCAGAGGAGGAGTACGTAGGAACTTCCATGTAAACGTCATGCAAATATATGCATGCATGTACAGGAGGGACGTACGGTGTATGTGAAAGGGCGATTAAATCTCATCCGTACGTGGGTTCGCGTGTGCTCGATAACATTCGGGGGATCCTTCGTATCTCCACCACATGATTCCTCTTTGCCGATTTAAAAAGCTAGGGCAGTACAACCGCGCACGTACGGTCCTATGTATGCTTCAAGCATTAACTTTTGGCCAATTTATATAAAAAATTTATTAATTTTGTTTTTTTTTATAAAAATAAAATTTTTTTCCTAAATTTTTCATATTAATTCTGAATTTTTAATAAACTGATAAAATATTTTTATTTATTTTTTTCTATTTTCTCCCTAGTTTGTTTTTGTCCTTTCTCTTCATCTCTTATATATTAAAATAAAGTTGGGAACTCACACAAAACAGAGTGTGCCCGAAGGACATACAAACTCTGAAAATCTAGATTACAATAGAGTGTGCCCGTGGGGCATACAAACTACAGAGATCTAACTTAAAAATTACTTCTAGAAAAATCAATAAATACGGGTAAAAAAGATTACGCGTAGGCTACACCTAGAAAGCGTTAAATGCAAAAAAGGAAAGTATTGAAAATGCGGCGATCTTCTTATTCAGGGGAGAGAAAGACCTCTATTATAGGCTTGAAAGTTACTATTTATAATATCTTATCAGCCCACATTATTGGTTGGTTATCGTAGTGGGGGAAGTGATGTAGCCATGATTATGAAAGTTACGCTCCATTTCTCATGAAAGTTACGCCCCACTTTACATGAAAGTTACGCCCCACTTCTCAACCGTTCCCGCCTAAACGTTTTTGACCTTCAGGCGCCTTATTGCCGAGTTCTGGTGTACCACGTGTCCTTATTTTTTTAGCTTATACGTGGGTTAGGTCGGCGTGTTAATCTTAATTTTGGCATCAACAATGCCCCCCCAATAGTCTTTCGAATGAACATTCGGATGATTATTGGTGCCAAATCGACTGCTTAATGGCATAACCGAGACCCAAGCTTTAGTTTCGCTGATCTTGGTCGGCTTAAAAAAAAACGGCTCATTATCATCCCAGCCGCATATATCTCGGCTTTATCAGCCGATTCTTTATTTTTACTCGATTGGTTCGGCTCTTCTTGAACCGAATATTCTTCTATCAAAAATTTCTCCTTGAAGAAAGTGGCTTTTTACCAACCGTATATACCTCAGCTTTATCAGCCGATTCTTCACTTTCACTTATTTTTTGAACCGACTGTTCTTCTATCAAGGATTTCTCCTTAAAAAAAGTGGCTCTTTACCAGCCACATATACTTTGGCTTCATTAGCTGATTCTTCACTTTCACTTGATTGGCTCGGCTCTTCTTGAACCGACTGTTCTTCTAGCAAGGATTTCTTCTTGTCTTTTCTTTGATTTTATATCGGCTCCATTGCAGCCGATTATCCTCACTTTCCTTCTGGAATTGCTCATATTGGGCAACTCGAACACCTAGATCAAATATGTTAGAAAAATACTTATCTTCAAAATGGTCTGTTATCTTAAAATACAGACCATTTAATGTCATTTTGGCGAACTCTGATTCCGGCATTCTCATAAAGCACCGGGTTTTGGCTATTTTGAAACAGTTCAAATACTCTTTGACCGTTTCACCTTATTTTTGTCGATATAAAGCCAAGTCGGCAACCGATTATTGTGGCTCCGACCTATAGAATTGCTTATGAAATTTTCTTTCCAATTCGTCTCAATCTTGGACGGAATTGGCTAGTAGACTCGTATACCAAGTAAAAGTTGTTTTGGTTAACGAGATATTAAATAATCTAAGTTTTAAAAACGAATCCGCAGTGGCTTCTCGGCATTGTGCCATAAATCGTGCAACATGTTCGACCGTGTTTTCGGTCTCATCTCCAGAAAACTTTTCAAACTTCGACATTTTTCAATTTGCCGGATAAGGATGCTCCGCGTCTATATTTGCAGGATAAGATGATCTAAACACAGGCTGCATTGCTGGTCTTGCGCCAACTTCGAAAGTATCTCCGATGGCTTCTTCAATCTGTGCGTATATTTTATTATTGTTCCCCTGCAAAGGAACTTGTGCTTGTACTACATTCGGTCCTTGTGGTAGTCCGAAATACGGTACAACAGGGTTAACTCTTTGCACATTCGGAGCCTGCCCCCTAGCTCTAACCCCTACATTTTGGGGCTGATATGCTGCCACTGGCGGAGGAGGTGGCAATTCCCAAGCTATTTCTGGTTGCTGACCGGCATTAACAACAGTCGGTCTGTAAGCCGCCTGAAATGATGCACCCTGGTATTGGGGTTGACAACATGCCTGTGTTACAGGATTTTGTAACACCAGTGTCACTACAGACCTTTGTAAGCCTGTTGCTGGTTACTCGTTTCGAGTCAACAATTGCCCTATTCGGGCAATATTCTCATTCGAGGTTGTGATTGCGGCCAATACTGCATCTAAACGAGCAGTGCTTCTATAACTATTCTGGTCCAACACTTGTAGGACCCGAGTCATTTGTCCAAGCGCCTGAGCCAAACTAGGCTCCTGTTGGTTGGATTGACCACTAGTCTCACCCTCGGCAGGTAAGACTGCTTGGTGTTTTCGAGCGTTATCTAAATTGCTGGGTTGTTGATCGCTCTCAGAATTTCTAGGAACGACCCTATTGTGCAAATTCATGGCGTTATCATCAACCATTATATCTTAAGAAAGAATAAAAATTACCTTAAATGTGTCCCTTCGGGTATGCCAAAAATTGTTGGGAGCCGAACGTTCGAATCCTTAACCTAGTCAAAGATCTCCCTCGATAAGCGTGCAGGGATGCAGAACGGCTGTGAATAGCGATCCTCGAAGTTTGCGCCCTTCGACTGGATCAAGCTATTCGGCTGACGAGGGATCGGATCAGCCGAGTTCAAAGACTCTACTGTAGATTCGGTTCGGCTGAATGAGCCGAATGTACGGACTGTACAAAAGCTAAGGTTGGCTGAAGAGCCGAATGGATGAAAAACACAGTAATTGGTCGGTTGAAAGAGCTGAATGCGTTTATATATTAAAATGAAGTTGGGAACTCATACAAAACAGTGTGTGCCAAAAGGGCATATAGACTCTGAAAATCTAGATTACAACAGAGTGTGCCTGTGGGGCGTACAGACTTCAGAGATCTAATTTAAAAACTACTTATAGAAAAGCAATAAATGCGGGTAAAAAAGATTATATGTAGACTACTCCTAGAAAGCGATAAATAGAGGAAAGGAAAGTATTGAAAATGCGGTGGTCTTCTCGTTCAGGGGAGAGAAAGACCTCTATTACAGGCTTCAAAGTTATTATTTATAATATCTTATCAGCCCACATTATTGGTTGGTTATCGTAGTAGGGGAAGTGGTGTAGCCATGATCATGAAAGTTACACCCCACTTCTCATAAAAGTTACGGCCCACTTCACATGGAAGTTACGCCCCACTTCTCAACCGTTCCAGCTTAAACGCTCTTAACTTTCAGGCGCCTTATTGCCGACTCCTGGTGTACCACGTGTCCTTATTTCTTTAGTTCATACGTGGATTAGGTCGGCGTGTTAATTTTAGTTTTGGCATCAACAGAATAGAAATCATAATATACGAAAATCGAAAACGGAATGATAAAAGCTCCAGTATATTTGGTTCAGAATAACAATCGGAATTAGTATGATTAATTTATACTTTCAATATTTAAAAAATTTTGATTATAAAAAAAGTAATTAAAAAAAATTTAAAATTAAGTACAGAATATAAAAATAATTTAAAATTGAGTTTGCACATCAAAACATAAAATTAAATTTATAATTTAAATTCAAACTAAAGTTAAATTTTAAAACTTTACATCTAAATATTGCATTGATAAGCCAAAATTGAATGGATAATTCAAAATAATAAATTAATTTTTGATTTAATTCAAATTCAAACTTACAATTAAATTTAAATTTAAATTTACAGTTGAAATTCAAAATGCTTGATTGAACTTATATTTTAATTTAATTTCTAAATTAAAATCTAGAATTAAATATTTCATTTCTAAATTTAAGTTCATATTTTAATTAAAAATTAAAGTCAAAAAATTAAATTAAATTTTAAATAAAAATATAAACGATAGTTGAGATATTTTCGTAAGGTGTATTCTTTCCGCCGGAATTCAACTTCCATTAATCCTTCTTCCTAGGCCGGATTGAAAAAAAGGATGACCGGAAAATTCTCATTCATTCATAAATCAAAATGGGAATGAAAATCCTGTACATCAAGTACTTGCTAACAGATTCGTTCATTCTGATTTCGATTCCTTGATGAAAAAGGGCCGAACCAGAAAGGCTCTCAAGGTTGATGTTAGAGACTAGCTGACTCTTATAAATGCTTCATTTTAGTTCTGCTGCACCGGGCTAAATTGCTCCACTTGTCCCTACACTTTTGAACAATCTTCATTGTTGGTCCCCAAACTTTTATGTTTGATATTTAAGATCCTTAAACTATCAAAAGTGTTGGCATTCGGTTAAATCGAATCGGGTGCGCCTATAATCGGGCTCGATCCAACGGTTATTACGTTGTCTAATTGGATTAGAATTAATCTTACTTTTAAATTGGAAAGCTAATTAGAGATAAATTCTAAGTATATTAGGATAACAAGTATGAATCGATTTGGCCTTATTTGTTACGTACCTATTAGAATTTCGGAATCCCTTATAAATATACGGACAATCTCACATAATATGAAATAAGAAAGATAACAAGAAAAATCAAAAGAGAAAGGTAGAATTAAACCACATCCTTCAATAACCTATTATTCTAGAGGGTCTTGAACGGTGGACTGAAAATCGTGCTCGTTTGTAGTTTGATCCACCGCGAGTTTAGAGCGATAGAAGACTTTCGAGAATGATCCGAGAACACGTGAATCAATCTCTACAATCTGCGCTCGTCGCGTTCTAACACGTGAATTAATGAACCTCTACAGTCCAGGCTCGTCGCGTTCTATGCTTCCGCTAAGAGGTACGAATGAATACTTCCGTTGCGTTCTACAAAAAGTGTATGTTCCTTTTTAGATCTATATATACTTACTAGCAATGTACCAATGCTTTGTAACATGTGCAATTTTTAAGTTCACACTTATTATGTTGTATATTATGTAAAGTTACTTAATAGAGTCAAATGAAACTTGTAATTTATATATATATATCTCTTATTTGGAGAGAGAAAAGAGAATATTACATAAAAATTAAAGTGAGAGAGAGAGCATTTTCAAACTTTCAAATATAATATATTTTACTCATAATATAGAAAAATAAAAATTTGGAATTTTCAAAAATGTATAATTATTAAATTCAAATTTAAAATTATTTTAAATATTCATATCTTTTGTTTAGAGAAAGAAAAAAAAGAGAGCATTAAATTAAATTAAAAATTAAACTAAGGGAGAGAGAAAAGTGGCATGCACACTTTTCCGTAAGAGAAGAAAAAAAAAGAAAATGTATGAATATTAAATTAAATGAAAATTAAGTAAGAGAGAAAGTAAAACAGGTATTTAAAATTTTAATTTTGAAGCTGAAAATTTAAAAATAAATATTATAAATTTTAAAATTGTAAAATTTTAAATTTAGAATTTAAAATTAATTTAAAGCCGAATTTGAGCTAAGATAAGCTCGTTCGAACTCGGCTTGTTTCCACCCCTAATCGAAATATTTAAACATGATTTATGACTCAAAAATTTGCTAGGAATTATTTTCAATATTATTTATTTATTATTCAAGTAATCTTATAATTAATAATTTTTGTAGTAAATAGAGAGTAAATTTGAAACCATTTAGTGATCACTAGGTAAATAATATCAAAAAATTAAAAAAAATAATTTTTAAAAAAAATTAAATACTGTAGATTAGGTTTAATTAATAATTTCAACCATTAATTCAAATTCCTTTTTACCAAAATTATATTAACATACTAAAAATTTGGTATTTTTTTAAAAATATTCTAGCACAATTTTAGTTGTTACTGTGTAGCAAATTAAAGTAGTTAAAAACAAAATATACTATCTGTACACCAAAAAATAGAGGATGCAAATCTTATATTTTCTTATCCAACACTCAATATTGAATTCTTATCTTATTAAATTTTAAAAATATAAAATTTATATGGGTAAACTTCAAATACCCCCTGCGATTTCATACTTTCTCATTTTAATTTCCTGTGGTTTAAGGTGTATCAAGTTAGCCCCTGTAGTTTCGCAATTTCTCACTTTAGTACTCTGTGGTTTAAAGTGTATCAAGCTAGTGCCTTGTGGTTTCATTTTTCTCTTTTTATTATCTATTTTACTAATTTTTTTTTGTTAAATCAGTATCAAAAATAAAATTAAAAGGTACTAAAGTGAATATTCGATAAACCTAGGTAGGGTTTCTGAAGTTTTTTGTATATAATTTAACGAAATATTAACAGAGGAGCAGACAAAAAAAGAAAAATGAAACAATAGGGTATTAAATTAATGCACTTTAAACCACATGGTATTAAAGTGAGAAAGTATGAAATCATATGGTATTAAATTAATACATTTTAAATTATAGAATACTAAGGTAAAAAAATATGAAATTAAAATAGTGGTATTTAAAGTTTTTGTAATTTATATATATATTTTTGGATGCCTAGATAATATTTTTCTTTAGGGAAAACTTCAAAAACCCCCCCTGTGGTTTCACACTTTTTCATTTTAGTACCATGTGGTTTGAAGTGTATCAAGTTAGTACCCTGTGGTTTCTCACTTTATCACTTTAGTACCCTGTGGTTTAAAATGTATCAAGCTAGTACCCTGTGGTTTTGCACTTTATCACTTTAGTATCCTGTGGTTTCACACTTTATCACTTTAGTACCTTGTGATTTAAAAAATTATAGGGTACTAACTTGATACAAAATTAAAACCACAGGGTACTAAAGTGATAAAGTGCAAAACCACAGGGTACTAACTTGATACACTTTAAACCACAGAATGCTTAAGTGATAAAGTGAGAAACCACGGGGTACTAACTTGATACATTTTAAACCACAGGGTACTAAAGTGAAAAAATGTGAAACCACAAGGGGGTTTTTTAAAATTTTCCCTTTTCTTTAAGAACATTTGGAACATTTATTTATTTGTTTTAATTAGATAATGAGGTATGACAACTGATGTGGAAAGAGCTACAGATAACTGATTTGATCTGTACTGAGCTGTAAAATCTCTCATCAATCATATCCCTCTCCAATTTAATGAAGCACAAGCCTAGTTCTCTTCCTATTATGCACCCCCTGTTTTCTTTTTTCTTTTTTCTTTTTTGAGAAGTCATCATCATAGAGAGAGAGAGAGAGAGAGAGAGAGAGAGAGAGAGAGGAGGAAACAGATCGATTTGAAAATAAGTTATTTTTGTTTATTTTATAATTAACACATGTGAATGCGGAAATAGATATATCTCTAAATTAGGAAGCGTTTGGTTTTGACGTAAAACAAAACGAGAAATTATTTTGGATATAAATTTATTTTTTATTTATTTAATTTGATGTAAAAATATTTTTTGTAAAAATAGTTTTACAAATTTAAAAAAAAAATTAAAGTTTTAGCTTTGTTATTTTTTGACGAAAAATAAAAACTCAAGTTACGTAAAATTTTTTTTCATCTATTTTTTTTTTCTACGGAATCAGACAAATGTGAATTTTTTTTCTTTCAACCAAACAAACATTGATCGAATTTTTTTTTTACAAATCAAACACTACAAAACGTAAACTCTTTTTTATATGAAAAATTATATTTCACGATTTTACGTTGAATCAAACGAACCCTTAGATAATTCTTGAAAGTTAAAAAAAAATAAGGTATGAATAATTAAATTGAAAAAATAAAATAAATAGAGATTAATATGTAATTTAATTTGGTGTTAACATAGAGAAACCTTCTGTTTTTTATAGCATAATGGTGATATTAGGTTATGATGTGTCAGCAAGTAAATGTGACAATTTTCAATTATATGTATAAACTAATTAAAAGACTTCACATTAGATGTTGTTGGATATAGAACCGAACTTGTGGAGACGTTGATCGTGTCAAATCGTTGACCGAGTCAAATGAGTCTTCTGGATCTAGATCGGTTCTCAGACTAATTCTCGAGTGCGCCATAATCAAGCGATTTGATTGAGAAGAGGTCGGCTCAACTAAATTCTTCCTCAATATGAAAAGCCAAACTGAGGTTTAAGGCGAACTCAGCTGAACGAGCCGTGTTGGTTGTTATAGGAATGGAAAACTAAGCTATTCCTAATTGAGACTAGGCTATTCTACTCTTAAAAATGCTCTTAAAATGTAGAAAGGAAAAGATTATAAAAGTATTATACTTCTGAAAAAAAAAAAGAAGAAATGACTGGAAATAGAATAGGTTTTTGTTTATATGGAGGGAGAGACCCTTAGTTCAGGCGTCTTTGCATTATTTACAGTACTCCTGTCAACCTACAGTTATCGTGCGATCGCGTCGTGAGAACGTTACAGACGTCTCTTTATTGGACGCGTGAATTACTCCCACGTTCTCATCCGTTTCTGCCCAATGGCTTCTCTTATTTTTTTAGCGACTTTTGATGCACCATGTGTGATATCTTAATTTGCCCACACCACCTAAACACACGTGCCAAGACACGCACCAGCTGGCACTATTTTTCTTACGCCAACAAATACATAAGTATTTTAAAAAATTGTAAGGATTGCATTTTATAGAAGACCTAGCAATAGTACTCATTTAACATATATATTTCATAGTAGGACCAAAGAACTGGGTTAGGACACTATTAATAGCACGGAGCGATTTGTATAATAACTACTATCATATAAATGAGACCTTTAATATCAACAATTTATAGTTTATAACACTCTTTAATCTGTTCGATCGTTACGATAAGAATTTGGATACGCCGACATTATGGATTAGATTATACCGATCATGATCTCTTTTGCATCATGAGCTGTTTTTGCAGTAGTTCATGGTTAATGACAATTTAATTAGCTTGAGCTAGGCTAGGATACTTTTAAAAGTGAAAAAAGGGGTGTTTTCGTCCACGTTGTTTTTGGCAATGGGGCATCCAAGTCGATAATGAGAGCCGTTAAACATAGTCTAAGATTATATGAAATTTTATGAAAATCGAAATTCACAATTCACCCTTTTTTCTTTAACCGAAAATCTCTAACGCTGGTGATAAAAACCTAAATAGTTAGTACTCAAGGTTCCAAGTTCAAAACCTAATTGTTTCATATTTTTAGCTAAGTTTATTTTTTTAAAAAAATAAATAAAATATATAGCATGCTATCTTTCTCTCGCTAGGCAAATACTGTTGAAAACAAATAAAATTTGATTCCTAAAAATTCCAAATAGCTAAAATTATGTTGAACGTTGCCGATTGTCGGTTTAGATACTCCTCGGCTGAAATGAAAAGACTAGCGAACAAATTAAGACTAGTGAAGCTGACCACGACAAAGCTGCAATCATAATGAAAAATCAAACCGTGTAGTAGTCATCAAGATGTTTTTTTTTTTTGGAGAGATAGATAGCACGCTGTCCGCTTCGTTTATTTCATTTAGAAATAAACTTAGCTAGAAATGTGAATCAACTATGATTCGAACTTGGGTCTCGGGTACCAACCACCAAGCCCTTTGCCACTTGCTCTAGGGATGATCTCGGGTAGTCATCAAGATGTTATCTTGTAATTGGGAATCTCCATGCATTTAGTATGATCTATTTATTTTTTGTTCATTATTTCTGATAATTGACACGAAGCCCATTACTGATCAAATGAGACCTAACATGAAACAATTAATTAATTACAGATCATATTGCTTTCTCCTAATTGATCATGTTAGCCCAATCCGTAGAAATATTTTGCCTACCAAATAAATGACTAAAAGGTGGATCATTATCAAGAGATTCAAAATATGAGACCCCCGGTAGTCCGAGCCTAACAAGTACGTTAAGACTTGGGAGGTGGAATGTGAGACCTAGATAGTTCCATATACGAAAAATAATAGGACTAAAACTCTTAATCTGACTATAATATTTTGGATGGCGGTTAGATTTAAGAGATTGAGAGAGTTAAGCGTATTAGGACTAGAGTAGTCCTAGAATAGATGACTTCCTAAAAAGTGAAGCGACACACAAAACCTTATTTAGGAATTTGAAGAACGTGAGAGTAGGAACCGAGTATACAATTACCTCATTTAGGAATTTGAAGAACGTGATCTTATCGAATTAAATCGAACCGCGCACTCCAACGGTCAAGCACAAGATCACATAATGAAAATTGCACAAATTTCTGCAACCCAAATACTATCTCCACAGCAAGTTGAGAAAGATCTCAGGTTGTTGATTTTCTCTATCAAAGGAACCCTTTCAGGAGAAAATTCTCGGCTCATCGATGGTGATCCTGTTGGAAAATCGTCTATTCTATTAGCAGAAATTAATCCTTTTAAATATTTTGGTTTGTAAACATTTAAATCACTCTTTGGAAAAAGCGCATGCAAGAATTAATGGCAAAATACTTTATAAAAATAAAATGTTCATATCAGACTCGTGGGTCAAGATGCGTTAGGCACTGTCCTAAAAACAAGATTGCCACTACATGTATTCAGTGATCACTTCTCGCGATACAACGACCATGAGCTACCGCGTTTGCATGTTTCCAACGTAGCACAACACGAACCAAATAGACTTTCAGAGATCCAGAAAATAGAGTAAATCTTAAAAAGAAGAGTAAAGCTCAGTGAAGGTTAGTATCAAACTCAGAGGAGAGTGTAGTAGAAGATGTACATATCCCCTCCTACAACCTTATTCCTATATACGTTTGGTTGCAGCGGCTCTACGGAGGCAACAAATAGAGGGGGATAGGTAAGGTTTAAGTGCAGGTAAACCGAACCGTATAGCCGAAGACTGCGCTCGGCCCGGCCCGGCTCATGCTTGTGCCACACGCGCATGCGTGTGCTTAGTGGGGTGTACCATTCTCATTATCAGCTAAGCAAGTGACATACAGATGGAGTATATAACGCACTCCTACATGTCATAAATTTTTCATGTGAGACTAAGCTAATATGTAGTAAGTGATGCACAAGCTCTCAGATATAGCCTATTTGATTTTGGACCACCCAGAAAGCCCGCAGGCCAAAATGAAATTCTAAATCACAAGTTCAGAAATAAATACCAACAATCCAAAACCCGATTCAAAAACCAGTGAAAAATTTCAAAGCTGACGAGATCTCTCAGCACTTGTTTACTGCAGATTTAACTTAACATCACAAAGCACAACTCTATTTCTATGCAACTTTGTACAATTCAGAGTATAGGCAACAGAACTTTACTAACCTGACATATAAATAGCATTACAACATATTAGTTAATACAAGATTTGCGACGCAAACAATGCAACAGAGTCCAATCTATCTAACAAACAACTATAATCGCAGCGTCCAAGCGTCTTTACTTATGCATCAATTTAATAACTACAACTAAAACACAACAAAACTCACCATGATCATTGAATTGCCATCCAGTACATCGACATCCATCCTTTTGCTCAAGAATGTGGTAATCAATAGGTTTCACCACTGGAGTGGCAAAACTTTAATCTTCAAATTCGATAAAGTTTGTAACTTCCTGCATATTGTCGCTTGTAATTGATGCACACTAATTCCTTATCTCCTTTCTTGTAGCCTCTACTGATCTATCCAGCGAACGGCAATAAGCTTTTGTACTTCGGCACCTTTTTTGTCCCTAATTCACCATCTAGATTGCACGGTCAGCGCCGTTTTCACCTGCACTACTGCCCTTTCAATCTTACATAGGTAAATAGCTCTAAGTGGAATTAAGAGATGAAGATGTAGTATCTAGTTTGATGTCACCTTTTGCGTTTACTCTTTGATGCAGTCGAGGACGACAGGCTGGTGTGCCAATTTCTCTTTCTTTGATTAATGAACCAATTGTTGATCTGCTTCAGCTGCAATCCTGTTTCCTGCACCAGCCTTGCTTTGTCGTCCTCCTGAAAAAGCCAATGAAACAGGTAAGAGCAGAAGTAATATCACAAAACGACATACAAGGAACAACAAACAGAAAATTGAAAGGCTAAATTATCGAAATAGACGCCTATACTTTCCTCATTTCAACTACCGCCTGATAACATACTCTAATCTCAAGTCAAAATATAAGATGATGTTGAATTAGGATGCAGAGATCGATCTAAGTTGGCAACTTTTTGTACACTTTTTTTTCTCCCATTCATGTAGTTCTTAATCATGCGTAATGTACAGCATCTGGTAACCCAATCCATTAAGTTTCGGATTTAAATTTTATGATTCATCCTAAACTTCTGGGACTTATTAAAATATTTTAGCCAAAAATCAATAGATGAAAATACAACAAAAGAACTTCGCAGACAACTATTTATCGCTTACTGTTGGGTAGGGCCATTTAGAGTGTGCCTGCCACCAGGCTTTTAGAACAGAAGTGGTATCTCCAGGAAGCTTTCCGGCTCTTCTTTTGCGAAGGATCTCTTCTCTAATGTCCACGATCTTCTCTTTATACCCCTGAAAAGTCCACAAAGTTTAATAGATAGCCTCCGCATGAACAAAGTGCTATTGAATGTAGAGCTGTTACCTGCTTCAGTTCATGCTTCAGCTCTTGTCTAACGCGCTCCATCAAGCAACGCTCGGTCTCCGTAGGAACAAGAGGGCCAAAGCCCATGCTATCCGGTCCATCAAAACCTTGATCGAAAAGGTTGGTATCGCTATCTGCCTGTTCATCATCATCATCGGACATGGTAGCACCTGAGCCTTCACCAGGAGAGACACCTGCAGTGTGACAAAATTTCCTTTAGTGACATATAGCAACCATTCAGAGAGAAAGGACATCCATCATTAAAAAGAAAAAAGAGAAATTACAATAGGTAAAACATGGACTCTAAAAGGCAAGTAGGCAATAGATGAACAGATAATATAGTGGCATATCCACATAATATTTCCTTCTTTTTTCGATGCATTGCATACCAATATACAGTCGAATTTAATCAACTTCATAAATAAACTTGAAACATGAATTTCTTTAATTTATGCATAATCCGGTTTAGATTGGATTCTAATGGATAACTAAACCTTACATAACAACATCCTACCATTAAATGTGCAAATCATTTCGGCTTTGAACCGGAATAAAATTGCATGGATTGAACCAAGAATATAAGTTAAAACAATATCGCATAAGATTTCATAAATATAAATTTACCTGTAACTATAAAGGAAACTACAGATATTGGCAACTTCCCCATAGAAAAGAGCAGTGAATCAATGAAGTCCGTAGCAAGAAAATGAAAATAAAATACTAGTTTGCAGAGCTTTCAGTGTGTACATTTCCATATGTATAAAGTTATCTGATTCTAAGAAGATTTCGCTCACGCATTGATTGTATCTGTGGAAGGTTGTAAACTTGTAATCATCCAGCACAAGAATTTGCAAACAGCTATGTTCCGCACGACGGGGGCGACAGAATCCAGATTAAAGCTCCTTAAAATAGAATTTTTGAAATTTCGGTAGAAAAGTATCTGATTTTGTTCAGAGGGTTATATCTCCACTGAGCAAACTAATAAAAGGAAGTATTAAACATGCATACAAATCTAAGGTACTACGATATCAGCTGTTGACACGCCTATTGTATTGGAGAATTCATGTATCAAAGATATGAAGTAAATCACTTCTATTGGTTTAACCAAGATCGGGAAATTACCTGTCAAATTTTGCAGAGATTGCTCGAGTTCCCAGCAAGCCATTACTGCTTCCATCGCATGAACACGAACATGCTGTTGAAGTTGCTCTTTGAATGAACAGAGTAACAAAACATAATGCGTCTAGCAACACAACGAAAAGGAAATAGAGTCAATCATGCCCACAAAAAGAAAACCAATCTCTGTTATGCAAAAAACAATATGATGCAGGAAACTTCCATGAATATCTATTAATATAAGTTCCATACTCCTTACCATATCTACATAATCCAATAGGTCAATAAGAACAAGAATTCTGATGTCTTTCTGTTTCTGATTGAAGAGTAAGAATTTGATGTCATTCTTGATCTCAATAAATTAGCTTCCTTGATCTCAGTAAATTAGCTTGGAATACAATCCATGAACAGCAATTTGTTTTCTAAATGCAGAACTTCAAGATTGTTGGTCCAAACACTTGCATCAGTTTCAAACTTCCAATAACTTTATTGTTTTAAACAGCCTTTACCTCACAAGAACACCATATTTTCTGAGCTATTCATACTCATATTTTTAATTGCATGTTCCTCATATAACGCTGCTTGCTGTTCGAGCCTTAAATAGTGCACTTTATTACTTTTTTAAGGATGATTTTATCCTTCCTCTACCTTGACTTGTTCATTAGGATCAATTGCACATTTGGTCCTCAAATTATGAGGCTAGTGACACTTTGGTCCTCAAATTTTAATTTGTTGTAATTTTTTGCTAGAACTTTTTGAATTGTTGCAATCAAATCTTATAACCTAATTTAGTTAACTAAATATTTGATACATCGCTAATGTAGAGCTGATGTAGTAGTATTGTGATTGATTATGCGTCAATAATTAAGATGTCACATAACTTTTACATCAATAATGCGCTGAAATTTAGTCAACTACATTCGCTTGTGAGACTTGACTGCAACAATTTTGAAAGTTCCGAGCCAGAAATTACAATAAATTAAAGTTTGAGGATTGAAATATCACGTCTCATAGTTTGAGGACCAAACGTGCAATTTACCCTTTTCATACATGGAAGAGATATTAGTGTTGGAAATAGTATTTTGTCTCTCTCAACAAAAAGTAAAGAAATCAAAGTATTCACATCAGACAAAGCACTAGAGTAGTGAATGATTAATCGATGCCAGGCATTATATCTAAATACATTCACACCAAATTTCCCCATTGTACTGGACCCATTAATCTAGACACTAGACTTTGTATTTTTCATTATCTTGAGCAATACCACTATCTTTGATATAAAATTTAATTTTTTTTAAAAATTTTTTATGCAATATTTATTTTCACCTATTAATTTTGAGAATACTTGTTTACTAGGCAAATAATGTCAAAAAACTAAAATTTAGTTTTTAGATACTTCTAATAGTGCATATTAGGTTTAATGGAACCAATCGTTGATTCATATGTTCCATCATCGATAATAATTTTCAATCATATTCTAGCTAGATTCTCTTTCTAATAGTATAGATCATGTCTAATGGAACTGACCATCGATTCAGATATTTGATCATCAAAAGAAAATTACAGTAATACTCTAGCTCGACTCTCTCCCCCCGTCTCTCTCTCTCTCAGGAGCTTCTAAAGAGCCATTGTTTGCTATGGTAAGTCATGGTGGTTTCCACTATAACATTGCCGCTTTGAGTCCTACAGAAGCCACTTCATGCAAAAGTTTTTGATTGAGGACTACTATACTAAAGAGGGCAAGAATTTTTGGACATGTCACACAAGCTCAATTTGTGATTCATAAGGATCTAGGTTAGATCTGATTTGAATAATATTTGGCACACAACTTAGTTCTATAAAAGAATGTTGGGTCTACTTAACGGAAAACAGAGCCCAGTAATCCATAACGACGCATACAAACTATAAGAGGCCATAATTTCAAACGTGACAAAATATATTCAACTTATTCAGATAGCCAAATGCTTGACAAACAAAAGGTCTTAAGTTTTTGTTGCAACAACATGTGAACTTCCAGCTTTCGAACATTGAACCTACAAAAAGTTTCTTCTCCTCCTGCAACTAAAATATGCTTTTAGAGTTTTAATGAGAAAAAGCTATTGGTGCTTCTTTAATTAAACCACTGGCAAAAATTCTGGTCGGACAATACAGGTTCAAATAGGATTCGTTGGTAAAATTATTGTACATGAATTTGTGCACTCCAGATCTTAGCTCGGTCACTTTTTAAGTTGTTTAACACAAGTGCTCCCGCAAACCATTTTGCTTCACCCACAAAGCAACCAAGCACCCTCCTCTTCATTTTACAGAAACTATTATCAAAATAACCTAACATTTGTCGAATCGTTGGCGCTAACCATTAATCCCAAAAGCTTGAGCTGTTAAAAATACGCAACCAATTCAATTAAAGAGCACAGATACAACGCCCCACGGATCTCGATTGTGACTCGGCCCAACCAGCCTCATGCTACTTCGAATATGACACGGCCCATCCAGTCTCACGCCATTTTGAATATGACTCGGCCAATATGGCCTCCCGCCACATGATAGGATTCTGGCCCATTTAAGCCAACAACATTCACTGCTCGTACCTAGCGTAGTTAGCTAAAGGCTTAATGGTTGGTCACCGAGATCCCAAGTTCGAAGCCTAGTTGCTTCACATTTTCAAATAAGTTCAATTCTAAAAAATAACCGAAGCAAATAGTTTGCTACTTTTTTCTCTCTTTAAAGGAATAAAAAAAACTAACATTCATCATTCTAGTAAGACCATTAGTCGAGAATAAATTCACACCCACTTCCGTTTCAGACCCAAGAACAACCACAAGATACCAAAAGGGAAAATATCTAAGAAGCTAACTAAATAAGAAGCTAACTAAATAGTTCACTCTTTCAGTATGTAATTAACACATACCTCTATCATAATGGTATAAGTATTAAACACAATGCTAGACGAGAGAGAGGCTTCCTACTATTATCTATTAAAAAAAAAAAAATCAAATGTCTAGTAATAGTACTTTAACACTTTCATCAATAAATTATTTACTTATTTATGTCATTAATTAAATGAAACTTATGATATCAAGAGGCTGAATACTAGCTTTCATACTGAGTTATCTAAAAGATGCTTTGATACTTTCTAAGGTTCTGTTTGGTTGTCGGGATAAGATATTAAATGATAGCCTATCCTGTATTAAGATTTTCTTGTGCAATTGAAAGCTACGAGCTTAATTCTTTATCCTGAAGGCTCTATTTGGATATTGGAATAAATTATCCTTGAATAACTTATTAAGCAGGGTTTTTTTTTGTTATTGGATGAACAAAGCTTGATTTTTGCTTCTGAAACTTCTTGTCTTTCATGATTTGGTAGGATAACATATTTCATATACAAAGTAATTTATCTTATTTTTGAAAAATTAATTAGAAAGTGGAATATATTATTCTAAACGTTTGATCATATTTCTCAGGAGCTTTTGGGTTACTAAGCCTACAAAATCTTTTAAATATAAAAATAGGCATTCATAATTTTTATTTGTAAAAATAGGCTGATAAAAGGGGTGAATCATATACCGCTTTCTAAAAGCAGTGAATGATTCACCACTTTTATCTTAATTTATATATTTCCTACATCCAAACTTCAAAAAATGTATAATATTAAAGACTAATAATGGTTTTAATCCTTTGAAGAAAGCGGTAAATGATTTACCACATTTAAAATGTGGTAATTCATTTACCGTATAGACCTAGTTTTGTAAATAAATTTTTTAGAGGACTATTTTTATAATTATAGTATTTTCTAAGGCTATTAATAAGAAATTTCTATTTCTCATCTACCAAATACTACAACTTCTTGAATAAATCAAAGGTATATTCGGAATAAGATATTCATGTATGCAAACAATGGCGTAAAAGGTATTGATATCTATGATTTAATAGAATAATATATTTTAACTGTGAAGTAATATTCCAACAAAATTGACTTAAAAGGTCGAATATGGTATCCATTCTAGGCATTTGGTCACACTCCTTATCTTCCAAGCATTATATGCTTCTAGAGTAAATCAAAAAGATTTACCGAATAAGATATTCCTGCATTCAAAGGGAGATAACCTAATCCAAAAGTGCAGGCTATTGGGTGGAGATACTCTCTGTATTATATAGGCTATGCTCTACTAGCATGCGGCATAGACCCAATGTGATTACTTAAAACCTACATATTAATCCGCAACTAATATCCTTAACCCGAAAGGGCAAGGATACGTGACATAAACCTAATCCATGGTGGGGCATCTCGCTTCCCAGAAGGGTCACCCATTCTAAAACTACTCTATTCCTAAAACGCTAAACACTCTTAACTTTTTGGGCCTAACCACTACTCAAGATGTTATAGTCGGATTAAGATGTTTAGCCCAATTATGTCTTACATATAGAATTATTTTAAATTCTAGAAATGTCACATTCCTTCCTTCTTTATTACCTGGCATTCTCGTCAGACTCAAACACACTCATAAGTAACAGGCAATGTGAGACTCGTCTCGCTAAACTTGTCATTCAGATCCTGACTTAACCGATTATTTTCAGACTTTGGCTTAGCCTATCAATTAGATCGTGACTCAGCCGAAACTATCTCAGACTTCCGGCTGGTTATTGGCTCTGATACCAACTTTGATGCCCCACTTCCTAGGAAGGTCACCTATCCTAGAACTACTCTAAGGGTGTGTTTGGTTCGAAGTCAGATCGGAATTGGAATTGGAATGAGAATAAGCTGAAAACGGAATCGAAATGATTCATTACCTCATTCTGTTTGGTTCGCAACCTGAATCGGAATCAGAATGAACCAATTCCATTGTCGGTGTTTGGTTCAGATAGATACTAGAAACGTAATCAAATTAATATGACAATTTTATCTTTATAATATATTAGTTTAAATTCAAATCGAAAATTAAATATTAAAAATATAGGTCAAAATTTTAAAATGATGTCAAAGTTTTAAATATAATTTTTTGAAAAATTAAAATTTGAAATTGAATGGGTAATTCAAAATATAAAACTAAATTTTGATTTATTCAAATTCAAACTTAAAATTATAATTTTAATTTCAATTTGAAACCATAAATTTAATTTAAATTTGAAATTAAATTTGAATAAAATTTTAGATTTTAAATTAATTTATAAATTAGATTCGAAATGCTCAATTGAATTTTAATTTTTAATTTAAGTTTAAATTAAAATCTAAATTTATAAATATAATTTTTAAACTTAAACTTATGTTTTTAATTAAAAAATAAGCTTAAAAAGTTAAATTTAATCTGAACAAATTCATTATGTCCAGATTCAATTTCCAATCCGGCCTCCAAGGCCGGATTGAAAAATGGGGTAATTGGGGAGATTCTCATTCACCTGGGAATCGAAATTGGAATGGGAATCTTGTATGCTAAACACGGACAAACAGATTCGTCCATTCCGATTCCGATTCCAAGGTGAATAATAGGCGAACCAAACACACCCTAACTCTAGAATGCTTAATCCTTTTAACGTCTTGAGACTAACCATTATCCAAAATGATATAACCGGGTTAAGATGTTTAGTGCTATAGTATCGTATATATATAAAACTATTCCAAATTCCGGAAGTGTCACAAATGCACTAGGCGCTACTAGCATGTGGTATGGACCCAATCGCTCGAACCAACATAACATGAACCCAATCTACATACTAGACACGACTAGCATACTGTTGAATATAAATATTAGGGTGCGTTTGGTTCGCATTATGAAAAATTACTAGGAATAAAAGATATTCGAGAATCTTATTCCTATTCATCCTATTACTAAGAATGTGGAATTCCTGTGTTTGGTTCGCACGGTAATATTAATTAGCCATGTTATTTAATATTGCAAAAAATATACAATTAATTAATTAATTTATTTAATTAATTTTAGATAATGTTTCCAAAAGTTTCAACATCTTTTTAGAAAAAAGGGAGAGGGGTATAAGTTAGAGAGAGAGAGCATAATTTAAAAAATAGAAAGAAAAATATAGTCAAAATTAGAGGGAGTGAGATAGTTGAAATTTTAGAAAGAGAGAGAGAGAGAGAAAGCTTAGTTTAGAGAGAGAAAAAAAAGTTGAATTTTAGAGAGAAAAATAAGTTTAGAGAGAGATATAAGGTTAGAGTGTAAAGAAAAATAATATCAATTAGCCGGCGGGTAGGAAGAAAGAAAGAAATTAGACATATTATGATTACCCCAATCCATTAATATGAGGATACCCACCCTTCCTCAAGGGAATGAGATTAGTACTTTGGGGTGAATCTTATATTACCAACTAGATTACTTAGTGCGTTTAGCCAAACACCGTCATATTTTTTTATTCCCATTAGATTACTAGGAATCTTTAAAAGATAGCGCGAACCAAACGCACCCTTAAAGGGATAATATCTAATATACCTTTCAAAACTTCCAAAATATCTAATATACTCCTGATTAACCAAAATAACTTTGTTGATTTTCAAAAATTCTTTCAAATATACCCCTAACTCTCGAGTATACTAATAAGATTGAGATTTAGAAGAGAGTATTTTAAGAATAGTGGGGTGAATTTAAAAATTTTGAGTAGCAGTGAGGGGTATATATATGCAAAAAATCCAATAGTAAAAATATTGTTCTATAAAAAGCTTAAACTTTTAGAAAATTATGATTATTTCACATAATTTAATATAGTAAGCTTTTAAAAAATAATAATTATTTCATATAATTTAACATAGTATCAAAACGGATGGCCCTGAATTTACTCCTTAGACTTATTTAAGTCTTACGCCACGAGGCCAGACACAAATTAACTAGGGGAGTGCGAATGCCCAATTCAAAGGCTTAAGCTACCAGGAAAAAATACTCTCTATCTTATATTTTGTATCCTATAATAAAAGATTATTATTATTACTTCTAGGACAAACACGGACAAAAAAAAAAAAATTGATAGGATAGAAATAGTGGTAATAGCACTGACCATGAAGTGATCGAGGCCCCTGTCGACGGCGTCGGCTCCGTCGCCGAGGACGGAGTACCTGGCGACGACGTGGTGCGACTGGGCCAGCTGCGCGTCGATCCGGGGGAGCTGGTCGACCGGCGTCGCCACCCGCAGGCACGCCACGTGCGCCGACAGCAGCTGCTCGAACAGCGGGTGCCGCACGATCTCCCCCTTCTCCCTCCGCCGCCCTCCGCCGCCCTCCGCCGCCTCCTCCTCCCCGTCGCCGCCGCCGCCGCCGTGGTGGTGGCGGAGCAGCCACGCGGGCCCCCCGCCGCCTCCGCCTCCGCCGCCGTCGCCGTCGTCGTCGTGGTCCGCGTAGATCATGTCGTGGGAGACGGGGTGGTTGGGGTACGACGCCGCCATGGTCGTCGTCGTCGTCGGCGGGGCTCGGGTCGTCCAACAAGGCGTTTTTCCCCCTTGTCGCACGTAAATCGCTTGTGTGTACGGGGATTGGGGAGGAGACGACGAGGAGGAGGAGAGCGTTGAAACTTTTGGAGAAAGAGAGCACGAGTCACAGTTTATGAAATAATAATAATAATAATAATAATAATAATGCAATGGTATTTACACACCTAACATAAATTCCAGAAAAAAAAACCCTCTCTACTTTTGCACTTTTTAAGTAGCATATGGTTTAAAGTGTATCAATTTAGTATTCATAGTTTTTTTTTCTATTTATTATTTTCTCTACTATTTCTTTTTCGTTAAATTAGTCACAAAGTTAAAACGAAAAAAAAATAAAGTAAATATTTGATAAACTTAGATGAGATATCTGAAGTTTTTTTTAATATAATTTAACGAAATATTAATGGAGGAGCGTAAATTATACGAAATGTTAAAACTAAAGGTTCGTAGTAACGGCCCACACAACATCAGGGACTTTGTTAAAATTTTTATTTTAATGCTGAAACATTTTTTAAATGGAATATGATAATATGAATTTTTAAAAATATCTTACCTCACATTTTTGTATTCCATGGAAAATTTTTGATGTATTATGCCACATATCTATTAATATTTTTTTTTCTCTTATATGTTTATTTTAATTATTTAATTAAGAAAATTATTGAAAAAATTATAATGAGATTGAACCGTGAGTATAGATTTTCTGCATAACCACGTGCAGAAAACTTTGCGCATCATGACTATTCCGCCGCTATGATCGACAAAATTAGTGGGCACAGTCTGATATAAATGACGCATTCATATAATTGCATTGTATAGCAGGATTAGTCTCGTGTATAAAAAATTTTTAGTGTAGAGTTATACTTGATTTGTTCTCTCAAAATGTGATAGAAATAAATATGATGCAAACATAATTTTTTTTAATTGATAAATCAAGATAATAATAACAATAATTGAGCAATATAATCCGTACACTTTTTCAGGGTGTAAATTATACATTGTACCTATTTATTGGCCGGATTATTTATGAGATGTGTGTGTGTGTGTATATAAATGTATATATAGCATTTTTCTAAAAAAAAAAAACCGGGAACCGGTTTAACGAGCGGAGATTTTGAGAGAATCGGCCGGTGGATGGGCTTCGCGCCGCCGAAGTACGATTTGACACGAATCGGACGGTTAGTGTTTGGCCAAGTCGCTCGCGAGGCGTGGGGTTGCGTTGCGGACGAGCGTTCCGATCGAGAAGCGCGCGAGGCAAGGGGGAATGATGGGTCCTTTTCAGGACAGCACCAACCGTACACGTGTCGCACCTTCCGAGGCCAGGACCACATGTGGGGACCACTATCTGACAAGTCACGCCGAAGACGTAGCCAATGGAAGATCTCCACGTGGAACGAAACGGCTCGACGGCTCGGGTGGCTTCGAGTAATTACTGCATGGACCCTGTGCACCACATCAGCCGTGGGCAACGGAAGTTTCCTCCTATTTCAATTACTCTAATTTATTACAATATATGAATCCCCAATAGCTTTTGCCACGTGATAATTTTTTCTTTACTTTTGCTAATCTTCTTTTAAACCAATCCACGTCTCTAAATCTCTAAACCAAACCGCCTCAACGTTTCCCCTCCCCTCTTTGAGTCATTTTTTCCTTTCTTCCGTTGCAATTTTTTCATTAATGAAGCAAATATATAAGCAATGAACTTTTCTATTTTCATTAATGAAGCAATGAACCGTCCGTCACAATATTTTCATTAATGAAGTAAATATATAAGCAATGAACAGAGTTATTCGTGTCCCTACGACTATTCCTTTTCCTTACATTTCCCCACTTTCCGTTTTTACATTTTTGCTGCTGCTAGGAATCCCAAAAGAGAGATCGCAGGAAAGATCCCCAACTCTCATTCCACCTTTGTCGCCGATCCTCTTGCTACCGCCTCTGTCGTTGTACTTTCCAGAGGGTCTAAAGCTCTTATCTTTGATCGAAAATATGTCCGATCGAGATGGTGTGCAGCCATGGAAGGCGGGATCTTCAGAATAGAACTGGTGGTGCCCTCCGCCCTGCCGATAATGGCCTGCAGAAAGAAAACACCGCAAATGATGAGGATAAGGATAAATCGACACCGAAAATGGCTTCAGATTTGGCCGAAAAACCTCAAATCTGAGAGGAGTTTTTGCAACGGACAACAATAGCGGTGGCGGCGAAGGCGACGCCAAGCACTGCCCCGCCACAATCGTCGTCTCCGAACTCCCTTACTCATTCAAGTCCTCATAGGTTCTTCCTTTGCCCAATTCATCTTCTTCTTCGACAATTTTCACAAATTAGGGTTTCACTTTGATGGTGAAAGGAGGGGGATTTGATTGCTTTTGTTTTCATTGGTGTATTTAGTTGGAGGAGGTTTTTACTTTTTACCAAGGAGGGTCCTCTGAGGCGCTACTTCCTGGTTACTCAAAAGGGTAAGTAACTCAGATTGTTTGTGATTTTGTCGTCTAATTTTTATGCAAGGCAGAAGATTTTCTTTTATTTCTTTCTTTATGTTGGAATTTGTGTTGTCATTTATATGAAAATTTGCTTCTTTCATTTGAAGTGCCACAATGATTTACTTAGTTTCCAATTTATTAGTTATTTGTATAATTTGTTTTTTTTTGTGTCTGTTTGTAATTCAAGCTCCGAAATAAGCCATGGTTTTGGCTTCGTCAATTATGAGTATGATGATTTCTTCTTTATTTCTCTTTAGCCTTGATAGTATAAAAAAAAAAAGAAAAATAATGTATATAAAGAAACATAAATAAAGTTTACTTAAAAATTAGAAAAAGAGAGTGTAAGAGAATTGTAAGAACAAGCAATTATTTTATAAAAAAAAGTATGACAAAGAATTTGCAATTATTTTATAAGTTAAATTATTTTAGAGCTCTTATATAATCCCTACTCCCACACGCTTGATCGCTCCTTCCTCAGGAAAAGGAAAGAACTATATATAACTCTAAAATGAGTGTATGGTTTATATAAAAAAATTTAAGCCTTCAATTATTTTTTTAATAAATATAACTTAATTGTGCTAATATGTTCATGCATTTTCTTTTCTAGCTTCATGGAATATGAAAATATGCCTTATTTTGATTTTTTTTTTTTTGAATTGTATATCTTTATATTTTATTCTCTATAAATTTTTAATTCTACAATAGTTATCCGAAGCAACGCGCGGGTCCCTGCACTAGTAATATTTAAACAGGAACCCTTCTCTATGGGACCCACTAAACCGAAAATACGGAGAGGGGGAAAGAGAGAGAGATGACCAGCATAGAGAGAGGGACCCACAGGCCGAAAACAGCGGGATCCACACCAAAAACGCGGAGTGACTGTAGAAGGAGTTTTCGGTTGGCCCTTTAATATATTGGTATTGATAAGGGATGACGAAAATTATTTTTCGGCTTGAAAAATTATTTTTTATGTATTTGTTTAGCAGTAAAAATATATTTTGGAAAATTATTTTTACAATTTGAAAAAAATGGAAAATTTTATTTTTCATCAATTTTCGACTTCGGCGGAAAATGAAAACTCAAGCCATGTAAAATTTTTTTCATTCATTTTTTCCAGCGTACCAAACAAATGTGATTGTTTTTTCTCTCAATCAAATAAATATTGATAAAAATCACTTTTTCTTTCCTACAAACCTAGTACAAAATGCAAAACTTTTTTTTCCATGAAATTTTTTTTTGCGGTTTTATGTACAACCAAATACCTCGGAAGGTAAAAATATATAAAACTTATCTCAACAATAAATTATTTAGGTTTGAATACCTAATTTTAAAAATTTTAATTTTACTATTTGATCTTTTAATTTATTTGATTTGAGTCAATTAGTAATTTTTTAATTTAAAAAATGTAAAGGCCAATTTGCATAAAAAATTTATTAGTTTTGAGCGTTTGCAAAAATAGGCTATCTTTTTGAATTTTGCAAATTCGGACCGAATTTTAAGAAAACTAACCAAAACATCCTTATTCCTTTTTCTCTCTCCTTTCTTTTTCCCTCGTTCTCTTTTTTGTCTTTCTCTCCAAAGAGGGCAGCTAAGGCGGAGGCACCCACCTCGCCTCTGTCCTACGCGACCTCGCCTTCATCCGCACACCCTCCTTCTGCGTTTCTCGCCTCCGACTCCGCTATCACGAGCCTTTTTTTTCTATGTAACTCTTCTCCACAGCCTCCCCAACTCTTTACAACAGTAAAGAGGGCAATCCTTTTCCTCTCATTTATTATCTCATTCTTGTTCTTTTTCTCTTCGACTCCTCTCTACCGCTTCCGCAATTCTCCACGATAGTAACGAGGACAGTGTCGTATCCTTTTTCCCTCCTTCGCCGCCGCAGGGACTGACGCCAGTGCTCGAGAAGGAAAACTCAGAGCGAGTGCGGGTGAGAGCGGAGCTGAGAAAAAAAATGCAGAAAATAAAAAATAAAAAGAATAAAGAATAAAGTATAAAATATAAAAAAAATATTTTTTTCTACACGAAAAATGAAGAATCAGAGAGAGAAGAAAAAGATGATGAAGTTGCACTATTTCAGGAGAACATTGCAATGCTTTAGAAAAACTTTGCACTATTTTAGTGAAAACTTACACTCTTTGAGAGAAAAATTATACTTTTAGATGAAAGTTGCACTCTTTGAATAAAAGTTGTATTTTTTGGCCAAAAATTATATTATTTCTTCTCCTCCTCTTTCTTCCC
Organism: Ananas comosus; assembly: GCF_001540865.1. Taxonomy (NCBI): domain Eukaryota; kingdom Viridiplantae; phylum Streptophyta; class Magnoliopsida; order Poales; family Bromeliaceae; genus Ananas; species Ananas comosus. The sequence goes on along the minus strand of NC_033622.1, from coordinate 2,841,682 downwards.
CTTCCTCTTTGTCTTCGTGTGTTTCTTATGTGTCCATTTCTTCTTCGCCCTCTACCTCCGTCGGCAGATTCTCCACCATCGTCTCTGCCCTGCGTGCCCTCGCCCATGCTCACGCACCCCTTAGGCCCTCACCCTCGTCGCCTCCAAGCTCGTTGGGGCCGTACCACGACCTTCTTTTTTTTTCTCTCTAACCCTCTTCCACCACCGGAGAGGAAAATAAAAAGGGTTGGATAGAGATGGGCGGAGGATTTGCCGATGGAGATGGAGGGCAAATAAGATATGGGCACAGAAGAAACACACGAGAACAAAGAAGAAAAAGAAGAAGAAATAGGAGGATGAGAAACAATATAATTTTTGCCCAGAAAGTGCAACTTTTATTCAAAAAGTGCAATTTTCGTTAAAAAAAGTATACTTTTTTTTTTTTCAAAAAGTGTAATTTTTCTCTCAAAGCAAGTTTTTTCTAAAACAGTACAATATTGTCTTGAAACAGTACAACGTTTCTTTGAAATAGTGCAACTTTATCATCTTCTTCTTTTCTCTCCGATTTTTTATTTTTCTTATAGAAAAATTTTTTTTTCTTTATATTTTATTCTTCATTTTTTTATTTTTTGCATTTTTGTTTTCGGCTCTACTCTCGCCCACATTCACCCCGAGTCCTCCTTCTTCCGTGCCAGCGTTGGTGCCTGTGCTGGCAAAAGTAGAGGAAGAGGATACAGCATTGTCCTCGTTATTGTCGTGGAGGGTCGCGGAGGCGATGGAGAGGGGTCGAAGAGAAAAAAAAAAGAACTAAAGAAAAAAGAAGAGGAAGAGGATGTGGCGTTATCCTCTTTACTATTGTAAAGAGCTAGGGAGGCGATGGAGAAAGATCGAAAAGAAAAAAAAAAGAAGAAGGTCACGGCATGGCCTCGGCGGGATTGGAGGCGAGAAAGNGTGGAGCGTCGTAGAAGCGATAGAGTAGGGTCGAAGAGAAAAAACAAAGAACAAGAGAAAAAATGAAAGAAAGAGGACGTGACGTTGCCCTTTTTATTGTCGTGGAGCGTCGTAGAAGCGATAGAGTAGGGTCGAAGAGAAAAAACAAAGAACGAGAGAAAAAATGAGAGAAAAATGACGTGACGTTGCCCTTTTTATTGTTGTAAAGAGCTAGGGAGGCGATGGAGAAAGATCGAAAAGAAAAAAAAAAGAAGAAGGTCACGGCATGGCCTCGGCGGGATTGGAGGCGAGAAAGGCGAATCGAGGGTGCGCGGGCGAGGGTGAGGTTGAGGTCGCGTGGGACAGAGTTGAAAGAAAAAAAATGACAGAGAAAAGGGAATAAGGGTATTTTGCTTAGTTTTCTAAAAATTCGGGCCCGAATCTGCAAAATCTAAAAAGACGGCATATTTTTACAAAAACTCAAAACTAATGAATTTTTTATGCAAATTGGCCAAATTTAAATGTGGCATTTGTCTTTACTAATTTAGTTAGTATGTTTAATTCAATTTATATAACTATAAATTTATTAAAATAAGTAATTAGTTTAAATTCTGTATTCGAAGAGCTATCAAATCGCTTAAATCAAACAAGTCAAAAAATTAGATATTAAAATTATAATTTTGAAAAGTTGGGTGATCGAATCAAAACAACCCGCAAGTGAGATCAATTTTATAAATCTTTACCTTTAAATAATGGGTCATTCATTTCAAGGTTGGTAATATTTTAGAAATCCTTAGGTAGTTTTAATCTAAGATAGTTAAAGTGTTACTATCTAACTCAAATGAAATGTAATATAAGGTGTTGACAAAGTTGTGGAATCATATTCGCAGCTAATAGGTATATTATAAAATTGTGGTTAACAATCTTAAGTTGTATTATTTATGAGCAAGATCTCTCTCGGCGTAAAATTTAAAGTATCTTTTTAAATATTGTAAATTAATAAACTAATTGATCCCAAATGTTTTTTTTTTAGAGAATGGTAGCACGCTACCTGCTTCATTCAGTAAGGAAGTGAATTAAGCTACATGGGTGAGGCAGCAAGGGCTCGGCAAGTGACGGGAAGACGTGAAAAAAAAATAAAAAAAATAATAAAAAAGAGCAAAAAGGCGGGGTGGGGAGGGGGGGGGGGTGGTCAGCTACAGTTGAGTCAGTTTGGCAAAAGTTTCATCCACAGGTCCGTCAACTGAATGATCTTGTAAGTACCTACTGTTGGATCGTACTGAGACGTCCTGAAGATCGCCCTATTTCGGAGTTCCCAGATGATCCACCAGGTTGCTATAAGTCCTATGAAACGACGTGCTGAGATAGTGGAAGATCTATTTGTTTCAGCCCATCCGTCCCAAACCACACGCACATCATCTCCTAGGTTCCCCAGATGGAAGTTCTCTTGTGTGACTGTTATAAGGTATCTTGAGATTAAACACTGAGAGAAAAGGTGGTCAACGGTCTCCTCTTCCAGACCACACAGTACGCATTTCGTATTTCCAGTCCAACCTCGCTTTACCAAATTGTCAGTTGTGAACAGTCTTTTCTTTAGGACGAGCCAGCAGAACACTTTCACTTTTATGGGTAAACGTAAAGACCAGATCTTACTCTATCGGGTGTCCCTCGTGCCTCCGTCACGCAGTGTAGAGTAGGTTGACTTCATGGTAAATCGTCCTTCAGTACTCCAACGCCACTGCACGCTATCGTGTCCTTGAGTAGTAGTAGCAATGGATAACCTGTCCTTGAGGAGTAAAACCTCAGAGTTCGCGCTGGGATTAGCAATACTGTCTTGACCCAAAATCGTATCCCAGCACCAGCCATTACTACTCAGACATTCGTAGATTCTCAAGTTTTTACAAGGAGAGCGGGAAAATATCTTAGGGAATGACGCGCGAAGTGTTGTTTCCCCACACCACCGATCCTCCCAAAAGTCGATAGTACTCCCATTACCCAGCGTATAGTACGCTCCCCATTTGTAGATATCCTTGAGTCTAAGCATGTCCCTCCCAAATGTTAAAAGTGCTTGTAGACCAAATGTTAAAAGTGCTTGTAGACCCCCTCAACTGCGCCATTTCGAAATTGACCCTTTGAACTTTTGTCATTTTTACTAACAATTCACCTATTTTTTGTGGTTAAATAATTTTATTCAAATAAGTTAACAAATTGTTAAATTTATTTTAATTAGTTTTATCAAAAAAAAATTGTAATAATTGTCAGCTAATAAAGTCAGAAAATTTAATAAAATTTGTATCCCGACCAATTAAAGTAACTTAAATAAAAATTAGAAGTTAAGAATATGTTAGAAAAAGTTGAGGGACGTGTTTCAAAATACCCAGTAGTTATTCGATGATAATTATTAAGAGAAATGCTAAGATTACAACCCATTTTTAGATTGTAATCTTAGAATTTGACCATCTAAAAGTCAAATTCCATCCACTAATCCTTTTTTTTTAAATAATACTAAAATTCAAAAAGGATTGAATCAACTCTAGGATAGATGATTATATGATTCCAATCCTTAGGTTATAGTTGCATTTTTCGAGGATAAACAAGAGGGTAAATTTTAATTTACCACAATATGGTTTAATATATTTTAACTTTGTCACATAATTGTTCAAAAATTATACGTAATTATTCCATAATTTTATTTTTATCTCATCTTAGGAACCTATTATTTAACAAGATAGCAAAAGTAATGCTTTTTGAACTACTATTTGTGGTTTGTAAAAAAAACATTATTTTACCATCCTATTTTATAATGATCATTACGATAAAAAGAAACTACGGTAATAAAAGAATTGCCAAATTACAGCTTTGCCCTCAACTTATGTAGTTTGTGGCACTTTGGCCCTCAATTTTTTTATTTATTGTAAATTTTGGCTTAGATTTTTTTTTTTAAGATTGTTACAATCAAGATTTATAGCCTAATTTCTTTGAGTATATATTTATGTATTGCTGATATGGTGCTAAAATTAATATCATGACAATTACTAAGATGTTACATTACTCTGACACTAGTAGCGTACCAGCATATAGCAGTTGGATTTAATTATAATAATTTTCAAATTTTTAAGCTAAATTTTATAATAAAATAAAGTTTGAGGACCAAAGTGTAACTTGACCCAAAGAATTTTTTTTTTCAAAAAAAGGGTAAATTGCACATTTGGTCCTCAAATTATGATGTTGGTGACGCTTTGGTCCTCCAATTTTAACTTAGTATAATTTTTTACTCAAAATTTCAGACTTATTACAATCAAGTCTTACAACCCAATTTAATTAATTAAATATTAGCGCATTATTAATGTAAAAATAAAATATATTAGTTATTTGTCAATATTTAGGCAACTAATTAGATTGTGGGACTTGTTGCAAGGATTTTGAAAGTTCGAGTTAGAAATTACGATGAATTTAAATTTAAGGATCAAAGTGTCACATGACCTATAGTTTGAGGGCCACAAGTTCAATTTACCCTACTTCAAAAGAGCAATGCTACTGCACCCACATTCATCCAAGAACCATTAATTTTTTACCTGTCAATTAATTTTTTTATTTTTACTAAATATTATTTAAATTTTTATGAACTCTAAAATAGGATTGTAAGATCTACACCCTTTTTGGCCGTAAAAGTAGAATTTCTCACTTAAAAAAAAAAAAAAAAGGAGAGCTTCAAATGCCACTCTTGTAGTTTCGCGCTTTCTCACTTTTATATCTTGTAGTTTAAATTTTAAAATGCATTACTTTAGTATCATGTGGTTTTACTTTTTCTTCTTCATTATCCACTCTATTAATTTTATCGTTAAATTAGTGATAAAGTTAAAATCACATGGTATTAAATTAAAAATTCGATAAACCAAAAGGTACCAAAATAAATATTCAGTAAATTATGAAGGGTATCTGAAATTTTTTATATATGACTTCACGGAGAGTTAACAAAAATGTTTACACAAAGAGTAGTAGTAATAAAATAAAAAAGCGAGAAATTACCGCAAACAAAAAAAAAAAAAAAAAAAAAAAAAAAAAAANAAGAAAAGATGAACGAGAAGTCTACGAACAACGTTGGTGCATTTGGTCCAGGGAATTACTGTGCAAGTAAAGTGGTCCTCGCTCGGGAAATTAGTATTTAGTAGCGTGACGGGTCCGGAGCGGTCGCCTAGGCGTGTGGGGACCACAGCTACAGTGGTTACACGTGGCGCGATGTAGAGTGAGGAGACCGTGGTCCCCGCACCTAGTACTGGACTGGTGCCGCTGCTGCTTGCGCCAGCTCTGCTTCCGCGGCCATTATTGGTACGGCAACAGAAAAGATACCCTCGGATTGCTTTCGCTCATTAGTGCCGCCAGCAGAGGCGAGCGGTGCGGTGGATGAATTGCAAGCATGTTCAAATTTTGAGAGGTCCCCTCCTTTCTGATCTAATGAATGAATAAATAAATAAGTGTTGCCATAACTGCACCCACTTGGTACTTGCTAGCCTCCCCCTCCTAGAAAACTAGGGTTGTCGAGGCTAGTGTTCGGCTCGTTTATTGAACACGAGCTGGTTCTTTAGCTATCGTTTGGTTCGGGATTAAAAAAAAGCTAGTTATTTTAAGGATAGGGTTAAGTTCAGAGTTAAGGTGGGATTAGAATAATTTTATGTTTGATTGAGAATTGGAGTTAGTACAGAATTACGTAAAATAGTGTTTGATTGGAGTAAGTGAAATAAGAAAGATAGGGGGTAAAAAAGTGTTTTGTTTGATTGGAGTAGTGGGGTGAGGTGGGATTAGCTAACCCCACCCTCCCAATTAGGTGTTTAGGAATAACTTCGGGGTTAAGAGGTTATTCCACCCCTTAACCCTGAACCAAACGGGTGCTTAATGTATCGAGTTGAAAAATTCAGTTTGTATTCGGCTCGTTAATAAACTAGCCGAATACGAGCGCCGGTCAACGAATAATAAGTTAAAAGGATTTTGAATATATATAAAAAATTAAATTTATAAAATCTTACCTATTAGATTTTAATCAAAAGATTGAAACTTTACATATAAATAAGTCTTTTTATAATTGAGCTCGGCTTTATATTTTTATTTTGCTAAAAATAAAATAATAAAAGTATATATTATATAAATATAAAATATATATGTATTCGAGCCGTTATTGAGCCGAACATAAGCGAGCTGATCCCAGCTCGTATTCTGCTCGTTAATTTATTGAACGAGCGATTCGATCTCGAGCTCATTTAGAGTCGAACACGAGCTGGCTTGTGAATAGCGAGCTGAATTGCCACCTCCCACTACTTGGTAGCCTCCCCTCAGAGAAAACACACAAAAAAAGGAAAAAAAAAATATGCACAAAACTCCCAACTCAAGTTCTTGGTAAAATGTATACAACTCATATGAATTAGCCATGCACGACTCTGTAGTTCAGAGGAACCAATCTAGTGTTTTATCTGTGATTCTTGTGTTTTATTTGGGATTCTACCACTATTATGATCTGTGGAGTGGCGATTCCAAATAGGGCACACACGAGTCGATATACAATACCAAGTTTAGTAGGGCCAGACATGCGTGAGTCAAACATTAGCATGGCCGGGTACTTGTACGGCGTCGAAAAACTGGCACACGTATATCGTATTAGGGATGCTACATATTGGGCGACACTCGAGCATATTAACTGGTACGATCAATATGCATTAGGACCGACCGTCCATAGAGCAAGTGACAAAAGGTTTGGTGGCTAGTACCCGAGACCTAAGTTCGAATCCTAGTTGATTTACATTTTCAGCTAAATTTATTTCTAAATGAAATAAACGAAGCGGGTAGCGTGCTACTTATCTCTCAAAAAAAAGATCAATATGCATTAGGATGGCCGAACGTCCAAATAGCTAGCTAGCTAGTGTCAGTGAGGATAGATAATGTACACCTGAGGTCAGATACGTACGTTATAAAGAGCTATTCTGAAGTGACATACAATATTGGAGGTGCGAGGTATGGAATAAGATGGAGTCACAGTATGGCATTTGGTGTCTGTGGTACCAACAATACCCACCGACCATTCCTAGATAGTATTCCTATTATTTATATTCAACAATATTAGGTGAGCACCGACTGTCCCTAGAACAAGTGACAAAGAGCTTGGTGGTTGGTACCCAAGACCCAAGTTCGAATCCTAGTTGATTCACATTTTCAGCTAAGTTTATTTCTAAATGAAATAAACAAAGCGGATAGCGTGCTACCTATCTCTCTCTCTCTCAAAAAAAAAGTGCGTCCGGATCGATCCAACCTATTCTTGAAATACACAACTCGCACACACTCCCTAAAAAAAAAAAAAAAAAAAAAAAAAAAAAAAACAATACCCACCAATCATATCTTCTCTATTGCACTGTTTGCATACTTTGCATTTGGATTTAGACTCATTAGCACATTATAATGTAATTATGTATATTACTGTTAATTATTTTAAATTGATAAATTAGTTGTTAACTTCTTACGGTAGTATCCCAATCGCCTAAGTCGTGGGCTCAGACTTTGTTTTTACAGATGTGGGATTGAATAGAGGACCGATAGGAGCAATCTACGTAGCGAGTTCACACATGTACCATGTTGGACACGTACACTTTAGACGAAGATAGTTACATATTATGTTTTATTAGTGAAATACCTACGCGATGCTGCGCCAATCTATCCTTTTTTTTGTTGCGCAGATCTATCCTTTTTCCCTCATTCTGTTTCCATCGCCACTTTACTTAATTATGATGTTCGAGTTTATACTTGTTTCCTAAAGGCTCTTATTTTTATAAGTTTCAAATTTGGAAAAGTGATTCCAGTTGAAGTTATTTTGGTTCCAAGAATTGCTTTTTTAGTGAAAAGTCGTAGAATGTTTAAATGAGTTTGATTAGGAAAGTAAATTTTTAAAGCAATTCTATGAAGCTATATATTTGAAAAATTTTCTAAATTAATTTTTTAAATTTAAAATTTAAAATTAAATATCTAAAATTTAATTTTAAATTTTAAAATTTTAAATTTTAAATTTTAAATTTTAAATTTAAGAATTCAAATTTTAAATCTTAAATTTTAAAACAAAATTTAGATTTGAAAATTTGAATTTTAAAATCTAAAATTTAAAATTTAAAATTTTGAATTATTAAATTTAAAAGTTTAAAATTCAGCATTTTAAAATTTAGAATGTTGAATTTTAAAATTTCAAATTTATCAATTTTGAATTAAAAATTTAAAATTAATTAAAATTTAAAATTAAATCTAAAATTTGAAGTTAAAATTAGAATAGATTTTAGGATGCGAGTTTTGTCTTCTGATTTGAGGAACCTGATTCTAAAGATCAAATAAAATTTTCCAAAAAAAATATAACAAATACTCTATTAAAAAGAAAATTACTTTTAATTCAAAATTCACTTTCTTAAAGTTAGGCTAAGTATTCTTTATTTGCGTTATGCATAGAATATCTATATTCTCTTATTAATCTCCGTATTAGGAGTCAATGTGGCAAGTTTTTCTTGCTTTATAAGCATGGGAGCTGCCTGTCAGGATTCCCTATTCAATACTTTCTATTGAACCGCCGGATTCTCTTCTCATTGTTGGACTGGTTCGCTTTGTTTGTTGCCACTACCATTGAATTGGTTTCTCATCTTATCGTTGAACCGGTTCATTTCGTTTGTTGTTACTTTGTTCGGAGTGTGGTTCCTCGAGACAGAAAGTTGGCCTGGTACATCGTCGCCTCTTCTTCTCTCGGAGTTTTCATTATCGCCGCTTTGTTTCCATTTATGGCTACCCTTCTTGATGAGAAAAATGGATCCAATTCATTATCGCTTCATATCTCTTCGCTGTTTCAATTTTGTGGTCCCTTCGCTACTTCGATTTTGTCCTTATTGAATACTAAGGGTTATTTTATGTCTTTTTGCCTCTTTATAAATGCCTATATACTGGGACAGAGTCATAGTAAGGCTCACAGTGGCCATGGCCTCTTTATAAATGCCTTATTTCCTTTTTTTTTTAAAGTAAAACTTGTGTTCTAATCTTTTTTCGAACCTCTTGGCCCTTTTCCTTTAGCTCTTATGGTCTTGCTTCTCCTTGGGTACATTGTCGCTACTATCACTAACAATAGATAGCTAGTGAACCTAGCTAACAAACTCTTTTTCTTATTATCCGAGGTTGATTTTCTTTTTTTACCAAACCTAAGTCTTGCGCCCNTTTATGTTAGATATACATAAAAGGGTGTTTTCTTATATTTTAGATTTCAATTACATAAAAAAGTTAAATAGTATTTTATATTTTATAGAAAATATAATAAACAGAAGATCTCGTGCTCTGTTATCACGTGAAAAAAATTAATTTTTTCTAAAAATTTAAACTATAAGAAAGTACTTTTTTTTGTGATATATTTATATTTTCTAGTAATATAGTAAGTGTTTACGAGTTCTTTCACAAATATATATATATATATATATATATATATATATATATATATATATATATATATATAATTGAGCTAGAATACTTTTAGAAGCACTAACCCCTTGGTGCTTCTAAGTTTCTAGCCCTTGAATCTACTCCTTAATTACTAATACCCTTTGAATCAAACACTATTCCGCCTACCACCATCATGTCAACCCTACATCTCTCCATCCAATGGTTAAAAACTCAAAAGCACTACCCCCTTGGTGCTTTTGAGAGTATTCTAGCTTCACTATATATATATATATATATATGTATAATAATTTTGATTTTTTTTTTTTTACTTAGAAATTAATCTCTTAGCTTTAGTGATTGTTCTGCACCATTGGGCTTTGAATTTGTAAGTCCTTCTGTATGCGATGCTTATAAAAAAATTTAGTTTGTTCTCCTTGTCATGCCCCGGATTACTCGTTTTTCCGGGCACGCCGACAAATCCGCCGTATATAAAGAAAATTTTCATATATATGAAGCGATAGCTGTACCTGTACCTGTAATCATACAATACTACAACTAGTAGTATAGAGCTGCTAAAAGAAATACATAAATAAAACTATCGGTTCAACATACATACATAGCATCCCGATACAAGAACCACTCGTCAGCGAGGAACTAACATCAGTATGTAATAGAACAAAAAACTACAACTACTTGTAGCTGGTATGTCTCTAGATCAGCAGCAAAACGGGAAGGGATCTAACTCGCGACTCCCTTTCCACGATCTGTATCAGCAACAGCAGCAGCTGAAGAAGAGGGCTCTGCAAAAGATTCAACAACTGGGTGTGAGAACTACTGCAAAAAGAAGTAGTCTTCAGTGGGTACCGCTACCGACCTCAACGGCTCACCCACTAAGTCTACAGATGTATGTTCAAAGATAGTAAAGGAAGCTGAAATAAATCTACAGCTATATGCCACTATACTATCACGAATCCAACACTAACTATCTGTAGAAAATGCAATCTCTGACCCAATCTCACTAGAGACTGTGAACACACCCGTCCCGCCTGCCGAAGCTATACTAACTATCACCATGCTGGATTGTCAGTGGAGAGCAAGTCCAACTAGGACACCACGACATCAACGCAAAAGCATTAGGCCCGACTCCGGAGTGGCACTCGTTGGCGCTACCGAGCCGAGTATGCAAGCGTATCTCTGCCGAGCTCAATTAGGCTCTCACAGGCTATAGTCAAAACAGAAGGGTCTAACAAGTCTAACAGCCATAATCTGGGTCCACCGTCAACCCCAACGGCACCCGACAGTTCGGAACAGTCTATACACTACTGTAAAAATAATCTCGACATCCCAGCACGAGTGTAATTTCATTCTACACTATTCTGGGTATCCACCGCCCACAAACTGTGGAGATACAAACAAACTACGGCTTCTAGAGCTAAATCTGGTAGTTTGAGAAAATGACGGTGTAGAATTGATAGTTTTCTCCTAAGTCAATTCCAAATCCAACATGTATAATTTATCTTAACCACCGACTATACTCCAAATTCAGATTTCAAGCAAAAATACATATCAATGAATTTGAGCTAATTAACATGATGTACAAGACCAAAAATACATGTCGACAACAAACTAGGCTTAGGAGAAAATCCGTAGAATCCGGTAAGCATATTATTAGCCCACCTCGAAACGCTAATCCAATTCCGGTAAGAAGTCGATAGGAGAGGAACCACGCGCTCGCCCGGCCTTCGAACGACGCAACTACGACGGCCGCGTACTCGAACGGCTCCTCGGCGCGTCGTCGACATCGATCCAAACTTTACCCGAAGCCTCCACCTTGCTCACGGTCAAACTAGAAAAAGAGAGCATAGTAGAAATAAACTCCTCCTCAGCCTCTCTCTATCCTATATATAGTAGTGGGGATAAGGGTGAAGTGAATGAGGCATCAAAAGACTAAACAGCCCCTCACCTACCCTGGAGTACCGGTACCAGGCCGATGCCGTACCGGTACCCCGCAGCAGAATTTGCAACCCGAGAGCAGTTTGCGCTGTAAACACACAGGGTACCGGTACGCTCCTGTGTGTTACCGATTCACCTTGTTGAAAATCTGTCATTTGCAGATTCCAACGCAAAAATTCTGCTCTCTCGTCGCAACGAGTCCGTTTTGCGTCTAATTCCCGTCAATATGATTCGGACTTGTCCCGACACTCTCCAGATGTGTCGACAAGCCTCAGATGCTGTAATTCTACAGCTGCTGGCCACCAGGGATACTACACTCTTACATTATTCGATTTGAATATTTTCAAAATAAAAGAAGTAAAAAATTAGTATAAACAAATATATCGGTGATTCTACTATTAGTTGTTGTATAAAAAAAATAATAATAAAAATACTAGGCAATCTTCTTAAAAATTCTTTATATTCTTTATGACTAAGCAAAATACCTACCTATCGCACTGTGAGGGTCACTATACTAGTATAATAAATTGTGGGAATAATCCAAATCATGAAACCAATGTTGTAAATTTACCCTATGGTATGTTGTAAATTTACCCTATGGTCCACAACCCTCTCACTTACCATGATCAAAATAATTAATAAATGATAATAATATACATAAATTATCTAAACTACAGATCATTTTAAATCGGCTATTTTATCTTTCAAAATTTTGATTTTACTATCCAACCTTTCAATTTGTTTGATTTGAGTCGATACTTTAACTTTAAAATTTAAGCTAATTACTTATTTTAATAAATTTATAATTATGAGAATTTCATAAAGTATAATAGATAAATATGAAAAATTATATGGAGCATTCAAATTTTAAATTAGGAACTATTTGGTTCGGGAACAAGTTATTCTTACTTATTCTTGGAATGGGTATATTTTCTGAGATAAGCAGGAATTAGATCAATGTTATATTTGAATGAGACTCTAGATATTGTGGGAGATACGAAAAATTAAATTTGGATGATTGGGTTGAAATGGTAGAAATAAAAATAATTACGATTGGAAAAAATAATTTGTCTAAATAATAAGCACCTAATATTCATAAAATAATTTTTTAATAAGTAATAAATTAATTAATTGGGAATACTATATGAGATGATGAAGAATAATGTTAATTAGTGAATAACTATAAAAAAAACAAATCAATATATTAATATTAATAAATTATTTAATCAATTATATTTTTAGTTAATATATTAATTTGATAAATTAAAATATTAGTTATGCAAATAATATAAATATTAGTTAATGAAGTTCGACTACGGTGCTTTGAAAGCATAAAGGAGTTGTTGTTTCTAATTTTTTAGTTCTTCGATCAAACTTTTGATCATTTATATTATAATGACTTATAAAGGAGTTGTTATTTCTTATTTCCTTTTATCCCTTGAAGGAAATTTATATGACTTTATTAATTTATACCGAACAAATTCAAAGATTAGATAATAAAATAAAAACTTTAAAAAATTAAACAATTAATTCAAAATAATTTATAATTCGAATAAATTTTACGCCTATTTATTTACCTTATAATATATTTACATGTCCTATGCCCCTCTCTCTAATCACGAACGTTAATTCGTCTCCTTCTCCCACAACCCAACAACATATTTTGTACTCCTCAATATAATATACAAGGCACAAGAATAGGATCACCTTGTGTAAAAAGCTCTCCCGCGGATACCTCTAAGCCCCTTGTATTTATCCGGCCACCATTCTACGTGTGTGTATATATATATACACCACCCCACCACTCTCGGCGAAGAACGTGGTTGACCATAAAAGCAATAGAATACTATCGTTATATAGCTGCGGGGGTGGCGGCGGGGGCTCGATCTCTCGCACGTCGACGATGGCTGCCGGAGCCGCCGCCGCCGGGAGGCGGCTGCTCCGGCCCGTCTTTGAGGGCTGCATCGACGCCTCGCACGGCGATAGGGAGCGCCGGCCGTATCACCGAGATTGCAAATGCGCGCTCCACCGCTCCGCTGCCGCGACCGGTACGTGCGGTGCGTGTACGAGGACGATATCATACCCAGTTCGACGATCGTGGAACAAAGCTAAGATCGCGTCTTCACCGCATGTCGGAGTTTTATCATCAATTTTACGCTCTAAGGGATGAGTAGAAGAAGTAGGCTGCAGATCGTTGTTGTTGTTGTTGTTTTTTTTTCCAGAAAAATAAAAGTGAAAACAAAAAAAAAATTCTATCAGACAATTCAGACGTGATCTTTATCACGGATACCACTAAAGTTGTTTTGAGATACGAACTTGAGTGATATTTGATGATAATGAGAAATGAGAGGCGCATATGGTAGAATTTTTTTTTTTTTTATTTACTGTTCAGGCGAGTGCAATCTTTTTTGGGAGCAGGACATTGGATGTCACTGGAAAAGTTTTGTACTCACTCATTGTCACTTGCCCTTAATAATCTCTCCCACCCTTATTATTAATGAAAAGATATTATTATTCCTATATTTTCTTTCCAGATCAAATTCGAATTAACACATTGTTTTTAATTAGGATTAATTTCATACAAGCTTCTGTAAATATAGTGAATACCAAATATATTTTTACGAAGTTCAACTTTTATACGTTGTTCCTGCAAAAGTCTTGATATTTTCAAATATATTCCTGCTGTAAGAATCTGTTAGAAAAATTTAGCTCGGTTAGTTTTTGATATTTTTATACTTTTATAATATACTGTTATGCCTTTCGGAAAGATATATTTGTGATGGCAAAATATAAAATATAAATATTTTTTTAATGGTAACAAACTAGAAAGATATATTTGAAAAAATATCAGGACTTTTGCAGAAACAATATATAAAAGTTGAACTTTGTAAAAATATATTTGTAGGAGTCTATATGAAATTAATCCTTTTAATTAACTCTTTTGACACATTTAGTTTACGTTAATTTTTCTCAAGTCATTTAGTTTCTTTTGAATTTTCACAAATATATCAAATTCGTCTGTTGTCATTTAAAGTTGAATTTGGTAGCATAAAGTCTGATAAGCGAATATCCGGTAACATTTTTTTTTGATGGAAAACTTAATTGTAAAATATTTCTTTCTATCTGAAAAAAAAAAAAAAGTAATTGTATATCAAAATGAGCTTTGCTCCGAAATAAGGCCTAATTCGCACTTTTGATACCAATGTGGGTTTAATAAATTATCTTAATCTCAGTCAATAGTTTTAACAATAGATCATTTGATACATTTGTAAATGTTTGTAAACAGTTAAATTCACATTAAAATGTTAGAAGCTGTAGTACAACTTCTGTAAAAGTACTCAAGCTAGTAGAGCAATTTACCATAGATTATAACTGACTAATCTAACTGACTCAAAATAGAAAAAAATTATAAAAACTTCTCAAAAAGCAGCCTAAAAAAGATAAATTGGAAGGTCTAAATAATTATAGTTAGATTCCAACCTAGACCAAAATGGCAATGCGCGCCATTCCGCGCATAGATCTCGAAAACTTGTTTTCGAATTAGAGTTGCATGCTGAAAATAAACAGCTATGCAAAAAGTTATAACGATGTAAAGAATATTTCGGACTGTTCGTAAAAATTGCTGAATTCACTAAATTTTTTGGTCCAATTTGATTAGATCAAGCTTCTTCATAAATTCTAACGCCAAATTAGACGCATCAGATAAATACATATATATATATATATATATATATATATATATATATATATATATATATAAAAAAAAAAAAACCCTAGTGGAAGGGTATAGGTTGAGAGAGGAGCTGCAGCCTTACTAAACCTGAGTTTGCTGGATAGAGATATACATATATATATAAAAAAATGTAATGTGGAGATGAAGAGCGTAAGAAGGGAGAATGGCAACAGATGCCAGAGTTATACATAAATATGTATATATAAAAAATTTTGTTGAAGATGGGCTCCACTTGGCCCAAAATAAGGAGAAGCCTCCACATCAACATTCGAAATTAAACTTTTATATATAGAATATAGAATATAGAAGATAGATTGTAGCAGTTCCAGTACTATAATAATAATAATAGACAATTTAAATATTTAAGCTTTTATTTTTGGGCTTGAGTACATAGAGGGATGACAACATGACCCAACTGGACAAGCAAGGGAGAACTTGGCCTTCCTATATATATATATATATAAAATTTAGGGTATATGAAGTTTTTATGAATAAAATTTTAGTTTTTTCGATATCGTTTACTTGGTAAATAAAGTATGTTAAAATGAACGGTGGAAATTGAATAACCTTTAAAATTTGAGCATAGGACTTTTAAATTTAAGATCAAGAATGTTAACCTTAATCTAGATAGTTTAAAGTATTTTCTATCAAAATTTGAAGAAATTTAGATTCTTCTACATAGTTAAACTCCAAACTCGCTATAGTAGTCACTGAAAACTGACAATTTCGAAATGATTTAATCATAAAGTAAATTATGTTGAAAAATTATAAAATTTTATTTCTAAAAACTTTAAATACCCAAGATCAGTTTTAACTGTGTGGATCGTTGATTTGAATACCCTAAGATCAAAACCAAGACTATAATACCGGGTAGCCTTGGTATATAGATAGTATATGAGACTAGCTCTATATATATATATATATATATATATAATTATATATATATATAGAGAGGAGAGAGAGAGAGAGAGAGAGAGAAGGGAAGAGAGAGAGAGAGAGAGCAGGCTGCTGTGCTCTCAGGAGACGGAGGCCTCCGTGCTCCTGAGCTGTTTTCGATGATGGAATTTTCGAATCAACGATCGGCTCCGTTAGACTTGATCTAGCGCATTTGAAGTTTCTAGAAAATAATTTTTGTGATTTTTCGATATTATTTACCTAGTGATCGAAAGGATTCAACATCCATAATTTTTAATGGTTTATATCTGCCGTTTTCAAGTTTAACGGTGTAGAAGTATTCAAATCAGATGAAATTTTGATAGAAAATTCTTTATACTATCTACAACAAGATCTATTTCTGATCGAAATTTTAGTGCTATACACTACTTTTTATAGAATTTTTATTTTCAGTCGTTAAAAATTATTGATTTTGAATCATTTCGATTGCTAGGTAAATGATATCGAAAAATCGCAAAAATTATTTTCTAGAAACTTTAAATACGCTAGATCAAGTTTAACGAGCCGATCGTCGATTCGAAAACTCCATCATCAAAAACGGCTCAGAGCAGCAGCCCTGCTATATATATATATATATATATATATATATATATATAGTGCGTCTGGCATGCTTCCGTGCTTCCAAGTTGTTTTCAATGTTCGGACTTTCGAATCGACGATCGGCTCCATTAGACTTGATCTAGAGTATTTGAAATATCTAGAAAATAAATTTTACGATTTTTCGGTATCATTTGCCTAGTAATCGAAGTGGCTCAAAATCAACGGCTGAAAATAAAAATCTTACAAATATTGATGATATGACATTAAAATTTTAGATCAAAGTTATTAATCTTGTTTTATATGGTATAAAAAATTTTCTATCAAAATTTCATGTGATTTGGATATTTATACACCGTTAAACTTGCAAACGGCTCACTACGGCCATTAAAATTATTGATTTGAGCACCTTCGATCACTAGGCATATGATATTGAAAAATCACAAAATTTATTTTCTCGGTACTTTAAATACTCTAGATCAACTCTAACGGAGCCGATCATCGATTCGAAAGTCCTAACATCGAAAACAACTTGAAAGCACAGAGCGCTTCGTGCTTCCAAAAGCATACTAGCCTCACTATATATATATTATATATATATATATATATATATTAGTTGGACTGGGCTACTATTAGTAGCAAAATCCTATTGTTGCTACCAGTTTTTTAGCCTTTGGATAAACTCTTTTCATTATTTCTAACCATTGGATTAAATACTATAACCAGTGGGGACCCTCAACTCTAACGACTAATATCATCCTGACCTTACAATTTTTCTCCAAGGAAAAATTGATAGCAAAAAGAGCGTTTTACTATTAATAGTTATTCCAGCTATCATAATATATATATATATATATATATATATATATTATATAAGAGAGAGAGACGGAGAGAGAGAGAGAGCGAGAGGGGAGAGAGAAGAGAGAGAGAGAGAGGGAGGAGAGAGAGAGGAGAGAGAGAGAGAGAGTGTTTTGACCGGGCTACTATCAGTAGTAAACTGCTCGTTACTATCGATTTGTTTTTTATGATAGAGCTTCCAAATCGACGATCGGCACCGTTGAACATGATCTAGACCATTTAAATTATCTAGAAATCAAATTTTATGATTTTTTTGGCATCACTAACTGAACGATCAAAGGGTCACAAAATCTATAATTTTAATGGCCGATATGGTGCGTTTGCTCGTTTAACGGTATAGACTAAATTTTTGTTAAAAATTTTTTTAAACTATTTAAAATAAGATCTAGACTCTAGATCTCAAATATAAAAATTGTATCATAACTTTTTGAAGGATATTCATTTCCAGCCATTCATTTTTCTGTTCATTTGATGGACAAGAGAACAATATCGAAAATGTGTGAAATTTGATTTTCAGATAGTTTAAATAGTTTAGATCATGTTTAACGGTGCCGATCATCAATTGGGAAGCTCTATCATCGAAAACAAATCGGTAGTAAACCGAGCCGTTTACTACCAATAGTATTCTAGCAAAACTCTCTCTTTCTCTCTCTCTCTCTCTCTCTCTCTCTCTCTCTCTCTCTATATATATATATATATATATATATTGTCACGCCCCGGATTCCTCGTTTTTTCGGGCACGCCGACAAATCCGTCATATACAAAGGAATTTTTCCTGTATACGAAGCGATAGCTGTACCTGTAATCATACAATACTACAACCAGTAGTATAGAGCTGCTAAAAGAGAACAAATATAAAAACAGAAGTTCACTATACATACATCAAATCCAGGTGTACAAAACGCTCGCTCCAGCGAGATAGAACATAATTATGTATATGAACTCAAAAACTATCACTACCTGTAGTTAGTATATTCTAGCTTAGCAGCAACTGGGAAGGGATCTAACTCGCGACTCCCTTTCCACGGTCCGAATCAGCAGCAGCAGCAGCCGAAGAAGAAGGCTCTGCAAAAGATTCCAATAACTGGGCGTGAGAACTACTGTAAAAAGTAGTCCTCAGTGGGTACCGCTACAGACCCCAACAGCTCACCCATTAAGTCTATAGATGTAAACAAGTATAGTAAGAAAGCTGGAATAAATCTACAGCTATATGCACCTATACTATCCCGGTCTATCACCCACTATCTGTAGAAAAGTACAATTTGACCCAATCTCACTAGGGACTATGAACACACCGGTCCCAGGGACTGTGAAAACACCCGTCCCAGCCTGTTGAAGCTAAACAGCTACCTCCACACTAAGCAGTCCGTGGAGAGCAAGTCCAACCAGGACACAACGACACCAACGCAAACGCACAAAGCCCGACTCCGGAGTGGCACTCGTGGGCGCTATCCAACCTAGTATGCAAGCGTATCTCTGTCGAGCTCAATCAGGCTCTCACGGGCTATAGTCAAGTAAACAGGGTCTAACAATTGAACTCACGTGCCCTCGGCACAAGCTGATGCAAAAATAGCAATCTGGGTCCACCGTCAACCTCAACAGCACCCGACAATTCTGAACAGCCTAAACACTGCTGTAAAAATACACTCGGCACTTCAGCACGAGTGTAAATATATTCTACACTATTCTGGGTATCCACCGCCCACAAACTGCGATAATACAATCAAACTACGGCTCCTAAAGCTAAATCTGATAGTTTGTTCAAATGGCGGCGTAGAAAAGTCAATTTTCTCCAACGGCGCTACCACGACGAACGCACGCTCGAACGGCTCTCCGAAACGACAACGAAAATCTCCCGAGCTCGAGCTCTCCATCGTGCCCACGAGCTAAATTAGAGTGAAAGAGAGAAGAAAGTTAATTAAATCCCTTACAGCCTCCCTATCCTAATTAAGGCGGTGGGGATAAGGTTGAAAGGAAACAATTGTCCAAAAGCCCCTCACCTACTCTAGCATTCAACTTTAGTCCTCTACAATATAAATCTTAAGTTTCAAAGTCCGCTTTTACGTCTATTTTGCGCAAAACGTCTCCAACTCAATCAAGCATAACTTATACTGTAACCTTGCTAATTTGCTAAGATTCAGTATATTACATATATAGAGTGATCTAGAGTATTTAAAGTACCGAGAAAATAAATTTTGTAAGATTTTTATTTTCAGCCGTTGATTTTGAGCCCCTTCAATCACTAGGCACTCTAACGAAGCCGATCATCGATTCGAAAGTCCTAACGTCGAAAACGACTTGAAAGCACGGAGCACTCTGTGCTTCCAGAAGCATACTAGCCTCACTCTCTCTTTCTCTCTCTCTCTCTCTCTCTCTCTCTCTCTCTCTATATATATATATATGGGGGTCCATTGCAATTTTTTTCCTTCAGTAAGGCCCATATGTATAAAGCTATTCAAAGGAACTTTCCCTTTCATTTTCCTGCTCATTTTTTTAATCTAACAACTTGTATTTATTTGAAAGATGTGGGGGCTAAGTTGAAGTTGTTGTTGTGTCCCTTTTAAGGTGGGACCTCAAAATCATTGTTTCCATAGATTAATCATATTAATCATTGTTGTATTTTCAAATATTGTAATTATGAATTATGAATTTTCCTGTTACTGCTGTTCAAGCTTAGATCAGAGACAAACATGCAACTCAGTTGTCACTTGGCAGCCTTGTTTAAGAAATGTAAAATAAGAGAATCAAAAATATAAAAATATAAAACTCAGGACTTGTTTGGTATCATTATCATTTTTATATTTTTTAACATTATATATATATATATATATATATATATAATTTGATGTATTGGAAGAAAAAACTTTTTTTTTTTTATTTCTATAGTGAGTTAGCTTACAATGTATCCAGTCCAGTAATGAATGACAATTTTTTAAAAAAAAATGAAAGAAAAAAAAATTATTTTTAAGATTTAATTTTTTATTGTTAAGTAAATATTTTGGATAAAAGCATTGCAAGCAATACACTGTTCACTTCTATATCTTTTGATATACAAAACTTTATTTAAAAAGATAAAAAAAATAAAACACAATAAAAAAACATTGCCTTAGGTATTAAAAATCTTTTCCTATTTGAACAAACATTCTAATTTAATAGAATCACGGTAAGAAAACACCAAAAAATAATTACTCATAGGAAGTATAGATATAATTTTTGTATTTTATAATTCTGCATATTGTAAATTTCTGCACTTCAAACAGTAGAATTGTGTTCTTAAAAATATATATGTGGTATATATATATATATAAGTTTTTTTTTTTTCAAAAATGAATATGATTAGATCTATATTATTAGTGCATAATTAGATCCCTCCTTTTTATTTTTTTCTCTTCTTTGATGCTAAGAAACCATGGAAACCTATATATATAGCATGGAAGCCAATGAATGAGCTAGTAAACTAGATTTTGACTCCCTAGAACACTATATAGATACTCGATCTAATAAAACATATATATATATATATATTATGTCTACATTATTTAGACCTCAATTCATTGGGAAGTTCACCAACCTAATTGATAGTAACAAGTGCTTTTCATAGCTCAACCAAATTAAATTTGTTTGCATCTTTCGTTTCTAGCATTAGCCCACATAGTCAAACAAGCACGTGGAGATAATTTGGTCTTGCGGTGCGTGTCACATCGAAGTGCACTCAAATTAAACACTAAATAAATAGTTCTAAATGAGTTTATTCTCTTTAAAAAGATAAACGAAGTGAACAGTAACAGAATGCTATTATATTTTCTCTAAAAAAAAATCTTTACTAATTTGTACTAATACTTTTTATTTTGAAAATGTGTACTTTGCTAATTATTTTTTCAAAAAANTTCCAGCCTAGTTATATATATATATATATATATATATATATATATATATATATATATATATATATATATATATATATAGTAGGGCTACTATACTCTTATGAGTATACAGCCCTTCGTACTCATAAGTTGTTTTCGCTGTTGGGCTCTTCAAATCGAGGATCCACACCATTAAACATGATTTAGAGTATTTGAAACTTCTAGAAAATAAATTTCGTAATTTTTCGAAATCATTATAAAGTCTATCAAGGGGGTATAGAACGACATCCTAAAAATAGATGATCGGATCTTTCAATTTAAGATCGGAGTTATTGATCTTTATTTAGGTAGTGAATAGAAATTTCTATCAAAAATCCAAGCTATTCCGATGTCACGCCCCGGATTACTCGTTTCCTCGGGCACGCCGACAAATCCGCCGTATAAAAAAAAATTTTCCTATATACGAAGCGATAGCTGTACCTGTACCTATAATCATACAAAACTACAACTAATAGTATAGAGCTGCTAACAGAACTGTAACATATAAAAATAAGCATCGGGTTCACAATACATACATAGTCTCCAGATACAAAATACTCGCTCCAGCGAGGATCTAACATCAGCATGTACATGACCCAAAAATCCAAAACTACTTGTAGTTGGTACTCCTTTAAGCAGCAACAAAACTGGAAGGGATCTAGCTCGCGACTCCCTTTCCACGATCAGAATCAGCAACAGCAACAGCAACAGCCGAAGAAGGAGGCTCTGCAAAAAGGGGTCAACAACTAGGTATGAGAACTATTGCAAAAAGAAGTAGTCCTCAGTGGGAACTGCTACCGACCTCAACGGCTCACCCACTAAGTCTACAGAAGGTATGCTCAAGAATAGTAAAGGAAGCTGAAAAAACTCTACAACTATATGTTATTATACTATCGCTAACCAACACTAACTATCTGTAGAAAATGCAAACTGTCACGCCCCGGATTACTCGTTTCCCCGGGCACGCCGACAAATCCGTCGTATAAAAAAAACTTTTCCTATATACGAAGCGATAGGTGTACCTGTAATCATACAACACTACAACCAGCAGTATAGAGCTGCCGAAATAAAACATATATAACATCAGAGGTTCACTATACGTACGTCACATTCAGGTAAACAAAAAAATACTCGCTCCAGCGAGATACAAGCATTAGTATGTATCATAACCCAAAAACTACAACTATCTATAGCTGATACTCCTCTAGCTCTGCAACTCGTCAGGAAGGGCTCTAACTCGCCACGCCCTTTCCACGATCAGACTCAGCAGCAACAGCAGTTGAAGAAGATGGCTCTGCAAAAGGTTTCAACAACTAGGCATGAGAACTACTGCAAAAAGAAATAGTCCTCAGTGGGCACCGCTACCGACCTCAATGGCTCACCCACTAAGTCTACAGAAGTAAGTAGGGATAGTAAGGAAGGCTGGAATAAATCTACAACTAAATGCCACCATACTATCATGCTCTAACACAACAATTCGCCTGTCGAAGCTACACTAATTGACACCAAACCAGGTCATCAGTGGAGAGCAAGTCCAACTAGGACAAAACGACACCAACGCAAACGCACAAAGCTCGACTCTGGAGTGGCACTCATGGGTGCTACCCAACCGAGTATGCAAGGATGTCTCTGTCAAGCTCAATCAGGCTCTCATAGGCTATAGTCAAGTAAACAGAGTCTAACAGCTGAACTCACGTGCCTTCGGCAGAATCTGATGCAAAAACAGCAATCTGGGTCCACCGTCAACCTCAACGACACCGACAATCCGGAACAGCCTAAATACTGCTGTAAAAATACACTCGATACCTCAGCACTAGCGTAAATATATTCTACACTATTCTGGATATTCACCGCCCACAAACTGCGGCGATACTAACAAACTACGGCTCTTAGAGCTAAATCTGGTAGTTTTAACATATGACAGTGTAGAAACGCCAGTTTTCTCCTAAGTCAAAAATCAAGTCCAACATGTATAATTTAGCTAGTATTTTAAGCTCCAATTCAAGATCAATAACATGCAAATCCAAATATTGAGCTAAACAATATGCTAAACGAAGCTAAAAAAACACATGCTGTCAATATATAGAATTAGGAGGAAAATCCGCGAAATTCCGTAAGCATCACTTTGACCCACCTCGAAAGCGCGTCCAACAACGGCGAGAAGTTGACAAAAGCGGAACCACACGCTCGCTCGGCCTTCCCACGACGCTACCACGACGAACGCACGCTCGAACGGCTCCGCGGCACAACGTCGACGTCGCTCCGATTCCACCGGAGAGCTCCACCACGTACGGCACAAGCTAGAGAGAGAGGAGAAGAAGAAGCTGCAAAACCCTCCATCCTTGCTCCTCTACACGTATATAAGGAGAGTAGGTGAGGGTGAAGACAACGAGGCAGTCAAAAGACCATTCAGCCCCTCACCAACCCTGGAGTACCGGTACCAATCCAATGTTGTAACGGTACCGCGCAGCAGAATGGGCAACCCGAGAGCAGTCTGCGCAGAAAATTGCACCGGGTACCGGTACGCCCCTATGTGGTACCGGTACCAATTGCTGAAATTCTGCAATTTGCAGATTGCAATGCTAACTCTCTGCTCTCGTGTCTCGCTGAGTGCAGTTTGCATCTATTTCGCGCTAATAGGACTTGGACTCATCCCGACACTATCCAGAGCTGTCGACAAGCCTCAAATGCTGAATTCCAGGGTCACTACACAAACTCTGACCTAATCTCACTAGGGACTGTGAACACACCTGTCCCGCATGTCGAAGTTATACTAACTACCACCATGCTTAGTCGTCAGTGGAGAGCGAGTCCAACCAGGACATAATGACAACAACGCAAAAGCACAAAGTCCGACTCCGGAGTGGCACTCGTGGGCGTTACCCAATCGAGTATGCAAGCGTATCTCTACCGAGCTCAATCAGGCTCTCACAGACTATAGTCAAAGCAGAAGTGTCTAACTAGTCTAACAACCATAACTCACGTGCCCTCGGCACAATTTTATGCAAAATACAGAAATCTGGGTCCACTGTCAGCCGCGACGGCACTCGACAGTCCGGAACAGTCTATACACTACTGTAAAAATAAACTCGGTATTCCAGCACGAGCGTAAATTCATTCTACACTATTCTCGGTATCTACCGCCTACAAACTGCGCCGATACAAACAAACTGCGGCTCCTAAAGCTAAATCTGATAGTTTTAAGAAAATGACAGTGTAGAACCTATAGTTTTCTCCTAAGTCAATTCCAAGTCCAATATGTATAATAAACTAAATCTCTAATTCAGATTTCATTGAAGAACAATGCAAATCGACGAATCGAGCTACTAAACATAATATACGAAGCCAAAAATACATGCTGACAACAAACTAGGCTTAGGAGGAAATTCGAAGAATTCGGTAAACTTCAACCCACCTCGAATGCTAATTCAACTCCGGCAAAAAGTCGACAGAAGAGGAACCACGCGCTCACTCGGCCTCCCAACGATGCAACTACGACGCTCACGTGCTCAAACGGTTCCCCGGCGTGAAGTCGACGTCGATCCGAGCTCCAACCGCGACCACCACCAAGCGCACGGCTTCAATCTAGAGAGAGAGAGGGAAGAGTAAACAAAAGCTCTCTCTCAAATCCTCTATACTATATAGGCGGCGGGAGATAAGGGTGAAATGATCGAGGCATCAAAAGACCAAAAGGCTCCTCACCTACCCTGGAATACTGGTACCAGGCCGATGCCGTACCCGTACCCCGCATCAGCCTTCGCAACCCGAGAGCATAAATCAAAAAATTAGACTGGGATACCGGTACTCCCATGTGTAGTACCAGTATTCAATGCTGACAACCTGCAATTTGCAGATTTTAGTGCTAAATTCCTGCTCTCGCGTCATACTGAGTCTGTTTTGCGTCTATATCACGCCAAAACGACTCGGACTTGTCCTGACACTCTTCAGATGTGTCGACAAGTCTCAGATGCTGAAATCTCACGGCTGCAGAATACCAAGGATACTACAGCCGATTCTATTTCACCGTTAAACTAGTAAATATCTCATACCGGCCATTAAAAATTGTCAATTTTGTGAGCTTTTAATCGTAAGGTAAATGATATTAAAAAATTATAAAATTTGATTTCTAGAAATTTTAAATGCTCTAGATAATGTTTAACGGTATGGATCGTCGATTCGGAAGCTCTATCATCGAAAACAACTTATGGGTACGAAGTCGATCGTACTCCTAAGAGTATAGTAGCCGGACTNATATATATATATATATGAGTAATGTTTCTATATTTGTTAGTTTTTGATATTATTCAGTCATTTCTATTCTACAGTTCGGATTTAATTTTTTTTAAAATTATGACCCGCAATAACAAGTCACTTTGAGAGAGATACCGATTACCAGATACCCCAAAAAAGATATTTTGGTCTTTTAATATATGGATAATTTAGTAATTTTATCTCCACTATAAAAAAATCAAATCTTTATTCTCTTTTTGTTTTCTTTTTCTCTCTCTATCTTTCCTCTTCATCTACAGTACAGATATAAAAGGGTAGGATTCTGAGCAAATTTTTAAAAATTCGAACCCAAACACAAACTCGACTATCAAATCGGCTGAAACCCGAACCTGAACCCAAATCCGACGAATTTTAGAAAATCATATTTATACCCGTACCTGACTAAAAATCCAAAACCCGACCCTAATCCGAACCTGAAAATCCGAACTCGAAACATTTATTTTTCTTTACAATATTTTAAAATATATTAAATTAAATCTAAATTTTAAAAATACATATTCAGCTATAACATCAAACATTTATATATATTATATATAATGTAAAATAAATTTTGGTTTCGGTCGGTTTTAGGTTCGGATCAGATATAATCAAAATCCGCATCCGAATTTAAATTCATCGGATTTTCATTTTTTATATCCACATCCAAAACTATATCCATTAAGCATAGGTAAATCTACTACGTTTGCTTTCGGCTTTGGATTCGGATTCAGATAAAATTATGGATATTCGTAACTATTGACATCCATAACCCAAAGATATTTTATCATTTCATATCCGTAATCCGCAAATATTTTATTAAAAAATATTACAATATATTAAATACGTTGAATTTTAATTTTTTTTACCTACATTCAAATTTTTTTAAAGATTGTGATAAAAAATTAATATCTAAACTAGAGTAATTTAAAATTTTCTTAAACAAATTAAATATGTTGAATTCATTATTATCAACATTAAATTTGTTAAAATAGTAATACAAAATTTCTCTTATTTAATTTTAAATTTAAATATTAAATATTTAAATTCAACATATTTACTGCTATTTCTAAAATTCCTAAAATTTAAATTAATGCCTATATTAGAAGAATTCTAAAATTTCTAAAATTAATGCTAAAATTTGGGATATCAATCATGTTTTAAATTAATGCTTAAATTAGTTGTAAAATTTATGCTAAATTTGGGATATTATTCAAAACTTTTTTAAAATTTTGCTTAGTTTAATTATAAAAATACCCTCACATAAAATAAACTTTTAACCTACTACATAATAAAATGATATTTTTAACCTTCATTAATCAAGGGTTAAGATTTTTTTTTATTTTTTATAAAGTAAGGTACCGAATCATTTCTCTCTTCTCTCTCTATATATATAAAATCAAAGCATAACTTTTAATTGTAACTAGTATTTCAAAATTTAAATTTAACCACTCAAAGAAACTTTTCTTATTCCAGTACTGGTACATTGACTGCGTGGTCCTCAACTAGCAACTATGACGGTGATGACACTTCAATCCTTAAATTTTAGTTTATTATAGTTAATTTCTAGCTACTACTTTAAATATTATTATAATTAAGTTCTGTATCTTAATTTAGTTGACTAAATATTGGTGTATTATTATTATTATTTTTTTAGAGATAATATTGGTGCATTATTAATGTGAAAGTAATATAATAGCATTGTGATTAGTAATAATATGTCAATAATTAAAATATCATATTATTTTTATATTAGTACAGAGTCAATATTTAATCAACTAAATTAAATTATAAAATTATAATAATTCTTAAAATTCGATTCAAAAAATAAAATAAATTAATATTTAAGGACAAAAATGTCACCCATGTCATAATTTAAGGACCAAAGATCCAATCTTTTGCAAACAATAGTTCTCGATGTCAAAGGGTATTCGTGCACCTAAATTGCATCACCTAAAAAGCAAAAAAAAAACGTTTTAAAAAAGGGAAAACTTCAAAAATCCCCTCTGTGGTTTCATACTTTATCACTTTAGTACTCTGTGGTTTAAAGTATATCAAGTTAGTACCCTGTGGTTTATCACTTTATCACTTTAGTACCCTGTGATTTAAAGTGTATCAAGTTAGTACCATGTGGTTTAAAGTATATCAAGTTAGTACCCTGTGGTTTTGCACTTTATCACTTCAGTACCCTGTGGTTTTAATTTTGTATCAAGTTAGTACCATGTGATTTTTAAACCCACAGGATGCTAAAGTGATAAAGTGCGAAACCACAGGGTACTGAAGTAATAAAGTGCAAAACCACAAGGTACTAACTTGATACACTTTAAATCATAGGGTACTAAAGTGATAAAGTGATAAACCACAGGGTACTAACTTGATACATTTTAAACCACAGGGTACTAAAGTGAAAAAAAGTGAAACCACAAGGGGGTTTTTTGAAGTTTTTCCATTAAAAAATAAAAACAAAACAATAGTTGGAACAATGCCATTCGTATTTTCTTTTTCTTTTTTTTTTTTTTTAATGAAACCCAACAAAACGTATGCTATATAAATGTTGCTTAATTCACAATAAATGACTACGTGGATATGAAAATGATATACAGGGTTACGTAAAAGAATATAAAAAACCATTTTTAGACCAAGCCATAGGAATTTGTGGGTGTGTTGACGATTCGGTTTGGTACCATTTGTACAATTTGTGGATAAAAACTGTACCAAAATAAGACAATTGATTGAAGGAAAAATAATGGCCAATTTGCATAAAAAATCTACTTATTTTGGACTTTTGTAAAACCGGACCACCTTTTTCGTTTTTGCAGATTCGGTCCGCTTTTTCAGCAAACTAACCAAAATACCCTTATTACTTTTTCTCTTTCCTGTTTCTCTCTCTTCTTCGTTTCTCTTGTTCTTTTTTTTTTTCTCGCCGGCAGAGCGGAGGCAGAAACGATCCGTCTCGCCTCTCACCCTCATGCTCTCGCCCTCGCCCTTGCCCTCGTCCATGCACCCCCCACCTTCCTCGCTTCCGACCCCGCCCAGGCCGCGCCGCGACTTTTTTTTTTTTGCTTTTTTCTTTTCTTTTCTTCTCCGACTCTTCTCCACCGTCTCCGACGACGACGCCTCTCGCCCTTCCCCGCCCTTCTCATCTCTCCCTCTCCCTTCTTTTCTGCCATATCCGACGACAATTTATCTTCGCCGGCGCCGACGTCGACACCGTAGAGGTCACTGCGGCGTTACAGCCTCGGAGAGGGGGGGTCCTTAGCGGCGTCGTCACCGGCGCCGTAGCTGTTGGCAGAGAAGGTGACAAAAAAAATTATAGAAAAACAGAAAAAAAAATAAAGATAAAAAATTATATAAAAAGAAGGATGAAGATGAAATTGTATCGTTAATTACAAAAAAAATTATAAGTTGTACTATTTAAGATGGAAACTGCTGCTTTAAGATAAAAATTATACTCTTTGAACGAAAATTATACTATTTTTTATCTTAAACTGCATCCTTTTAAGTGATATTTATACTGTTTCTCCTCTTATTGCACTGTTCCTCCTCTTGTTGCACTATTTATCCTATTGTTTACATAGAAATGGTGCAACAAGAGGAGAAACAGTGCAACAAGAGTAGAAATAATATAAATATCTCTTAAAAGGGTGCAGTTTCTCCTCTTATTGCATTGTTTCTCCTCTTGTTGCACTATTTCTCCTATTGTTTACACAGAAATGGTGCAACAAGTGGAGAAACAGTGCAACAAAAGAAGAAACAGTAGATATATCTCTTAAAACAGTGTAGTTTCTTCTCTTGTTGCACTATTTCTCTTCCTATTTATACAGAAATGGTGCAACAAGAGGAGAAACAGTATATTTATCTCTTAAAACAGTGTAGTTTCTCCTCTTGTTGCACTATTTCTTCTCTTGTTTACACAGAAATGGTGCAACAAGATGAGAAACAGTGCAACAAGAGGAGAAACAGTATAAATATCTTTTAAAAGGGTGCAGTTTAAGATAAAAAAATAGTGTAACAAGAGGAAAAATGGTGCAACAAGACGAGAAACAGTGCAACTTTTTTTTAAAGAGTGTAACTTCCATTTTAATGAATACAGTTTACATCTGAAAGAGTGTAATAAGAAGAGAAACAGTGTAAATATCTCTCAAAGAGTGTAATTTTCGTTTAAAGAGTGTAGTTTTCATCTTAAAGCTGCAGTTTACATCTTAAGTAGTGCAACTTATAATTTTTTTTGCAGTTAACGATGCAATTTCATGTTCATCCTTCTTTTTATATGATTTTTTATCTTTATTTTTTTTTCTGTTTTTTTTATAATTTTTTTTTGTCACCCTCTCTGCCAACAGCCACGGTGCCGGCGACAACGCCGCTAAGGACCCCCGCTCCGAGCCTGTAGCGCCGTAGTGACCTCCACAGTGTCGACGTCGGCGCCGGCGAAGATGCATCGTCGTCGGAGGCGGCAGAGAATGAAGGAGAGGGAGAGATGAGAAGGGCGGGGAAAGACGAGAGAGGCGTCGTCGTCGGAGACGGTGGAGAAGAGTCGGAGAAGAAAAGAAAAGAAAAAAGTAAAAAAAAAAAAAAGTCGCGGCGCGGTCTTGGCGGGATTGGAGGCGAAGAAGGTGGGGGGTGCGTGGACGAGGGCAAGGGCAAAGGCGAGGGCGAGAAGCGAGACGGACCGTTTCCGCCCAGTTTGCTGAAAAAGCGGACTGAATCTGCAAAAACGAAAAAGATGACCCGGTTTTGCAAAAGCCCAAAATAAGTAGATTTTTTATGCAAATTGGCCAAAAATAATTAAGTACACCATCGTTGTGCAAATAGTGGTTAGGATTTTTAAGCTAAAGTGATTTAGATAATAATTTTTTTTATAATGTATTTAACTGTACATATCTTCAATTCAAAAACTTAGTATTTGAAAGTGTCTCTTAGTAAAATAATTATTTATCTTTGAAGACTATTCTAACTTAACTTTTAGGCTAAAATACAGAAATTCGTTTGTGAATATCTGTTTTTTTTTTTTTTTTTTTCATAACTTTCAAAAATTTATCTTCTCAAAATTTTAAGTTGATATATTTAATCATCACCATTCCACCTATTTCTTATAATTTACATAAAAAGTATCTATAAAAATATTAAAAAATATTTTTTTTTTATAAAACAAGTAAAGATAATTTGATCATTTTGCCCTTTCCATTAATACTATAATCTTTTGAATATAATTTTAAAATTTTAAGAAGATAAAATATAAAGGTTTTAAAAGTCAGAGTGAAAAATAAAAATAAAAGCATTTGCAAAAATTTTTTTATGAATTTTATTTTAGCATAATTCTTAGGCTAAATTACAGAAAATTTCTCTATAAATATCCGTTTTTTACTTTTTCTTATCTCATCAATATTTCAAGTTGTTGGTTTTAGCCTCCCTTACATCAGGGTTACATTATTATTCCGTTTATTTCTTATATTATACCGAAAATGACCTTCAAAATGACAGAAATAAATTAAAATTTATTTTTTTATAGAAAAAAAAGTGAAAATGGGCATTTATATGAGAGAACTCTTCTGTAATTAAGCCTAATGCTTATTACAAAAAAAAATGCAGCTAGTTTAGTGTACGAGTTTCTACCGATCAAACTTGAACCGAACCAAATATTCTGGTTGGACTCCGGTTCGGTGGGAAGTGATTACAAAAGACCTACTACTCTGCACTCCTTGCGAGCATTTCGACTTGTGCGACTCCTTGCGAGCATTTATCTCATCTGTATTTGCGCGGCATTACATATAGTATAAATAAATCACAAATCATATTCAATTATTTTCATAGACAAAAATTGAAATTACCTAATTTTACAACTGCACTAGTTTTTTAGTTTTCCTTTTTTTTTTTTTCTTTTGAGAGAGATAGGTAGCACGCTTTCCGTTTCGTTTATTTTAAAAAAAACTTCAAAAACCCCCCTGTGGTTTTGTAGTTTCTCACTTTGCCCCTCTGTGGTTTAAAATATCTTAATTTGTCCCCATGTGGTTTGGTTTTTATCTTTTCGGTAGATTTTTCGTTAATATTTCATTAAATTATATATAAAAAACTTCAGATACCCATTTAAATTTATCAAATATTTATTTTAGTACTCTTTAATTTTAACTTTATCACTAATTTAAAAAAAAATATAATAAAATTGATAAGAAAAAGAGAAAAAAGAAAAACCACAGGGGGGCAAATTAATACATTTTAAATCACAGGGGGGCAAAGTGAAAAACTACGAAGAGAGATTTTTGAAATTTTTTTATTTTATTTAAAAATAAATTTAGTTAGAAAGATGAATCAATTAGAATTCAAATTTAAATTTTGAAGTCCAACCGTCAAATTCTTTGCCACATGCTCCCGGAACGGTGGGTGCAACTGCACTAGTTGTAAATGCCCCTCCATCACCGACAAGTATTCACTCCGACCCCTCTCTTCTTCCTCTGCCCCAAAAACCCTACACACCGCATTTCCTCGCCGGATCAAAGATGAAGTTTCACTTCCCGCTCGCCGCGGTCTTCATCTTCTCCTTCATCTCCGCCCTCCCGCTCGCCGCCGCCTTCTACCTCCCCGGCAGCTACCCGCACCGCTACGCCGCCGGCGACGCCCTCTCCGTGAAGGTGAACTCCCTGACCTCCGTCGGCACCGAGATGCCCTTCGGCTACTACTCTCTGCCCTTCTTCTGCCGCCCCCCCGGCGGCATCAAAGACAGCGCCGAGAACCTCGGCGAGATCCTCCTCGGCGACCGCATCGAGAACTCCCCCTACCGCTTCAACATGCACGTCAACGACTCCGCTGTTATGCTGTGTCGCTCCGACCCGCTCGCCCCCGACGCTCTCGCCCTCCTCAAGGAGCGGATCGACGAGCTGTACCAGGTCAATCTCATCCTCGACAACCTCCCCGCGATCCGCTACACCAGGAACGACGACGGCTACTCCCTCCGGTGGACCGGTTATCCGGTCGGAATTCATGTCCGCGATGGCGGCGCCTACTACGTGTTCAATCATTTGAAGTTTACGGTGTTGGTGCATAGGTACGAGGAGAAGACGCAAAATGAGCCCCCCGGGTGGATGGTCGTCGGGTTCGAGGTCGTGCCCTGCAGCGTCGCGCACGATTCGGAGTCCGTGAAGAGCTTGAGGATGTACGATAAGTACCCGGGGAGGATCGAGTGCGATCCCTCCGTGGTCGCCATGGCCGTCGGGGAGAACCAGCCGATCGTGTTCACTTACGAGGTCGCCTTCGTCGAGAGCGACGTCAAGTGGCCGTCGCGGTGGGACGCGTATCTGAAGATGGAGGGGGCCAAGGTTCACTGGTTCTCGATCCTCAATTCGCTCATGGTGATCGCGTTCCTCGCGGGGATCGTGTTGGTGATCCTGCTGAGGACCGTCCGGAGGGATCTGGCGCGGTACGAGGAGCTCGACAAGGAGGCGCAGGAACAGATGAACGAGGAGCTCTCGGGGTGGAAGCTGGTGGTCGGCGATGTGTTCAGGGCGCCGAGCCATCCGCTGCTGCTTTGCGCGATGGTCGGGGACGGGGTTCAGATTCTGGGTATGGCGGTGGTGACCATTCTGTTTGCCGCGCTCGGGTTCATGTCGCCCGCCTCGAGGGGAACTCTCGTCACCGGGATGCTCTTCTTCTACCTGGTTCTCGGAATCGCGGCTGGGTATGCTGCTGTTAGGCTTTGGAAGACGATAAAGGGCGGTGATCACTCCGGATGGGTGTCGGTTTCCTGGCGCGTCGCTTGCTTCTTCCCCGGCGTTGCCTTTCTGATTCTCACCACTCTCAATTTCCTCTTGTGGGGTAGCCACAGCACCGGCGCGATTCCCTTCTCTTTGTTCGTCATCCTGCTTTTGCTTTGGTTCTGCATTTCGGTCCCTCTCACTCTTCTCGGTGGATCTCTTGGGGCAAAGGCTCCGCACATTGAATTCCCCGTTCGGACGAACCAAATTCCGCGCGAAATCCCTCCTCAAAAGTACCCATCTTGGTTGTTAGTGCTTGGAGCAGGAACGCTACCCTTTGGCACCCTTTTCATCGAGTTATTCTTCATAATGTCGAGCATTTGGATGGGCCGTGTATATTATGTATTTGGCTTTCTCTTCGTCGTGTTGATACTTCTTGTTGTTGTATGTGCGGAGGTCT
Organism: Ananas comosus; assembly: GCF_001540865.1. NCBI lineage: Eukaryota > Viridiplantae > Streptophyta > Magnoliopsida > Poales > Bromeliaceae > Ananas > Ananas comosus. The sequence goes on along the minus strand of NC_033622.1, from coordinate 2,807,983 downwards.
CTTTAGTTCTCACTTACATGCATCTTTGCGTGGAGGATTGGAAATGGTGGTGGAAGTCATTCTTTGCATCGGGCTCGGTAGCAATCTACATCTTCTTGTACTCGGTCAACTATCTTGTTTTTGATCTCAAGAGCTTAAGCGGGCCTATTTCAGCGACCCTCTACTTAGGCTACTCGCTCTTCATGGTCATTGCTGTCATGCTTGCCACTGGCACAGTCGGATTCCTTTCTTCTTTCTGGTTTGTTCACTACCTCTTCTCATCAGTGAAATTAGATTGAGCTATCTTGATGATGAGGAGTTTCCTTGTCCAAAACATATTTGAAGAATTAGCAGGAAATGATAATTTCACGATATCTCAATCTGTATCATCATCATCAGCTACCTAGTTTGCCGTGCTTCTAAATTAATAATGTCATGTATGTGCTCCTAGTATATTTTTTTCAATTTATGTAGCTTAGAGTAGTAACCACTTTCTTCCGACTAATTGGACCTGTGTTAAGATGTGCTATAGAACGGATAGGCTTAGATTTCTTTTCTTTCGTTACCTCTTTATTTTGCTTAGTCTCTTATGTGATACCTGTAGTCCAGAACTCTAATGCAGTTTGTATTAAATCGTATTTCAGAAGTACTAGTTTGTAGCATTTGTTGCTTTCATTCTATTGTTACTTGCTTGGATTTGGTGTTGTTTTTTTATTTCGTTCGCTATTATTTATAACTACGCTATATTTTGAAACCTCTCTGCGATGTTTAGTTTTCTTTTCACTTGAGTTTCATCATCTTGTAATTTCTTTCCTGTCTATAACTTATCTTAGTTGTCTCTGTTTATTGCACTGAATGCAACTCCAGTATAGTCAGAAGGCTCCCGTGAACTCCAAGTTAAATTGTACATTGTATATCAAAGGCAGTAAATTAGTGCCAACAACTGGTAGCTATATTGACCTTTGGGTTTGTAGCCATGGAATATGTAGTATATTGACCTTTGGGTTTGTAGCCATGGAATATGTAGTGAAAAGGATCCATTCTAAATGTGCGGCCATTCAGCCGTCCATAATAAACAGTCGTAGAGAATAAATTGAAAAAAAAAACAGGAAAAAGAAGCAGAATTGTCCATTCTAGAAAGGAAATTAAAAAAGAGAAAACTGAAATGGGATGTGTAGTTTGCCAGATAGTTACAACAAAGGGTTTTTATGAGAAACAAATACTTTTTTTATTCTCTCATTACATTCATTGGTTTATGGTTTATGTTAGATTGTAGTCTATACTTAGTCATAGGCCTCTTTGGTATTGTGGGGGCTAAAAGCACCTGCGATCAGGCTTTAGACAACCCCATCCTCCCCTCACCCCCACCACCAACAAACCCAACACCCCCCCACAAAAAAAAAACACACACACACCAAACGAAAAGAAAAGAGTAAAAACTCTTCCCTTTTTCCCTTCTATGCTATAAAATTGTGGTGATAGCTGCCATTGGAGAAACTTGTGGTTACATGCTTCTTTTAAGATGGTTGCCACGACAGTTTTATAATATAAGAGGAGGGAAGATTGAAAGCACTTCGAGAAGGGAAGATTGAAAACGCGTTTGGAGTTTTTGGACCTTCCAAAGCATGAATGTGGGAGCTTTTGGAAATGCAATACCAAACTAGGCCTTGGAGTAAAGGGACTGGCAACTACAGTGTAACATAGTCATATTTTATCTTTAATTAGCTTTGAGGATTGTATAAATTTGCTGGACCTGCTTTTGTGTGTCAATACAAGTATTAACTTTCGAATTTGAAAACTCCCAATAGCTGGTCTACAGTGGTAGAATGTACATTCTTCAATTAGAAGGTTACAATCAGTTTTAGCATGGCAGTGATCAGGAGCGGATGCATTCTACATTATATTTTGCAAAACTAGCCATATTGGCAAGTCACATAACAATGGGATAAACTAGTACGTTAATCCCTTTGACGATTTCTCTTCACCATGCATATGTAAATGTATTCCTCGACGAGAAATTGGAAGACAGCCAACTCGTATGCAAGAGAGGTCAAAACTGCTTGCACCCTCATTGTAGTTACTCCATGATAGCACCGAATCCAACCCTCATAAACCTCTTGCCGTAATTCGAGTTGGATAACAAGTATCCTGGCAACTCTCCTAAACTTCTCACTGTTATTAGAGTTGGATAAGAAGATAATATACTGGTTGGCTGGTTCCGATGATGAAAGATAGGCGATGATGGTCTATATTGTTTGTATTCCTTATGTTTGATCATATTTTCTTGTTTCCATTTTATACTCATAGGATGGCTTAGTTAACGATTAAATTACTGATAATTCAATCATTCAATCATATTGTTCGTCACCTCAGTTTTGCAAATATGCATCTGATACCAAGCTGAAACTTTAAAAAGGAACAGATTGGAACAGTAATTAGAAGGTTGCTGTCCGAATAGAGTTACACAAATAGAACTTCTATGACATGTGAATTTGTATAGGATATGAAAGATTGATGTACTTTTCTAGAGTTCGTGGATCGAGAGATTGAGTTTATTCTCCTTTTTTATTATTTTTATTATTTTTTTTATTTTTTGACATGATCCAGTATCCCTGTGATGAAAAGTTTAGTAATCTGAACAGCCATTAGAATCATGGATAACTGGTGCTCTCTCATCAAGTATGTTGGTGAGGTTGAGGAACCGGGATTTTATGACTTGTTGTTGATACCAGGCATTCTGAGGGATATGTGGGTCAGATTTATATGTTGGCTTTCTATTCTTGTCGTGACTACTATTTACTGTTTGCTTTTTTGCTTTTTTTCTCGTCATAATTTCTTCAAGATTTTCTTGCTGCATTTTTGCGGGATTATACTACGCAGCTGTGCATTTTGTGCTTTTGTTGGTTGTTGAACAGTGGTAAGATCATTCTTGAAAATGAATTTATATCAGGATGATTCGTTGATGCATACATCAAAACATTTAGAGAAAGGAGATTTTGCAAAGAACATATCTTACACAGTCAAATTCTCTCGATAACCTAATTTGATGAGAACTGTGCCTCAATATTGTGATATAAAGATGTTTGTTTGCATCCGTGAAGGGAATAGAGGATATATATATGTCACTCAAAAGTTCTGCTATTTGTCGGTATTGCACAGAGGCCCATCTGGTGTTTATTGCTGACCTTTTTGATCGTGTACGAATTATTTTTAAGATTTAACTATACTGACGACTAAATGTATGTTTCAACACTTGTTTTGTTATTTTTTTTATGCATGTTTTCAACATGATTCTGCACATTTAGATGGAAAAGACTTGTTATGAATTGATTCAATTTTGTAGGGTCAGATGCCCATGTTTATATAGAGATGGAACATGTGATTAAGATGATTTTGAAAGGGTCTAAAAGCTTGCTATATAATACCATTATTAAGAGAAGAAAATATTTGATCTACTTGCACAAAATTTTCACTAGTAAAGCTTCTTGAAGTTTATAGTAAATGCTGATGGCTAGTGCATGGTACATTTATTTGTCATGAAAAAGTCATAGGAAACGTATGACATGAATTGTAATGATGCTTCTGATTGGTGGTTGGTATCCGAGACCCAAATTCGAATCCTAGTTGATTCACATATTCAGCTAAGTTTATTTCTAAATGAAATAAACGAAGCGAGTAGTTGCTATCTATTTCTCTTAAAAAAATGATGCTTTTGCTTGTCTAAATTGAGCCATTTTTAAAATTCCTCTGCATTTTTAAAATTTTTTTTTTTCTTTTTTTTATTGACATCCCTCTTAACTTTTATTATTATTTTTTTAATTTCAGCATTTTCTAGTTAGTTAAGTTATTTTTTTTAATTTTATAATAATTTTATAGTTATTAGTTGTTAGCTGTTCTAGTTTTACTTGTTAAGAAGTGTTTGAAGTTATTGGTAATTTGGTGGCTAAAAGCACCCATTTTTTATATGGATGGTTCAAAAAATTGTGAAGTTCTTTAAATCTATTCTCTATTTGTGCTGTAAAATTATTATTGGAGAAGCATGTTGTTATATGCTTCTCTAGTTGCCACCGCAGTTTTATAATATTAAGGGTACGTTTTGTTCGCGCTATATTTTTAAGATTTCTAGTAATCCAATAAGAATAAAAACATATGACGGTGTTTGGCTAAACGCACTAAGTAATCTAGATGGTAATACTGGATTTATTTGGGAATGAGATGCATCTCAAAGTACTAATCTCATTTCTTTGAGGAAGGGTGAATATCCTTGTATTAATAGATTGGAGTAATTATAATATGTCTAATCTTTTTTTTTCTTCCGGCCTGCCGGTTAGTTGATATTATTTTTCTTTACAGTATAATCTCATATTTCTCTCTAAACTTATCTTTTTCTTTCTAAACTTCAACTCTTTTTCTCTTTCTAAATTGTTATTTCTTTCCCTCTTTTTCTAAAATTTCAACTCTCTTATTCTCTCTAATCTCGACTCTATTTTTCTTTCTATTTCTTTAATTATGCTCTCTCTTTCTAACCTATATTCTCTTTCTCTTTTTTCTAAAAAAATATTAAAATTTTTTATAGTATTATTTAAAATTAAATAAATAAATAAATTGTATATTTTTGGTAATTTTAAATAACATGACTAAATAATATGACCGTACGAACCAAATATCGAAATACTACATTCTTAGTAATAGGATAAATAGGAATAAGATTCTCGGATATCTTTTTGCTCCTAGTAATTTTTCATAGTGCGAACCAAACGCACCCTAAAGTCTTTCCGATTATAAAGGTAGAGTGCATTAGCCACTACATTATCAAACCAGATCAAAAGTTTGATAAAATTTCTCGTAAATTTAACAAAATTCTCAATTTAGTCGATAAAAATTACTTAATTGCGTCGATAGTTGAGTAGTGTCAATCCAGAAGAATAAATTCTAAGTATTCTATTTAAGAATGATCTGGAGGTGAGAGATTCTTCAACTAAATAATAACAACTGTAAGTGGATTAGTTTTCATAAACTGGACGCCATACAATTTATAGGTTGCTTGCACACTTCCATACAATTTATAGATTGCTTGCACAAGTATTGCAAGCAAGGTTAGGATAAAGTAAAGGGTTAATTGCATATAGGTTCCTGCAAATATAGTTAATTACAAATATATTCCTATCAAAATTCAAACTTTCATATGTTGCCCCCGTAAAAGTTCTGATGCTTTCAATTATATCCCTGCTGTTATAATCCGTTAGAAAAATTTAGTTAACCGTAGTTAGTTAATAAGGTGAATTGACTTTTTTATTCTTTTTTAATTAACAGTTGTAAATTTTGTAGGGATATGTTTGTGATGGTAAAAATATTATTTTACTTATAAAGTAAACAGTGCTTTAACGTCAACAAATCAGAGGGATATATTTGAAAACATTAAGATTTGTACAGGAACAATATATAAAAGTTGAACTTTGTAGAGACATATTTGTAATTTATTATGTTGATAGGAATATGTATGAAATTAATTTTAAAGTAAATGCCGACCTACCAAATTTTACTTTCTTTTGCACGCTTGCTATCAGATAAGAGCATTTAATACCTATTTATATAAATATTACTGGTAATAATGGTGAAGAAAAAGCAATGACTAATTTAGATCAAGTGGCCACATTTTGGGTGTTCAAGTTTTATAGTATTCAAGTTTGAACTAATTTTTTACAACTACCCATAATGCATTTATTTATTGGTCTAGTATGGAGTTAGATGTTCACGACTACCACCACTTACAGCGCATTTGGATGGTATCTTCTTTTTTCATCGAAATGTATTATTATAACTACATGATTAAAAAGAAAAAAAAATTCTAATAATATAAGACAACTATTTATTTAATTATTAAATCGGTGAAAAGGATGAAAATATCGTTCTATATAATTTTAAAGAATTATATGACATGATTGTATACCTTAACCTAGGAGGCTGACGTGTCTCTAATTACTAAGTTTAGTTTACAACTTGAATAGAATTTTTTGGCTGCTTCGGCTCCGTTAAATATAAAAATATAAAAATATAAAAATACGTTCTTTACTAGTTTAAATTTTTTAAGGATAACGGTTATTTCGTATTATTTAATATGATATCACAGCAAGAGATTCTGAGTTCGAGTCACATCTAACTCCTAATATAATTTATTTCCTCCTATTTAATTCAAGTCCACGTTATTGGCTCGTCAAAAAGTCTCGATCCCGAGTGTGGGGGGTGTTAAATATTAAATATATTTTAGAGAATAACAGTTGTTTTGTATTATTTAGTAGGCTCTAATGTCGTGAAATTAAAGTTTGGAGTAGGACTATTATACTCTTATGAGTATAAAGCCCTTCGTACGATAAGTTATTTTTAATAAAAGAGTTTTCGAATTGATGATCCATACCGTTAAATATAATCTAGTGCGTTTAAAATTTATAGAAAATAAATTTCATAATTTTTTTAAAATTATAGTAAAGTTCATCAAGCGGGCATAAAATGAACAATCAAAATTAAACGACTTTCTAAAAATAAAGGATTATATACTTCAATTTAAGATCGGAGTTATTGATCTTTATCTAGATAGTTAATAGAATTTTCTATCAAAAATTCAATTGATTTCGTTTTTTTTTACACCGTTAAACTAGCAAGTATTCTATACCGATTGTTAAAAATTATTAATTTTAAGATCTTCTGATCGTAAGGTAAATGATGTTAAAAAATTATAAAATTTGATTTCTAGAAGTTTCGAATGATCTAGATAATGATTAACGGTATGGACCGTCGATTTGGAAGCTATATTATAAAAAACGATTTGTAAGTATGAAAGTGATTGTACTTATAAGAGTGTAATAGCCGGACTCTTAAAGCATGTATGCTTAAGGCTTGATCATATTCAATAGAAGATTAAGCCTTTTTAAATATTACAGACTATACGGCTCAAAGGAAAGAAAAATTCTAGTAATATAAGACAATTATTCAAATATTAAATCAGTTATAGACAATTATAAAATGTTGCTCTAATAAGTCATGTAATCAAAGTTATTATATAGCTTAGTTATTACATGCTTTAATAATTTCTACATGCATATATACAGGCCTTATAATTTGTTAGTCTATATTCATCTCAGGGCCTGTTTGGTTATCGGAACAGGTAATCCACTAGGGCTGGCAAATGAGCAAGCCGGTTCGCGTTCGACTCGCATTCGACTCGATATTTGGCTCGCTCGAGCTCGACTCGAAATTAAATAAGTCGAGCTTGAACAAAAAAAAAAGACTTGAAATTCATTTCAAGCCAAGCTTGAGTATTACTCGGCTCGTTCGAATTAGGCTCGAAAAGCTCGAAATGCTCGAATATACCATTGTTGCTATCAGTTTTTTAGCCTTTGGATCAGCTCTTTTCATTATTTCTAACCATTGGATTAAATACTATAACCCAGTGGGGACCACTCAACCCTAGGGGGACCACTCAACTCTAACCGACTAATATCATCCTGATCCTACAATTTTTCATCCAATGGGTTAAAAACTTGATAGCAAAAAGAGCGTTTTACTATTAATAGTATTCCAGCCTAATTCTATATATATATATATATATATAGTAGAGCTACTATGTTATCGAAAGTATAGAGGATTTGGTGCTTTCGATTTTTTGATTCTTAGATCAACCCCTTTAATCATTTCTTATCTTTGGATTAATACTATTATTACCTTGCAGGGACCACTCAATCATAGGGGTATTATTTAATCTTAGGGGGGACCGCAATCATCCCAACCATACAATTTTTAATCAAAGAGTCAAAAATTCGGAAACATCAAATCCTCTATATTTTCGATAGCATAATAGTTCTACATATATAGAATAGTAGTTCTACACTATATATATATATATATATATTATATATATATATATAATAGAGTGGGCACATATCTATCGGAAGCACGGAGTCTTCCGTGCTTCCATCTCGTTTCAAATGTTGGCGACTTTCAAATCGTCGCGAGCTTCCGTTTAAATTGACTCTAGATATGTTAGACGTAACGTAAAAATTAATTTTATATTTTTTCGATATCATGTACTTATGATGAAGTGCTCACAAATCAACAAAATTCAATGGCCGTAAGTGAGCCGTTTGCAAGTTTAAACGGTGTATAAATAATCCAATCACGTGAAATTTGATAGAAATTTTTATATAATAAAAAAAGATCAACATATCTTTGATTTAAAATTTATGTCATATTATTATATTTGGGTCTATTTTTATTTCCTCAGCCGTTATTTTGAGTCCCGTTCGATTCAAGTAGGCAAAATATATCGTAAAATATAAAATTTATTTTCTAAGGGTACTTCAAATACTCTAGATCAAGTTTAACAGGAGGCAGATCGATCGATGTGAAAGTACGCAAACATTCGAAAAACAGGTGGAACAGGTAGCCACTCGCGTGCTTCGTACATAGTAGATCACCACTTCTCTCTCTCTCTTCTCATCCATCTTCTCCTTTCTCTCTCTCTCGCTATATATATATTATATTATATATAATATTATATATATATATAATATATATATTTTATATATATATAGAATTATGCTGCTATACTATCAATAGTATCAAGTCCTTGGTACTATTGAGTTTTTGGCCGTTGGATGAAAAGATGCGCAATTAGAATGATAATGGTCCTCTAAGATTGAGTGGGTGGTTAACCTGAGTTTAGTTAAAATTGAACCAATGTTGTTGGCCCATAAAAACAAATCCAATCGACAAATAAAAGAGCAAAATTTCATTAAATTTATACATTTTTATTTTCTTTCTTTCTTTCACAGAGTTCTAAAATTTCAATATGTTTTTCTCTTTCTTTTTTCCTGTCTCTCACCCTAAGTAGCCAAGCTGGAAGCCCTTCAAGTTACCAAATAATAGTATATGCTCGCCGTAGAGCAAGTGGCAAAGGGCTTGATGGTTGGTACCTGAGACCCAAGTTCGAATCCTAGTTGATTCATATTTTCAGTTAAGTTTATTTCTAAATGAAATAAACGAAGCGGGTAGCGTGCTACCTATCTCTAAAAAAAAAAACAGTATATGCCCGTCGTTGCTTACCTTTCTATTAATTGTATGCTTGAGAAAATATACAGAATATTTTTAAAGTAAAAAGTTATTATTTATATAAAATTTTAATTTTAGTTATATATAATTGGATAGTTTAATCCAATATTTATTTATATAATTTATTTATTTTTGATTGCATAAATAAAAATGAATAATATGAAAATTGAATGCGGAAGAGAAGACATGTGAGCCTGAAAAGATTAAGTATTCAACTCATAAATTATTTTTCTTCATATTATAATACTATATTTTATATAATTATTTTGTACTTTAAACTATTAGATATATTTTTGTATCAAATTATAGATAATATTCTATACAAATTAAACTATTGATCGTATGATGTTGAGAATTTCAAGCGACTCGTTTAGGGCTCGAGCTCGTTCGACTCGAAATTAGGCTCGCTCGAGCTCAGCTCGAATTAATTTCAATCCAAGCTTGAGCTTAAATTTATGCTCGAAATTAATTTCAAGCCGAATTTGAGCCAAGGTAAGCTCGCTCGAGCTCGGCTCGTTTCCACCCCTATAATCCACTAAAATTGCAATATGTGAGATTTTTTTTTTATTGTAATTACAAAATAAGAGGTTAAACTTGATCTTCCACAATAAGTGTTCAACCTATGAACTAATTTATCGTATTTTTGAGGGAAAAAAAACACTTAGAAATGTATTATACGCTTGTGTACTTTTTTTTATACATTCTATCAAGCAACTCTTTCGAGCAAACAAAATGAATTTGTTAAAAGAGAATTGAGCTCATGTGCTTTTGAAAGTACAGAAGCATTTGTGCTTGTAACCTTTCAGCCACCGGATCGTTTCAAGATTCATTCAGTGCTATTAACGGTGTGTACCAGTAAGTCTCATTTACTAGTAGTTTGCACAGATTTTGAGGCCATCCGAAGATTAACAAATTATAAATACGTTAAACTCATGAGCTTATTGAAAAGCACAAGAGCTCAACTCGATAATAGAGATGTTTATGCATCCAAATAATCTGATCGACCGAATCATTGATGTTGATCATACTACTATAGGAATTAAGTGACCCTCCGTGGACTTAAACCTGGTGTGCGATTTTGTTCTTCATCTTCGACTTTAATAAACTCATCTCTCACTTTTGCCATAATAAATTCATTACAATATGTTCTAGTATAAGTAGAGAGAGAGAGAGTAGTGATGTGTAGAATAAGTCTCTTCGCATACTTCCTGGGCTCAACAATCTCCACATGCTAGTCTAATTAATTAATAAAAGCATTGCTGGATCAGCTGTAAACCATATATTCTTTTATGGTAACTTGGGGCTTTTTCTATCCATTTTAAGGAGAATTTCTAACAATGAATCTACCAAATATACTAATGAAGTCAAATGCCTACAAAACATTCAAACCAGTCACTTTCTATGGTTTGGAAAGAGGAGCAATATTTAAAAAAAAGTTAATTTTATACAGATCTCTGTAAACTTAATAAATTACAAATATATTCTTACAAAGTTTAATTTTTATATGTTGTCCTTATAAAAATCTTAATACTTTCAAATATTTGTTATCATTAAAGAACTGTTTATTTTATAAGTGAAATGACTTTTTTGCCATCACAAATATGACCTTCCAAAAGTCTCAACTGTTAATTGAAAAGGGGTGAAGAGGTACACCTCATTAACTAGCAAGGATTAAGTATTTTACCCAAGGTTTAAAGTGTTGTACCGTGTGGTACGGCACGGGGCGGTGCGTTCTGTGCCACCAAGAAGGTGGCACGGTACAGGAGGGTAGGGGTCACGGACCCCCCTCCGTGTTGCAGTACACAGCGCTGTGCCGCACGAGACAGAGTGGCACGAGGCAGCGTGCCACGGCACAGTGCCGGCACGGCACTGTGCTAATATTTTTTTTACTTTTTTTTTAATATTTTTTTTTATTTTGTTCTTTGGGATATTCAAAACATTCTGGGTACTCTACGTCCCCCAAAGATATTGCAAATTAAAATTTACTTATTAGGTAAGTTAAAAAAGTTATAATTTAATTTTTTTTTGTTTATCAATATACGGACAAAAAATTTGTCTGAACCCTCCGCTTTCACCACAGATATGTATTTTTTCTTCACAAATAAGGCGAATTAAGGGAACAAAATCGAACTCAATAAACAAATTTTGAGTCACATCAAATATAAAATTTTATTTTTGCGCTAGAAAATTAAAATTACTGAAAAAATTAAAAGTTAAATTAAATCAATTGATGCTTAAACCATATTACTTAATTTTTTTGATAGATCTACTAATTTTTTTAAAATTAATTAAAAAAATAATTTTTTTCAAATACTTTTTAAAATAATTTTTAAAAATAATTTTTAAATTTTTTTTTTTGTATTTTATAAAAGAAAAACTGTAATATGGTTAAAAGAAAAAAAGAAAAAAAAATGTCTTTACATTTTAAAAATTTAACATATAAAAATTTCTATTCTGTATCAGATATAATTATACTTTACATACAAAAAAATTTACAAATATATTAATTAATGAGTATAGTAAGTTATATATAACAAATATTTATAATTATTTGATTAAATCTTTTCAAATAATATTATAAGAGCTTATTGAAACTAAAAAAACTGAAATAAGTCCATGCCAAAGCGTACCAGTAGAAGGTCGTATATATCCATCGCCACACAAGCGTATCATGGTCGGTATGGAAGCGTGCCGGCGCCGTACCGTGTCAGGTAGATAGCAGCACGCCCCCGTGCCACGGCACTTTAAACCTTAATTTACCTATGGTTAATTAATTTTTTCTAACGAATCATAACGACAAGGATATATTTGAAAAATTAGGATTTTTGTAAAATCAACATATAAAAATTGAACTTTATAGGGATACATTTGTAATTCATTATATTTTGAGGGACCTATATGAAATTAATCCTTAAAAAAAGTACAGAATATTATTCTCTGTGGGGTGCTCCTCTTTTGCCCTTGTTTTCAAATTCTTGGGGCAAAATGCATGCTAGAATAACTATTGACTTAGTTTCCGAATTCTTTTTCACGTAAAGTAATGAAATCTGTCCGTTTAAAGTTCTAAGTTCTTTCTTATACCCTTGGAGCTAACTTCTGCTAGTTTACTGTTAAAATTGTTGTTGCGAAACCGACTCATTGACTTTGCAGATGCTTTCTCAAATTAAATGTAGACAAGAGGAGAGATTAGATTTTTTTTTTTTTTTTTATTGAAAGAGAACGATAAATGTAAAACAATTGGACTTCTGTCTTGGCCAACTACGCTAGGCACAATCGTTGAGAACAGAAATTCTTCATTTTATTAGATGCATATTAAGTACTTGAAGTAATTGATGCTCCTCATTTTGCCAAGTATGCTTAAATTCTAATTTGTGGCTTTGGTTGTTTTTTGAATTACTTGGCAAACTGATGTGCATAGATTGAGTTTGAATTCTGGGGGTGATAGAGATTGGAAGATAAAGAAAGACATGGGTGATATTGATAGCAAATGTCAGTGGGCCTACTAGTATCTTATTTCTACCCCTTTTTTTCCGGCTAAATTATATAAAATTTTCTTGTCAAAATTTTATTTTTCACTTTTTTCTTCTGTCATTTAAAAACTTATATTTTGCCTTATTGTAAAATAAAAATATTCACAGGGGGTACTGTGTGAACTGTGATGATAAAATGATTATTTTGCCCCTCATCATTTTCGTCTCCTCTCTCATCTTGTTCATCCGCCGCCTCGATCAGCCGCGATTCGCGTCTCGATCAGTCGCTGTTCCTCTCCATTTTCTTCTCCACCTGCTTCCCTTCTCCTCCTGCACCCTCGTCGCCCCTCCATTTCGGCGACAGTGGAGAGGAAATCGATCGAGGTGGGCATGGATGGAAAGGTGGGCAAGGGCAACGAGGGCGAAGGCGAGGCGGCAGAGGAGGGCGAAGGGTGTTTGTGGGCGCGGACGGAGATGTGGGCGAGGGCGAGACAGTGGAGGAGGGCGAGGCGGTGAGGCGGAGGAGGGCGAGGCGGTGAGGCGGAAGAGGGCGAAACACAATAGAGAAGGCGGAGGGTATTTTTGGCATAAAAAATATTTTATAACGGAATCCTAACGGATCACTGACGGTAGGGGGTAAAATGAATATTTTTTATTTCACAAGGGGGCAAACTGTAAGTTTTTAAATGACAGGGGGGAAAAAGTGAAAAATCGAATTTTGACATGAGAGTTTTCTATAATTTAGCATTTTTTTTAATCTCTCTCTCTAAAAAAAAAAAAAAAAAAAAGCAATTATATTTGATATAAAAAAGCTTATCTATATCACTGGTATGTATTTTTTGTTATTTCTTGTGTGATTGGCTAATATTGATCACTTTAGATTGATGAAGTATGAACTAATTATAATATTTTAAAACTTCGGACTGTACATATGAACTTTTAAAATATTAGGTGGTTTCCTGTAACCCGACGAAAGTTTTGATAATTATAAAATATTTAACCCAAAATGGTTATATGGGATTGATGCCTCCTCCAATGCTATATATAAAATTTTATTAAGGCTCGAACGCCATTTATTCCAACCAATAATATACCATAGAGGAGGAAAAAAAAAAAATCTAATTCATTTCGCTTTCTCTGAGTATTTGGTTGCATGTAAAGAGATCCACAAACAAGCTTTTAGGGAAAACTTCGAATACCACTTCTGTAGTTACGTACACATTTTTTCACTTCAGTATTTTATGGTTTAAAGTGTATCAATTTAGTGCTCTGTGATTTTATTTTTATCATTTTATTATCGATTTCACTAATTATTTTCGTTAAATCAGTGACAAGTTAAAACTAAAAGGTGCTAAAGTAAATATTCAATAAATTTAGATGGAGTATCTGAAATTTTTTGTATATAATTTAACGAAATATTAACGAAAAAGCTGACGAAAAGATAAAAATGAAACCACGTGATATAAATTTGGTACACTTTAAATTATTATAAAATATTAAAATAGAAAAGTGCGAAATCACATGATAGCATTTGAAGTTTACCTAAATTTTTATTAAGAAAAACTTGTTTTCTATATGTTAGAACAAGAGAGTGTATATTATACACCTTTCCGTGCTTAATTTGCTGTGGGTGACGTCTCCTTCTCATCCACAATTCCACATCCCACTTCTGAGTTTTTATTTTTTAAAAAAATCCAACTTAAAAGGAAAAAGAAAAAGGCCAACAGCCGGACAAAGCCGGAATTGTCCATGTGCTCTGCGTTCCCAACTTACTCGATCGCTATTTAATGCTCTCCTCCCCCTCTCTCTCTCTCTCTCTCTCTCTCTCTCTCTCTCACCCCNATATATATATATATATATATATATATTCAAGAGAAGAGAGAGAAAGCCAGGGAAAAAAAAAAAAAAGCTGGGTCAACGAGAGTTCTTAATTATTAGTTCATGATATATCCAGCTTTATATATATATATACACGTATACTTGTTATTAATTTGTAGTGAGTGTTAATTAGCTAGAGATCGAGTTTAATTGGGTTTGTTGAGAATTTTTGGTGAAGGGGAGGAGAAGAAGAAGAAGAAGAGATGGCGGGCGGAGGGGCCGCGCCGATCGGAATCAAGAAGGAGCGGGCGGCGCAGTACAAAGGGCGGGTGACGCCGTTCGTCGTCATGGCCTGCATCGTCGCCGCCGTCGGAGGCTCCATCTTCGGCTACGACATCGGCATATCTGGTACCTACCTACCTACTTCCCTTTAATTAATCTACAAAAAAAAAAAAAAAACAAAGAAAAAATTCGAATCTTCAAGCAGCACGGATAGTAAAATGCATCATTCATTATAAGATAAGAGTTCTTTAATTGATGTAAAGAACTAAATTTTAGATTCTGAATAATTGGGGATATTTTTATAGAGGTAGGTGGTGTGAACGGAGTGCGCTTGGGGGTAGACGTTACTGTCGCATTAGTGCGACAGACTTCCTTGAGTTTGGCGGTTTATGGTTGTCACAATGACACAATCGCTGCTTTTTTATTTTTCGTTTTTTACTTTTCCATTAGTTTTAAGAATTGCACGCACTTAAACTACATCAGTAATAATAAATCGATCGCATCACTCCTTTTAAAAATATATATATAATAAAAATATTTTTATATAATTATAATATTATAGATTAACTAAAAAAAGATTCATTTGATTGGTTGGAGACAGTCTTATCACCAGTATAACTACGTTCTAAAATCTTTCACTCTGTACACATTAATTATGGTTGTTATTATTTTTTTAAGCTCATTAATTGGTGGTAATAAACATTGGTACTTGTGGAGCCTTTTAAAGAGTAGGTATTTTCAGTTGAAAAGGTTGTTTAGTTTTTTTTAAAGAATAGTTTTTTAGAATTCTTTTGAGTTTATGAAAAAGTTTTATTTTTATTTTTTAGATTTTTTATCTGGAGAACAAAAATTATTAAAAAAAAAAGTTATTTTTTTTGCAAAATATAATTTTATAGAATTTTTTGAGAAACCAAACACCCTCGGAATGCTCTCTTTCCTCATTTATTCGAGCTTCCAATGAAAAGAAAAAGCTTTTTCTTTTTGAATTTAGAAATTTAAAAAATCTGTCAAAATTATATGTTTAAAACTAGTAATTATTTTGAAGGGAAGGGACTCGTCAACTCTTTGAATTCACCCCAAAGTGACATGTAGCATGTAAATGCGAGCCTCATTTTAATTTTTCATTTTAATTAAGTTTTAAACAGTCCATGGGTTTCAGAGTCCAAAATAATAAAAAAAGAAAATCATAAAATCCCGAAACTTAATTATATAAAATTCGAGGGTCAACCTCAAATTTACGCACACTTCGGATTAACTTTGGGAGGATATCTTACCACAAGCGATTTGGCTTCTAGATAATTTCAAGGAATAATTCTCTATATATATATTTCTTAAAATTTCAAAAATATCTAATTTATTTTTATTTTTTTTGTTTCCAATATATTTCTTATATATTTTTTCGTTATTCAAAAATACTCCTATAGTTACCACCCGTTAAGTTATTTCGTGAGTTAAATTTCTAGCAAGAGTTAAAAAATAATCAATATACCTCTTTTATTCTTAACTTAAGAGCAAATAAAAAAATTTAGTATATTTGAAAAGATCAAAAATTAAAATACTTTTTAGGGCAAAGTAGTAATTTCACAGAGATAACTGCTATTGCTAACAAAATTTACCTCTAACTTAGACAAATAAGAAAAATTAGTGATGGAAGAAGTGTATATTTGAAAGGGTAAAATAGTAATTTCATAGGTATAACGGCTATTGCTAATTGAATTTAACTTTATAATTTGGAATGTAAAAATGGTATTTTTAATATTAACCTTTTAAGAGAGGTAAATTAGAAAGTCGAAAATTTTTCAGAGATATATAAGCAATTGCTCCAAACTCATCGTTTTTTAATGTCATCATATCTTTAAATCTAAGCCATTTAGATGTTACATGTTTAAACAAATACATTTGACTTAGAATGGTTGAATGGAAACTGCAAATTTAAATATTAAAAGATATAAATTAGTGTAGTACACAACTGATGAGATGTACATTAATATATCTACTAGTAATTAGTAAGTCACATAGGCAAAATTACTTAAGGAAGCAAGGAAAAAGACAAAAGATCTAGCATCTTTAATGTGTGACAAAATGAGATCATTTTTAATTTTTAGCCACTAGTGGTTAGCATGAGATAGTCACTCTGACTCTCATATACCTGACCTATTTTCTTAATGGAAAATGCTTTGCATTTTAAAAACGTTCTAAGACTTTCTAAGTACCTGTTTGGCCTGACTTCAATGGACTATTCTCCAATGGAGAGCATTTGGCGGAGAGAGTGAATATAAAAAATTGCGTTCTCCACCCTACCGCCTTTCGATCCTAGATGCTCTATTGCCAGAGCTTTTACAGCAAAAATTTAAGTGCCGTGATATAGAGTTATGCTATAAATTTTCTGGCAAGTCACGATATGGTGCGTGTTGGACCGTATCGATGTGTATCGGTCATCAAAAATATATGTATGCCGATATATAATAACATGAAATATTCATTTTCTTTCGTAATAAAATATTATAACTATTTATTATATATTTTTATCAAATATTTTGAATTTTATTGAGAAAACTACCTACTAATTTAAGGAATAAAAAGTTTTGAGCTGTGCTATCGGCACAGAGACTATATTGTGTAATATTTTGTTGGCGCGATACGGCATATTAGATATAGCTTGTACTGATAGGAACTTAAATTCTTGTTTTACGGTAGAAATTTAGATTAATAATAATGTTTGTCCACAATATTTACAAGTTTTTTTTTATCTTGTTCCCCAATTTATTTTTGAGAAGTTTGTTTTTTTTAATCTAAAATTAATAAAATTTATATTTATATTTATACTTAAATTCTAAAACTAAATCACATATTAAATTAAATTTTAAAATTTATTGTTAAATATTTTTAATTTAAATTTGATATATACTAATTTCAAATTAAAATTCTGATTTTGAAGTTTATTAAATTTGATTTTGGATTCAAATTTTAAATGTAATTTTTGATTTTGGATTCAAATTTTAAATGTAAATTTTTATTTTGGATTCAAATTTTAAATTTAAGTATTTTATTTTGGAATTTAAATTTTATTTCTATTTTTAATTTTAATTTTTTATTTTGAATTTCAAATATATATGTGAATCTGAATTTCGATTTTAAATTCAATTTAGATATAAAATTAATTTTTTAATTTCAAATTTAAACTCCAATGCATTTAAATTTTAATTTTAAATTGTTGTTAGAAAATAACTAATCGGACCACTAAATTAAATTTATATTTTTTAATACATTTTTTACTAGTTTATAATAATTATTATTACAGTTATCACCAAACAACTTAATTTCCATAATATTTTTACAAAAATAGCCAAATGTTCTACAACTTTTTTAATAGTACAGTGTTATTTTCTACAATATTTTTTTTCAACAGCACTGCTATTCCTTAAACTAAATTAAACTAAATGGAGGTCTCTAATCTTTTACTTAAGTTTCAATTGAATCCCTAACCTTCTAATATCGCAATTCAGTTCTAAACCTTTTCTAATTATTTAAATTTGGTTGTTTCCAATATTGTTGCCATATTAGCAATAATAATAATACAGTACAGATAAAGTTTGAATAGTAATTTTTTTATAAATCAAACAGTGGATCTATCTCTACTGGTGATTTTAGAAATTAATAAGATTTTAATTTCACATACTAATTATCAAATTTTAGGTGTAATGCATAAGGTGTGCGTTTTTGAATAATAGTAAAAAAAAAGTTGCAAGATTAGAGAATATTTTCTACACCCACTCCAGCCACCAGGTTAGGAGTAGGGTAACAATCCAGCTCGTTGTTCGCGAGCCAACTCGTATTTGGCTTGAAGTGAGCTCGAAATCGAATTGCTCGTTTAGTAAATGAGCCAAAAACAAGCTGAATTTTTCAGCTTGTTTAATAAACGAGCCGAATACGAGCCGGTGTCAACTTGCTCGTGTTTGGCTCAATAACAGCTCGAATACATATATTTTATATTTATATAATTTATTTAATTTATATTTATATATATAAATAAATAATTATATATAATATATATATATATATATTTTTATTATTTAATTTTTTGCAAAAAATATAAAATCGAGTTAAAAGACTCATTTGTATGTAAAATTTCAACCACTAGATCAAAGTCTAATGGTAAGATTTTATAAATTTATTTTTTATATATATTTAATCTAATCCATTTAACTTATTATTTGTTGGCCAACTCGTGTCCGGCTTGTTTATTAACGAGCCGAGCACGAGTTGAATTTTTCGGCTCGATATTTTAATGAGACAGCTAGTTTTCTCCACAATATTTGCTTAATAATCGAGTGGTTTCAAAATTAATCGTTTTTTGTCACACATGGATGTATAAACATCTTATCTTGTATGATTTTTAGATTTACTCAAAATATGTGTAGTATTTGGTAAATAAGAAATATAATCAAATATCTAAAATGAATGTAATATTTGATTTTTATTTTATATTTTTAGAATAATATAAATCGTCTCGCCGGTGAAATATGTTATTTTTTAAAATCAAAATTTTTTAAAAAATAAAAAATTAAACTACTTACTTCCAATCATATAAAAAATTATTTTATATTGAATAAATAATTATTTGATATTTTATTCCGACATCCATATAAAGCTTTAATGGCTAATAATATAAGGTCGATTTAATATCTCTTGATCACTAGATAACTGATATCTTAAACTTTATAATATTTGGTTTATATGAAGTTCAATTAGTCTAAATTGTGTTTAACGTCCCGATTATCAATAGCGATGCCCCATCCCTAGAAATAAAGTGGAAGTAAACAATCTCGTTTAATTTTATAGGTACTTTAATTTTTATTTTCATATAACATACCTCTTAGTTTAAGAGAGCCAACATTTTGCCCTGTGGCGAGAGGCCAGATTAGGTCAAGTCACGTTCGAAATTACGGAAGGTCGGATTGGACCAAGTCATGTTCGAAATAGCTAGAGGTTGGTTGAGCTGAGTCACAGTCCAAACTCGTAGACGCTATGTTTATACGCTTTAAGTGAATTAGTCATATTTTTCTAACAGCTCGAACTTTTGGAATTAATGGTTGACGCCAATGATATCATAAAATCTATTAGAAATTTCTCAAACTAAAATTTCAGATCCATAAATTTAGACCGAATAATATATATGTATATATGGATGATCCAAAACATACTGAATATATATATATATATATATATATATATAATATATATATATATATATATATATATATATATATATATATATATATATATAGTCCGGCTGGTATGCTATTAATAGCACGAAGTATTTGGTGCTATCAAGTTTTTTACCGTTAGATCTACCCTTTTGATTATTTTCACCCGTTAGATCATACTATTCAACCAACCATCCACTTAACCCTTGGGGGCCCACATCATCCTAGCCACACATTTTTTAATCCAATGGTCAAAAACTTGGTAGCACCAATAACTTGGTGCTATTAATAGTATAGTAGCCTAATTCTATATATATATATATATATATATGAAAAATATCGTTCTTCAGCAACTTAAACCTATGAAGAAAAATAAATATTCATATAATTTGATATGACATTAAAAGTAGGATGGTCTAATTTCGAATCTCATCATATTGTCGATACGTTAAGCTTTTGAAGAAAAATTTCTCGTATCTATATATAGCAGAGATATTTATAAAGAGAAGCAGAGATATTTAGAAATCTCTTTATACTTTTAAATTTTCACATGAATGAACAAACGTGATAGTTTTACATCCATGCATGTATGCAAATCAAATTTAATTCACATTCAAATTTACTATTTTTTTTTCTTTTTCTAATCTAACATTTGACTTTGATTTGAACTACTGCAAGGCGGGGTGACATCCATGGACCCATTTCTGGAGAAGTTCTTTCCGGTGGTCTACCGCCGGAAAAACTCCGGCAGCCAGAACAACTACTGCAAGTACGACAACCAGGGCCTCGCCGCCTTCACGTCCTCTCTTTATCTTGCCGGCCTCGTCGCTTCCATCGGCGCCTCCCCCGTCACCCGAAAGTACGGCCGCAGAGTCAGCATCATCTGCGGCGGCATCAGCTTCCTCATCGGCGCCACCCTCAACGCCGCCGCCGCCAACCTCGCCATGCTGCTCCTGGGCCGCATCATGCTCGGCGTCGGCATTGGCTTCGGTAACCAGGTACTATTTGTGCATCATAGCAGAAATTTTCTACTCACTACTGACATGACTTTATTTCTTCAACAATATAAAACTTATTTTAATCTTTGATTTGAATAGAAATTTCAGAAGTCGGTCTGGCTAAGTCATGTCAGCGATGAATAGAAAATTCGTTACGTGCGTTTCATGAGATTTATCACGTAACTATGTGTTTCCTTGATTTCTGAAGGCCGTCCCACTCTACTTGTCGGAGATGGCACCGGCGCACCTTCGTGGCGGCCTGAACATGATGTTCCAGCTCGCGACCACCCTCGGCATCTTCACCGCGAACATGATCAACTACGGCACCGGGAAGATCAAGCCGTGGGGGTGGCGTCTCTCCCTAGGCCTTGCGGCTGCCCCGGCTTTTCTGATGACCGTCGGCGGCTTCCTCCTCCCGGAGACCCCCAACAGCCTCATCGAGCAGGGCCGTGTCGAGGAGGGACGCCGCATCCTAGAACGGATCAGAGGCACTGCCGATGTGGAGGCTGAGTTCCAAGACATGATCGAGGCGAGCGAGCTCGCAAACTCCATCAAGCACCCTTTCAGGTGTTCGCTGCTACAAAATAAATAGTCATGCATCGCTCTCTATCAGCCTAAGCTTCAAGAATAACCAGTTATTTTACACGACATCATAAGAAATCTAGCGAAGTTTTTAGAGTAACCAGTTGTTTTATATCAGAAACATTCTAGAAGCGAGGAACCGGCCACAACTCGTGATGGCGATATTCATGCCGACGTTTCAGATACTCACGGGGATCAACTCCATATTGTTCTACGCGCCCGTGCTGTTCCAGAGCATGGGCTTTGGAGGGAACGCGTCGCTGTATTCGTCGGTCATGACAGGGGCCGTGCTCGCCTTGTCGACGCTCATCTCGATCGCCACCGTCGATCGGTGGGGACGGAGGGTACTGCTCATAAGCGGCGGCATTCAGATGATCATATGTCAGGTAAATTTTTGTGTCAGGACATAAAGAAACAGGACATGTTTATATCTAAAAGCAGAAGCTTCAATTTCAAGAAAATTTATGGTCGCCGCCACCGCGATAAGTACTTCTTGTAGTTCTTGCATGAGGCAGCTAGAAATAGGAGCTTCGAATTAGAGGTTTTTAAAACTGCTAGAATTCAAATTTTCAAGCTCATTTCAGGTTTTGGCTTTAGTAGGATCAGTGAATTGCTTTTATATTCTGCTTCTAACTGGATCAGAAAGCATTTTGTGGATCTTGATGGATAAAGTTATCAGTAACTTTGTCCTGACAGCTCTCTACTGAGCAAGAACTGTATCAGAATCCAAAGACAGACTGAACTCGGCGTCGACTTTGTGGAACAGGTCATAGTGGCTGTCATCCTGGGCCTGAAATTCGGCAACGACAAGCATCTGTCGAAGGAGTTCTCGATCATCGTCGTCGTCGTGGTGTGCCTCTTCGTGGCGGCGTTCGGGTGGTCGTGGGGCCCGCTGGGGTGGACGGTGCCGAGCGAGATCTTCCCGCTGGAGACGCGGTCGGCCGGGCAGAGCATCACGGTGGCCGTCAACCTCTTCTTCACCTTCGTGATCGCGCAGGCGTTCCTCTCCCTCCTCTGCAACCTCAAGTTCGGCATCTTCCTCTTCTTCGCGGGCTGGATCACCATCATGACGGTGTTCGTCTACGTCTTTCTGCCGGAGACGAAGGGCATCCCGATCGAGGAGATGGTGCTGCTCTGGAGGCGGCACTGGCTCTGGAAGCGCATCATGCCGCCCGCCCCCGCCGTCGAGGACGGGTGGGGGGCCGAAATGCAGGTGCCCGATACCAGCGAGTACAAATAAACCGTTTACCTGTGATAGATCGATAAATAGATACAATGTGTGTCTGACTCAAGTGAAAGATACGCTGACGAATTAAATATGAAGGGCTTAATCTCATCCATCGCTTAATGAGCGAATGAGATTAAACTTTTGAATATAGTTCGTTAATGTGTCTTTCACCTCAGTTGGTAAATCATAATAAGATTGTAAGCAATGTAAGCTCATGTGTTGTAGAATCAGGTATCAAAAGATGAAAGCATGTAACAAAAGGGGTGTTAATGGGTAGGATCTGGTACAGGATTAGACATAACCCATAACTGGTGCAGCAAATGGTTTCTAACCCATTAGTGGTTATTCTTAATTGCCAGAAGCACAGAAGCATCACAGAAGAGCAAATATAATGCTCAAGCTTAATTAACTCGTCGGATTTGATAATTTCAGAACTGATCAAGTAATGTAATTTATATCCGGAACACCATAACAGAATAGTGTTGCTGAACGCAAACAAAGGCATGCAGTGGAACTCAGATTAGCCATGTTAATGAAGCTGATGCGCGAAAACATTTTTGGGTCGAAACTTTTGCAACAGCAAATTTTCTAACTAACTGGCTACCGTAGCCAGCATTGGATATGAATTTATCCTTATATCATTTTATTCAATAAACAACCCATTTATACTATTCTCATAACCTTATGCTACAAATAAACTTGATAATAATAGATCATTTTCA
Organism: Ananas comosus; assembly: GCF_001540865.1. NCBI lineage: Eukaryota > Viridiplantae > Streptophyta > Magnoliopsida > Poales > Bromeliaceae > Ananas > Ananas comosus. Next base: position 2,784,592 of record NC_033622.1, on the reverse strand, counting down.
CGAATATTTCTGGTATAGTGTATATATATATATATATATATATTAATAAAGTTACATATCTCACATGTACGACAACATATTTCTCCGCCGGTAACCACAACTATAATTTTATATTATTAAAGAAAGAAAGATTATAAGTACTTTAAATTTTTAAAACATTTCATAGCATAAATTGTGATTTTAGCTGCCACATTATTTTCAAATTATTTCAACAATTTTTTTTTTTAGTGTATGTGCTATACTTAAAACGATCAAACTATTCTGCTTAACAAATACTGTATCAAAAATTACTAATAGCTCAAAGTAAAGTATGAAGTTAGGCTACATAATGAACAAATATTTTTAGAAAAAAGTATTGTGTCAACTTTAGTCAAACAAATACTTATAATGCACTAATGGAAGATGAAAATAGGCTAGGGCAACCGATCGTCCCTAGCGTAAATGGCAAAGGACGTGATGGTTGGTACCCGAGGTTCTAAGTTCGAATCCTGATTGATTCACATTTCCAGCTAAGTTTATTTCTAAATAAAATAAGCAAAGCAGGTAACATGCTATTTATCTGTCAAAAAAAAAGAAAAGAAAAGAAAAGAAAGAAGAAAATAGGCTAGGGCATAAAAAGCTACTTTATCTATTTGCTTTATATGACAATAAATTTTTGTTTTCTTTAAAGCCAAAAAAAAGGACAGCTGTTAATCAATGACACTACATTAATAATTGCATGCATATCCCTGCAAAATAAGGATATTGTATATTAATTTGTCTACTTTTTAAAATATTTTATATAATCATGTAAATCTTAAAAATTTATAGAGCTAGTTAAAACTCATCGTATACTAACTAATATAATGACTAGCGAGATCAAGCTTTGTTGCTTTTTATCGATAAATTATGACGGTTTGATCTATTTTCTTTTTCTTCTATAATATTTTCGATTGCGGAGTCAATAAAAACGATGAAGCAGATAAATAAATAAATTTTTTTTAACTAAAATATGATGCCATTTAACTAGTTAATAAATATATTTGCGATTAACTATATTTGCTAATTTACAAAGTTCGTAGAAATACATAAAATATTTTATATTTAATATTCTAAACTTGTAGTGATATATTGTCAATTGTCAATTGGTTCTTTTCTTTTTGAAAAAAGAAAAAGTGGAGGGCTAAAATGTCTCCTTTTGATGAGCTTTAAAGTTGGGGAAAAATCCTATCTATGCATCTTTATATAGATTTTAACTTATATGCCTCTCATCCCAGCATTAAAACAATATATATAGGTTTCTAATATTTAAAAAATTTGTAGAAAAATAATGAAATTTAAATGAATAAAATATAAATATCATACTTAGTCTATAATAAGTATACAAGAAGCATTGCTCTAAAATTTTAGCCTAGGATAAAAGCAAGAGTTCTACTCTAATGAAAATTGGAAGGAGCCTAGAAACTAACCCATACATTTTTTTTTCCCGTCACCGTGGAAACAGTTTATGTTAGGCACAAAGCATCAAAGGACACTCTGTTGAAACTTTATAAGAAACTAAGATCGTATCTTTTGTCATGATTTCGATTTCTGTACCCGATTTATAGGCGGTGACTTTTGCTCGTGGTTTGTTCTCGTTCGTGATCTGCAAAAAGAAGGGACGTTTCGAGTCTAATTCTCTTATTTCCGGAGATGGAGCCGTCACGGATAATTGGATTAGGGTTAAACTGGGACTTCCGTATGTTACATATTTATATATAATTTAATGTAAGGATGTTAAATCACGTCCGTCCATCAAGGACGTGTTCAGATACATCATAATCGTAAAATCTACAGTATTTTTATAGATCGACTTAAATAGATTAACCGTATCTGTATGTATCGCCTTGAATATATCACGTGGGCCACATCCACATTCTCCCACTTGGCCTTGTGATATATTTATTACTGTATAGATGAAACAGAAACTTTATTAGGTACCAACTAAATTACACAGTCAAAATCTCCCACTCGACCAAAAAATCACAATACTTTGATCATAGCGGTTATGCCCCAAAAGATGAACGCTCCCTTCCATGTAACAAAAGCACGTATTCCTTAATCAAATAACTTTATGAGTTACAACCATATGAACTTATTATAAGTTCAACTCAGAGTCCTACTTTAGTGCACAATAATACTTTATGTACAAAAGATAACTTTATGCGCATATGTGCAAAAATCAAAATGTGTTCTTATTCAAATAAAAATAGTTTTTAAAGTCTTTATACAAAAAGAAAACACTTAAACTGTAAATGGGCTCAAGATACCCACATGATGAATATGATCCTTGAATTTGTTTGCCGGCAATGCTTTACTTATAGAATCAGCAATCATCATCTCAGTCCTAATGTGTTGGATATCGACCTTCTTCTTGTCGTATTCTTTCACAGCAAGATACTTTATATCGATATATGTTTGCTGCGATCTGTAATTCGACTATTTTTTGCAAAGAACATTGCAGCAGAGTTGTCGCAATAAATCTTAATTAGCCTTGAGATAGAGTCGACAACTCTAAAACCTGAGATAAAATTTCTCAGCCATAAAACTTATGACGAAGCCTCATAACAAGCGATGAACTCTGCTTCCATAGTGGATGTAGCAACTGTATCCTGCTTAGTGCTCCTCCAAGATATAGCACCTTGAGCAAATAAGAAAATATATCCTGATGTAGATTTTCTAGAATCCACGCATCCAGCAAAATCAGAGTCTGAATATCCAACCACCTCAAGATGTTCAGAATGTCTGTAGGTGAGCATATAATTCTTTGTTCCCTGTAAATATCTTATAACTTTCTTTGCAGCTTTCCAATAATCAAGGCCAGGGTTGCTTTGGTATCTACCCAACATCCCCACTGCATGAGCTATATCAGGTCTGGTACAGATCTGCGCATACATCAAACTCCCTACTGCAGAGACATAGGGTATGCTCTTCATATGCACTCGTTCTAAATCATTCTGAGGACACTATTTCTGATTGAACCCGTCATCTTTTATAATAGGCGCAGCTGTAGGTGCATAGTTCGCCATATTAAACCTTTATAGAACTCTTTCAATATAGGCTTTCTGAGATAGACCGAAAATTCTTTGAGATCTATTTCTGTGAATCTTTATGCCAATGACGTAAGAAGCCTCACCCATATCCTTCATCTCAAAATTCTTAGAAAGAAAATCTTTAGTTTCTTTAAGCAAACTCAAATCATTTCTTGCAAACAAAATGTCATCTACATACAGGACTAAAAAAATATACTTACTCCCACTAGCCTTAAGGTATATGCACTGATTTACAATATTTTCTACGAAACCGAATGTAGTAATTACATTATGGAACTTAATATATCACTGACGGGAAGCCTGTTTAAGTTCGTATATAGATTTCTTTAGTCTGCAAATAAGGTGATTATTTTCATCTGTGCTAAAACCTTCGGGTTGTTGCATATAGACTATCTTCTCTATATCCTCATTTAGAAATGTCGTTTTTACATCCATCTGATGTAGCTCTAAATCGAAATGAGTTACCAAAGTCATAATAATTCTTAATGAATCTTTCTTTGATATTGGAAAGAAGGTTTCATGATAATCAATGCATTCATTTTGAGTGAAACTTTTAGCAACAAGTCTGGCCTTATATCGTTCTATATTACCTAGAGAGTTCCTTTTGGTCTTAAAGACCCATTTACAGCCAATAGCTTTGACTCCCTGTGGTAACTCAACGAGATCCTAAACTTTGTTATGCACCATAGATTTCATCTCTTCCTTTATGGCATCATACCATAGGGAGGATTTATCTCCATGCCGGCTTCTGAAAACGTTCATGGGTCTTTATGGTGTCCGACATCAAAGTCAGACACATGAAAATAGATTTTATAATCATCAGGAATTGCCGATCTCCTTTGTCTTGAGGATCTTCTTAAGCCAACCTCTTCCTGCAGATTTTTATTATTCTGTGCAGCTGGCTCTATAATTATTTGTTCCTCTTGAGACAGATCTTCATGGAGAGGTTCAACTGATTCAGCATTTTCATGTTCTAAGATTAGTTGATCTCCATTACGGTCAAATTGACCTCCTGGAAGAGCAACTAGATTATTATCTGTTGATGGATAACCAATTGAATCCCTTATTTCCTCAAAATTCATCTTTTGAGAAATAACACTCCCACCAGCTTCAAAATCCTCAAGGAATTTGGCATTTCTGGCCTCAACTATCTTGGATGAGTGATTTGGACAATAAAACCTGAATCCTTTGGAGTTTACCGCATAGCCAATGAAATATTCACTGTCCGTTCGGGAATCCAACTTCTTTATATGTGAATTATAAACCCTCACCTCAGCTGGACATCCCCATACATGCAGGTGATTTAAACTAGTTTCCATCCTTTCCAAACTCAAAAGAAGTTTTGGAAATAACCTTCGATGGAATTCTATTTAAAATATACACCGCTGTTTTTAGTGCCTCACTCCAAAGAGAAGATGGAAAACAAAAGTTGCTAATCATGCTCCTTACCATGTCCATGAGTGTTCTATTCCTCTTTTCGGCAACGCCATTTTGTTGGGGCATGCCAGGCATCGTATACTATGCAATAATACCTTCACCTTCGAGGAATTGAGCAAATGGACCGGTCATTTGACCTTTATCCGTATGTCTTTCATAATACTCATCCCCTCTGTCGGATCTTACAATCTTGATTTTCCTATCCAATTGTTTCTCTATCTCAACCTTATATAAACTTTAAAAGCATCAAAAGCCTCAGCTTTTTCAAATAAAAGATAGAGATACATATATCTTGAATGGTCATCAATAAATGAGATATAATAGCTCTGACTATTGAAATAAGGAGTAGGAAAACGTCCACATATTTGTATGTATGATCTCAAAAATTTCAAAACTCCTTCTGGCACCTTTAGTGATATTTGTATTAGTATGCTTTCTCTTTATATATTCCACACAAGTACCAAAATTAGTAAAGTCGAGACCTTGTAAGATCTTTTCTTTTACCAATCTCTTTATTCTCTCTAAAGAGATATGAGCTAAACACTTATGCCATAAATAAGAGGAGTTTTCTTTAAGAATGTTTCTTTTAACACCAATACCATTATTAACATTAAAATTATTTTCAAAAGATTGACTCAAATTAAATTTGTACAAATCATCTATCAAATAACCATTGCCAACAATAATATTATCGAAGAACATAGTAAAAGATTTATTTTCAAATAAAAATTTGAAGCATTTATTTCTCAATTTAGAAACAGAAACTAAATTTCCAGAAAATTTAGAAATATAAAAAGTATCCTCAAGTTCAAGTACAAAACTAGTACTAAATTCTAAAATAAACTTTCCTACGGCTTCAACTTCAGATTTATTTCCTTCTCCGCTAATTAAAATTCTTTCATTTGGCTTCAATATTGCTAGGTTGTGAAAATCCTGCATGGTATTTGAGATATGTACAGTAGTTTCAGAGTCAATCCACCATGTGTTTTTAGAAATATTAACTAAATGAAATTCATAATAAATATAAATAGTTTCAATACCTTTCTTTTCGAGCCAAGCTTTATAGAAGCTGACAAACTGCTCCTCAATAGCCTTTAGGTAATCCTTGGCTTTATCACATTCTGGAATCGATCCCCTTATATTTTTTGATACTCTAGACTTTATGAGCATCAAACTTAAGTGGTTGGATCGCTCCCACTTTTCCTGCTCGAATTCCTGCTGTGGAGTCAGTTGCCCCACTACCTTAGGCGGTTGCTCAACGCGCAGAGCCAAGTCTAAATCCATATAGCCCAAAGTAAAAGAAATAATTTCTTTCCAATCAGAATAATTATCCCCAATAAGCATAGGGATACGAGAAATATTATTAAGAAATGCAGTAGAGGAAGAAGCTGCAAAAACAAAGAAAATATTGAACTTTATCGCCTACTATAAGATAATAATTTTTAGATTAGATAAATTCTACCTTCCTGTAGCCAGAGCCGCTACACGCATAGAATTTATCTATTTTAATAATAAGACTAATATAAAACTAATTTCTAAGCAACAAGATTCCTGTACCTGTGGGCATAGAAAAGCTCGCTATCTAGAAATTCAATCCACTATCTTATTCCAGTCAAAATTCAGAAAATTATTTAGTTTGGCTGCAATAAATAGTCAAACTTTAATTGAATATCAATAATACCTTATATATTTTTCATTATCTATAGGATGCTGTGGTTACTCTTGAGCATAACGAAAAATACAAATAACCTTATTGATATTGAATGACTATTTAAAAATAAATTGGAAATCCATATGAATTTTCGGGTTAACTTTAATTCAATATCATTTTATAAAAATACCGTAAGTGATCATATACCAAGACTAGGATGCTGTGGCTACTCCTAGACATAGTTGATCTCACAAGTCCGTATATGATATGAATGACCGAAAATTTCATATTATTCCAAAACGCAGCAGAAAAAGAATAAAAGTCTTGAATAATTTTCTTAAAAACCTTATGTGATTTAAAATTTATAAATTGTGTGAAGTCTATATACGCTACTCTAAATTTTCATAATCACCTTATGTGTGTTTAGAATAATAATGCAAAAAATATACCGTAAAATATTAAACTAAACATATTATTTTATATCATAAATAAACAAGCGAGTAGAACAGAAATTATATATAACAAATACCAAAAGTTATACATAACTTTAATATATAGACTTCCTCTAAATAAGTCACATTGCAAAGAAAATTATTAAGCAAAACTATATTTTTTTTATTTTTCGTTAAAAATAAATAAATAAATAAATAAAAAATTTTTTCTTTTGCGGTGGGCCCCGCATGGGGCTACACATGGCAGCCACGTGGCTTGCGACCTGCAACCCTTTACTTTTTCTTTTCCTTTTTTTCTTTTTTTTTTTTGTGCTTGACTACTTTGATCGCCAGCTAGGCAGCCCCATCACGGGCTGCCTCCTTGCGGCCCTAATGGGAATGCATAGCGCAACCCCTTCTTGGCCGCTCCTAGCACGACTGATGTGGCGATGCAGGTTTACCAACCGACCGACCGCAGACCACATTTTTTTTTTTTGTGTTATCGCATAATTCGGCCGGGCCGATGACGCCGTTCTTCCGAACGCCGGTCTCGATTGAGGCCGGCCGACATCATCATTGACGCAAACCATCAACAAACTTATTTATTTATTTAATGGAAACAAAAAATTAAACGAAATTCGGAAAGAAACAAAAATCCGGCAAAAGATGCGGCTCTGATACCACATGTTGAAACTTTATAAAAAACTAAGATCGTACCTTCTGTCATGATTTCGATTTCTGTACCCGATTTGTAGGCGGCGACTTTTGCTAGTGGTTCGTTCTCGTTCGCGATCTGCAAAAAGACGAGACGTTTAGAGTTTAATTCCCTTATCTCCGGAGATGGAGCAGTCACAGATAATTGGATTAGGGTTAGACCGAGACTCCCGAATATTATATATTTATATATAACTTAATATAAGAATGTTAAATCACGTCCGTCCATCAATGACGTGTCCAAATACATCCTAACCGTAAGATCTACAGTATCTTTATAGATCGACTTAAATAGATTGACCGTATCTCTATGGATCGACTTGAATATATCACGTGAGCCACATCCAACACACTCACCATCCCCTTTTTCTTGTCAATTTTCCATCTCAGATACCAACTATCCCTAGTGCAAGTGGCAAAGAGCTTGGTGGTTGGTATCCGAGATTCCAAGTTCGAATCCTAATTGATTCATATTTTCAGCTAATTTTATTTCTAAATAAAATAAACGAAGCGGGTAGCATGCTACCTATTTCTCAAAAAAAAAAATCCATCTCTAATAAACAATATTGTAAAAATGGAGAACAAAAATTAAGAAATCTGTTAAAACATAAAATCGCAGTTGTCATGCTATGAGACTTTTTTTGTTTAACCTTTCTATATTAAAAACAGAATTTAGTACAGACACAGCAATTTTCTTTCCAAAGTAAAAAATATACCCCGCATGCACAAACCCACTATATGAATAGAATCTCCTTTGTACAAACAGACAGAATCTCTTCTATAAATGCATAATGTAAGAGTATAATTTGTTGGATGCGCCCTACGTGATTTTATTGTAATACCCTGATCTATCATGGGATTAGATGATGATCTCGCTCTGAGGATCTCAGGATGGAGATGATAGAATCCTCAAATTAAGTCGAAGGTGAGTGAGAAAGAGGAGAAGATCAAAGAAAAAGGAGCGGAAAGAGATTGACGAAGAAGAAAGTAATTTTGTTCATCATTATCCTTTACACTTTATACCCTTTTTACTATTTATATCTATTACATAAGGAGTAACATGCAATTTCATAAAACTAAGGACAATAAGAGAAATGGAATATCCAAATAGATCATCTGAGCTCCCAATCCTCTATCAGGCTGGACTTTCCTGTTGGGCCTAGCTCGATGAGCAACCCTCAGTCCAGCAAGTACAATTCGACCCGATATCGGATCACCCAACCCAATACCAACACAACTACTACTTTATTCTTCCAGATCTCACCGAATCTACCTCTCCCTCCCTTTATATCCTTTTCCTTTTTCTATTCTGGTAACTGTCATGCTTGCTCGAATCTCCTCAGCCCCCAGCCATTACAATCCTTCCCTCTTCAAAATAATCCTTGTCCTCAAGAATAGAAAGTCAGGAATTGTGACTTGAGGAACAAGTAATACTCCCAGGTTGCTTGGTTAGAGGACAAGTTGCTCCGCCTTACCAGAATTTGGGTTACTATGTTTCCGCGCCGTACCATATTCCGGTTGAGGATTTCTACAGGTTCCGCCAGCAACTGGCCGTCATCTCCAGCAAAAGGCACGATAATTGAGACGGGTCTTTCTTCAGGTGGACTTCTTTTCAGCAGAGAGAAATAGAAAATTGATTGTACCTTCAACCTCTCCGGCATGTGCAGCTGGTAGGCTGCGAGTCCGATCTTTTCTAAAATCTTGAAGGATCCAAATTAGCAAGACGACAGTTTGAGATTCCTTCGCACTGCCACCATTTGTTGACGGTAAGATTGCAGCTTCAAGTAAACCAAGTCGCCAACATTAAGCTCTCGATCCACCCTACGGCGGTCGACAAACTGCTTCATCCTGTTTTGCACCCTTAAGAGGTTGTTTATTAACCCCTTAGCCATCTTTTTTCTCTACTTAGCCCCATCCGGTTGCCTCACTCGTTGAGTTCTGTGTAAAATTAGCCATTATATAACTCAGCGGTGGCTTCCCATACAAGGCCTCGTAGGGAGTCATCCCAAATAAAGTGTGATAGTTCGAGTTGTACCACCATTCCGCGTGTGTGATCCACTTATGCCATTTTTTGGGGTGTTGTAAACACATACATCAGAGGTAGATCTCCAGACATCGGTTAAGCCTCTTTACTTGCCCGTCAGTCTGGGAGTGATAGGGCAAACTCATGTATAGCTTGGTCCCAAATATCTTGAATAGTCCTTACCATATTTCGCTTGTAAAGATTCTATCCTCATCAAAAATGATCTTTTCCGACAGTCCATGTAGTCTGTACACCGTGTCGAAGAATGCTTTGGCCACCACTGAAGCCGTATAGGAGTAAGAGGAATAGAATAGGCATACTTCGTGGATCTGTCAACTACCACCATTATAGAATCCTTTCCTTCCAACCTTGGTAGTCCTTCAATGAAGTCCATACTTACTTCACTCCATACTTGGTGGGGAACTGGTATCGGTTGTAGCAACTCAGCATTAGGCTGATTGTCGAATTTGTTCTGTATGCATATCATGCAGTTCCTCACTATCCACATCACTCTTGAGCCCTAGCTAGTAAAATATATCTTCTTGATCCTTCTATAGGTATACTGCTATCCATAATGGCTTCCTAGTGTTGAGTCATGCATTTGACCGAGTAACTTCTGTTGATCTTCTCTCCTGATCCCACATACAGCCTTTTGTTGTATCGCAGTAGCTCCTGTGTATAAGTGTACGCTCCTTGGGTGCCTGGCTGTACTGTTAATTAGGCTATCAATCTTTGACACTTTTCTTACTGATGTAAGGCTGATTGTCGAACTTGTTCTGTATGCATACCGTGCAGTTCCCTACTATCCTCTCCGCATCACTTTTGAGCCTTGGCCAGTAAAATATCTTCTTGCTCCTTGTATAGGTATATTGTTGTCCAGAGTGGCCTCCTAGGGTTGAGTCATGCATTTGACTGGGTAACTTCTGCTGATCCCCTCTCCTGATCCCACATACAGCCTTTCGTTGTATTGTAGCAGCTCCTGTGTATAATTGTAGGCTCCTTAAGTGTCTAGCTGTACTGTTAACTGGGCTATCAGTCTCTGACACTCTTCATCTCCCTGATAGCTGTTGGTTATCTCAACTACCCGAGCTGGAATGGCTCCCGAAATGGCTTGACTACTGCTCTCCTCAATTTCTTTGCGTGATAAGGCATCCGCCATCCTATTCTCTCTTCCTTTCTTGTATTGTATTATATAGTTGAGTCCCATCAACTTAAGCATCCTTTCCTGTTGGGTAGCAGTGTTGATCTTTTGCTCTATAAAGTGCTTTAAACTCTCGTGATCCGTTCTGATGATAAACTGCTTCATACTTAAGAAAACGCCGCCACTTAGAGACTGCTAATAGTATAGCAAGAAATTCCTTTTCATATGTGGACAACCCCGGATTTCTTGCTAATGGCCACTAAGGTAAGCTAAGGGTTTATCTTCTTATGTCAATACAACCCTTATTCCCTAGTCGCAAGCATCTACCTCCACCACAAATGGCTTGAAGTAGTCGAGCATGGCGAGCACGAGGACCTCGATCATTAACTTCTTCAATTTGTTGAAAGCTTCCTGCGCTTCTATTGTCCAATGGAAACTATTCTTCTTCAAAAGTTTAGCATGGGATTTACTTATAGCTCCATACCCCTTGAACAAACTTGCGGTAGTATACTGTGAGGCCAGGAATCCTCTCAACCCCTTTAATTGACATAGGTGCTACCCATTGCAGCATAGCTGCCACCTTACTTGGGTCCGTAGCCACCCCCTGCTGAGTGATAATGTGTCCTAGGTTCTCAACTTGCTCCTGGCCAAGGAAGCGTTTGGACTTTTTGTGAACAATCAATTTCCCTCAAGTATTCTTAACACTTCTTCCAAATGGGCAACGTGATCTTCTAATGTCCTACTGTATACCATTATATCGTTGAAAAAAAATCAAAACATACCTACAAAGTAGAATAGCAAATACAGATTGGAAGGTCACTGGGGCTTTCGCGAGTTCGAAAGGCATGACTCTGAACTCATAATAGCCCATATGAGTTCTAAAGGTCGTCTTTGGTATGTCATCGGTGCACATTCGTATTTGATAATACCCAAACCTCTAGTCTATCTTGAAAAAATATCTCGAACCTCCTAACTCATCTAGCAAGTCATCGATTATGGGTATCGGATACTTACTCTCAATTGTGAGCTTGTTCAGTTGACGATAATCAATGCAAAACCTCCAATTCCCATCCTTTTTCTTCTTTTTCTTAACTAATAGGACCAGAGAGGCGTATGGACTGTTACTACGTTGGATCACTCCGGTATCTAGCATCTCTCTAATCTTGTCCATTTCGTACTTCTACTTCTCTGTATAACTATATGATCTGATATTGACTGCTTGTGCTCCTTTCTGCAAGGATATTTTATGGTCTTGTGGCCTAATAGGAGGCAACCCCTGCGGCTCATGAGACACATCCTCCAATTTCTGCAACATATTTCGTATTTGGTCGGGTATCTCTTCCTGCTTCTCTTCTTCTAGGCTAATCAACTGAGCCACTGCACAACATTGGCCTTTTAGATACTCTTGGTGCCATTGTCCAGCTTGCGAGTTCCTTCGATGATGATAATTGCTGCTGATTCGATAATAGATCCATAAGTTGCTCCGGCCTCTTCGATGAATTTGCAGTTTCGCATCGCAGGGATTCATAATGGTTCTAGTCCTCTGCTTGCATAGCCTTAATCTTTCAATTCAGCTCCTCGAACTTTCGATTGTTCCCCACTGCCAGCCCCTGCAGCCTTTGCTCCAAGGCATGGACATGCTTGCTGAGCAATTTGAGCCTAGCGCCCTCTGCCATGGACGTCCAACAAGTACAATTCGACCGGGTATTCACCCAGCCGACCCAATACCAAGACCACTACTACACCTTTATTCCTCTGGATCTCACCGAATCTACCTCTCTTCCCCTCTATACCCTTTTCCTCTTTCTACTCTGGTTACTCTCATGCTTGCCCTAATCTTCTCTACACCCCAGCCATTACATTTATTCAAGACAATTCCTAAGGATACAGGTCGATCCAATAGATAAAATGCATCTGAACACGTACTTGATAGACAGACGTGATTAAAACATTCTTACACTATAATCTACGCGTCATACATCCAACATGATAAGGGACACATACATGATAGCCATGTAGCATGTAAAGATAAATATAATAGTAAGTCGATATGTAGAGTAAACACACACGTATAATATCATAATGATCTATATAAACCACTCTACCAACCGGTTATCACCCACAACATGATATAACGATGCCCATAGCTAAAAGGTAGAGCAAAACACAGGAATAATAATGAAGCAAAATAAAATCGATCTACTCAATAGGATACATATTAGAAGCATAATAGAATAATCGAGTACAATACTACTACACCGACTATGGATCTAAAAACCCATCTATATACCAGGTATATCTGAGTTCGCGACTCCAATGCCTCTAGGTGTCTCGTGAACCTAAACATAATCACCAGAGCATCAATACAAGCCATTACGCGTCCGTGACATAAACTGACACACACAAACCACAACAAAGTGCACAACAACATATTCGAAGCATTGGTTTCAAAATTCAACTTCTGAAACTAGAACAACCCCATGAGCCGACTCTACTAGAGTCCAAACAAATCCCAAACATCAAGTCAACAACAATCCACATTACTAAGTAGCCAATAACAAGAACCAGTGCGATTAGAACATTGATTTCTTTAATCAATTTTCGAACCTCGCCAAGACCTCCAATCAACCCATTAAAGGTCTCGAGCATAGTCGTAGGTCTCTTTAGATAAGTCGTTGTCCCCAGATACTCCAATTTAGATAACTCGTTGTCCCCAGATACTCCAATTTAGGTGTTGAGACAACTGCACATAGGGTGTGCAACCATAGAGGCCTCAACTCCAAAACTAAGCCGCAATGGTTTCCAACGTGTGCCAATCTTGGCGCATGAACCAACAAAAGATAGAAACACCCATACTGCTAGTTTCAATTAGCGAGGAACCTCCGAAAAACATTCCACAAGTTTCATAGTCCAAGAGCACAACCAATGTGCCAAAACGACAAAGTTTCCGCCCCAAGAAGTTCCAAGGATGCCAATTTCAGCATCCGGATAGTCGACAACCACAAGATCACTCCCGAGTCATTTCCACTTGGAATGCGACCATAACGAATCTATGGCCAGCAACAAGCACGGCCAAGCACACCCAACCCGATAATTAGGCCAAAAAGACCCAATTTCAGTATTCCGGTCATTATTACGATTTGATAATTACATTGTTGACACTCCCAACTCTACTACCAATCAATCAACGGCACTTTGACTTTAAAATTAAGCAAATTAATTATTCAATACTAATTGAATCTTCAACACATGAATAATATATTCTAATTTTGAAGTCAAAATGTCGTTAACTAACTTAAATAAAAAAAAATTGAATGTAGAATAGTGAAATCAAAATTTTAAAAGATTTGGAAGCCAAAACAAACGATCTATAATTTGGATAAGTTATATGTGATTTCACCTAAGATTAATTACCTCGCAAGTAAAATATACTATTCTACCGAGTCATAAATGTCATTATTTTCTCAAATCACACAAGAATTTTCTTCAACCTAACTTCTAATCACACAAAACATCCTCATACCAAATCAGTTATTACTGAGTATACTATTCCGATGTGCAAACAGAGCCTCTGTCATTTTTATACTTGGAAGGAATGTCCATTAACAAGAATATATAAGTTTTTATTTTAACAACCTCCTCACTCATGATATGATAAGTTTTTAACAACCTCCTCACTCAAATAATATGATAAGTTAATAACAAATATGCTAACATTTCTAGAATATTATAAATCTGTAAAACGAATGACCCCTAAATAGCTTAGCTGTTCAACTGATGAGGCTCCTTGGATTGGAATAGCCACACTATGGCCTTCTAAATGAACTTCTCAATTACATTACCACAAAATTTATCATATCAATGCAGACTCTGAATAAAGAGGAGAAGCTATGCTAAACACAGTTTATGTATCTTGCGCCCCCAAACTTCAGAATTTCACAGATTAAAATTAAACTAAACATACTCGAGCTCCCGATTCTATTTTTCACTCAAAGAAGTGTTGAAATTCTTTAATTTCAAATCAAAAAGTTACAAACACTCCTAATTTCATTTGTGATACTTTTAAGACAATGCATTTCTGTTTAAATACCAAAGTGCAGAATATTCAGAACCAATATAACATTGAACTCTACTGTGCAACTGTGCAGGGGAAATAGGATACTAACCCCGGTTACTGATCATTTCAATTGTGAAACTAACCATCATTCAAATAGAAATATTCACATTTAATCATATTTTAAGACAATCACTTCAGCATACTTAAATAATCATCATATCTCATCATAAAAGGATTAAATATCTAGGTGTTCAAGTTCGAAACTTACAAACCAATCTGCAAAACCTTTGGTACCAATCTCAATTATACGGCGACAGTATCCTCATAATTATTATTATCATTATTATCATAACTACTAACCAAATCATTGACTCATCTAATTGCAATTCTCGTAATTACTCTTTTGATTTATTAAACCATTATATAACACAACTTGTATATTTTTTCTTATTCACAACTTGTTGAAGCCAAATTCAGTCGTTGGACAGAGAGAGCAGAAGGCAATCCAACCCATTACCTGTTTAGGAAGAGATAGGGGTCTCTAAGTTATTGAATTTGGCCTAAGTTATCGAGATTCAGTTACAAGATAAGCTTCGGCCAAAATTATCGAGTTAACAAAAATAATAGGAGTCTGATTCAAATCATGCAGACTATTAAATGCCGCAGGGACCTGAGAAAAGAACTCTCTTCAACACAACAACAACAACACATCAATTAGAAACTCTCTTCAACACGACAGCAACAGCACATCAATTGTTCAGACGATTCTAAAGTACAGCCGATTCTAAAGTACAGACATTGTCATCTTTTTACCAAAAGTAAAATAGTTTAGATCAGTTGAGAATAGCAGCCTGCAGTTCATCTTAATGACGACGTTTTGGTCATTCAGAGTTTTAGGCCAAAATCTCATATTGTTGGAGTTCATCAGTTCCTAGTTGAAGATTTACCGAATTCCGACCATTTAAGTTTGGCACGAACCAGGCCAAGTCCCATAGGCGAACCTGTCAAGTCCCAAGACCGCCACTTTGGTCAGTTCGGGCACGTAGACAGACCGCCGAACGAATAGAATTTTCCTATCCGCTCAAGGCGCCACAATCAGTACAATTCAAATGGTTCTAACTAGAAACAGAATTCACACACAGATTGCATAAAACATCAAAATATAAAACAACTACACTAATACAAGCATTCACCATGTTAGCGGACAAGAAAAACTCTGTCCGTTCGGCGATCTTTGCTCATGCCCGAACCGACCAAAGTGGCAGTAGCGGTGCCGAAGCGTGACAGAACCCAAGGCAAGAACCCAAGGCAAAAAAACAAGTCCGTTATTTTTTTTCTTTTCGTTTCGCAAGCACAACTATAACACACAACAGATCACACATTCTAATTGCACGACAAAATCGAGCATAGACACATTGAACAATGATAAATCTAACTGAAAAGTTGACAATTTGAATTGCACACTCATTCTCGGACGCTAAAAAGAGCAATGTAATATAATAAACTTCGATTCATGACTAGTACACCAACACTAACATCAAATACCTAAAATTACTAGACCTCATTCCATGACAAGTACACACACCCACTCTAAAATTATCACCACTTTTTCCACAACTAGATAAAGCAAAACAATTTGTGATCTAAACCCCAAACTACTAGGAACATCACTCTCCTTGATACTTAGACACAACTCACACAATTACTATATCTATCTAATCCCCTTAAATTTAGGTTACCAATACGCATACTACAATGGAATCTAATTTCCGCTAGAATTTTCCATCCGAACAAGAACAAAGGACAAGATGCAGAGTACACCACAACATACCGAATCAGATGTGGCCGACAAAGACAAACAGATCGGGGCTTCTCCGGATCACGCCTTCCTTTTGAAAAAATAGAGGAAGGTGATGTGATCGGAGAAACCCTAGCGGAAACCGCCGCGGATCTCCGCAGCCCACGGCGTATCTTCTTCAAACTGCCATCAAAATCCCAATTTTCTTCGGCTCGAATTCGCGGCGAATCGATTCGAAACTACGAGCACCGTCACGGGGCGAATTGATTGAGCCGGAGGAGGCGGAGAAGGCTCCTCGTCGCCTCCTCGCTCGCGGCGAGGGGCCTCAGCAAGAGGCCGGGGTAGGGGAGGGAGCTCGGCGCGGGGGAGGAGACGGAGTACCCGGGCCCGGCGAAGACCGGGTCTACGGCTGGAAACCCTAGCTTTCTCCGATTGAGGTCGATCGGAACGTCTCCGACGTTGGATCCGGGGGGAACGGGGGCCGAGGGTTTCATCGCCTCGCCGCGCTTGAGGATCGTGACCTCCTCCATGACGAGGCGCCGGCGGTGGTGGCGGAGCTCGTCGGCGGGGCCGCCGTCGTTCTCCTTGCCGACTCCGGCGGCGGGTCTAGGTTTCCGGCCGATTCGCGCCGGGGCGGCGCGGCTCGGTTTGTGGGACGGAGGAGAGGGCGGCGCAGCCGCGGCGGCGGCGGCGGGGCGCGCTGGTGGCGGAGGCTTTCGCCGGTGAGGGTTCATCGGAGGCTGAGGACGGTATCCGAAGGCGTTGGCGTGGAAGCGGGATTTGAGAGCGTCCTCAGATCGGAGCACCACCGTGGACATGGACGCACGCAGGTGAGGTTACCGCACGAACGAGAGATGGGAGAGAAATGTGAGATACAGCGGGGAGGAGGGGAATAGAATTATATAGAGAGGAGGAGAGATCGAGCGCCGTTGGATTCGGGAAACGATGAATGGACGGTGAATGATGGCGATTAGGCGACGGAGCCAAGCGTATGCCCTTGTCGTTGCAAGAAATTACGGTAATGCCACTTTGAGGAGACGCTGTCCTCCCCCTCCCATCGAATTAAATTAAAAATAAAAGGAGGAAAAGGACTTATTCCGTCAAGTTTTTAATAAAATAATATAAAGGTGACTTGTACAGCTGTATGATGGGATGGAAGGGCATTGGTGTAATAATAATGCAGATGGAGGGCAAAGTCGTGTGGACCTAGTTAGCCGCCTCAAGTATCGTGCGAGTTGCGACCGAATAAAAAAAGATCTTCGCCGGTGGGCGAAACGCGGGAGACGAGTCGGCGTCGGTAGTGGGTGCTGAGATGGAACGTGGCGACCGACAGCTGTCCGTTTCCGGTTACCCGCTCAAACGTGAGACGTGGGGAAGAAATTGGTTGATCCGCTTAATAAATAGGGAAACTTCAAAAACCTCTATTGATTTCGTAGTTTCTCAATTATCGTCCTGTGATTTAAAATGTATCAATTTGCTCCCGATAATTTTTTTTTTTCTCTTTTTTTATTAATTTTATTAATTTTTTTTCTTAAATCAATGATAAAGTTAAAATTAAAAGGTACTAAAATAAATATTTGATAAATCTAGATGGGTATCTGAAGTTTTTTGTATATAATTTAATAAAATATTAACGAAAAAGCTACCGAAAAAATAAAAACGAAACCACACAGGGGCAATTTGATACATTTTAAATCACAGGGAAGCAAAGTGAAAAACTACGAAACTACAGGGGGGTTTTTGAAGTTTTTCCTAATAAATATCATTTATGTGTTTCTTACTTTTTTTTTATTTTAGTATTTTAAGATTTAAAATATATTAATTTTATACTCCGTAATTTTTTTTTACTATTCTCTATATTAATTTTTTTATTTTATTAAATTAATTACAAAGTTTAAAATAAAATATATTAAAATAAAATTTTAATAAATTATAGGTGGAGCATCTGAAAATTATTGTATATGGTTTAACGAAAAGTTAACGGAGGACTTACCAAAAGAAAAAAATAAAATTACAGAATGCTAAATTGATGCAGTTTAAATCATAGAATATTAAAAATGAGAAAATACTAAACGATAAGAAATGATATTTGAAGTTTATCCTGTATTTATTAAACAATTAATATATGTATTGACCTACTTTACCCACTCGATAAAGATAAATTAGTATTTGTGCGTATAAATATATACAAAATTTATAAAAATATATAAAATTATATTATAGTACATGCCCACAAGACTTAGTTTTTTATAATTAAACAGGTTGACCTTAATTTAATAATAAATTAAAAAATTTAGTAAAAACAGAATGATATATTTGAAAAGTTAAATAAAAAAATTGGTGATTGTGAAAAAATATATTTAAAAAAAGTAAAATAGTAATTTTATAGAAATAATAGTTTAGTAATAAAATTTAACTCTAAAGGTATATTTAAAAAATTGGTGACCATGGAAAGATATATTTGAAAAGGTAAAATAAAAATTTTATAGAGATAACGTTGCTAATAGTTTAGTAATAAGATTTAACTCCGAAGTTATATTTAAAATAATTTGAAATATTAAAAAAATATTTTTAATATTTCTTTTTAAAAAGAGTAAATTAAAAAGTAAAAAATATTTTAGGAATATATATATAAAGTAATTGCACCATATTTTTTTTCCTGATTAGGTTGAGGGCTACGGGTGATCACCGGTGACAACCGCCTCTAATTTTTTTGTTTGGTGAGGGGGGGGTACGGGCGATCGTCGGTTACCATCGCCCGTAACGCTTCCCGATAAGGACGCTACGTGATGGCCACGTTACAGCTTTTCCGAGACGCGCTTCGGACGAAACCCTAAAAACAAACGCCGACTCTTTGAGCGGTTGAGCATTGAATAATAAGAGTATTTAATGTTGGACCCGGTCTACCGTGTTGTTCGCGTAATTATTGCGTTTCATTGGGACCGACCAAACCGACCTACACATGAAGATGTTGAACTGTGGACCCGGTCGATTGCCTAACCCGTGAGGAACGTTGCGTGCGCCAGGTCCGGCGATATAAACTGTGGACCCAACGATGATATTTATACAAAGGGTAAACTTTCAATATCACCGTTATATTTTCACACTTTCTCAATTCAGTATTCTGTGATCTAAAGTTTACCAAGTTAATGTCATATGGTTTCATTTTTATCTTTTCGTCAACTTTTCTGTTAATATTTCGTTAAACTATATATAAAAAAACTTTAGATAACCCATCTAAGTTTATCGAATATTTACTTTATTTTTTAGTTTTAATTTTGTCACTGATTTAATAAAAAAAATTAGTAAAATCGATAATAAAAAAATAAAGATAAAACCAAGGGGCACTAAACTGATATAATTTAAACCACATGATAGTAAAGTGAGAAAATATGGATAATATTTGTAGTTTTTTCTTATATAAATTTAGAATACAAAAGCGAAACTAAATAATATTTTACACAATAAAAATAAAAATAAAAATAATTAAGCACAGAAAGTAAAAATTAAATCTTAATATATTTCAATATAATATTCATAAGAACTTACGTTATTAAAGATTCCGTACCCTCTATTCGTTTTAAAATGCATATCTATATCAATTATATATAAAATCATGTATTTTTTTAATTTAGATCCCATCAACTAATCCATTTTAGCAGAAAAAATTGTAGTGCTTTTCTTTTTCTTACACCAAAAGAAATAGGATAAACGAAAAAATTTAAATTCCTTTTTTTCTAACGAATAACTTTATTTTTTATTAAATTTTTTTATATATTATTTTTAAAAATGATAATTTTCAAATTATATCATATACTATTAACTAATATTATTGTTATATTAACTTTTATTGACTGAAATACAATTAAATTTTATTTAATTTTAAATACATATTAAATTTAATCTTCTTAAATTTAAAATTTTATTTCATCTTAAATCATAATTAAATTTAATTATGCAATTTAAATCTAAATTTATGAATTATTAAATTTAAATTAAATGTGAGTTTAACTCGTGACTTCAATTTAATTTTGGATATCAATTTGAATTCATAATTATAAATGTTAATTAAAGCAAATCAATTAACTTTAAATTTGAATTAAGGGGAATTTTAATTTCAATACTTTTAGTTTAAAATAGTATTTAAATTTGGTTTCATCATAATTTGAAAAATATTAGCAATACTTCAATATATATATATATATATATATATATATGGCTGGGGTTACTATACTCATATGAGTATAGAGCCTTTTGTACTCATAAGTTTTCAACCGTTCAGGTGAAAAAATGTGTCGTTAGGATGAAAGTAGTTACGGTTAGGTTGATAGTGGGTGGTTGGTTGAATAGTATAATCTAACAAGTGAAAATGATTAAAGGGTAGATCTAATAGCCAAAAACTTATGAGTATAATAGACTCTATACTCATAAAAATATAGTAGCCGAACTATATATATATATATATATATAGTAGGGCTACTGTGCTATTAGGAGCACAGCAGCTCTTGTGCTCCTAAGTTTTTAACCGCCCATCAAATTTGGTAAGTGGCTAGAGTGAATGGGAGAAAAGAAATTAGAGAGAAATTCAAAAAGAAGAGAAATTAAGAAACTCAATTTCTCTCTAATTACTCTTCTCTCTTTCACCCTAACCACCCATTAAATTTGATGAGCGGTTAAGAACTTAGAAGCACAAGAGCTGCTATGCTCTTAGCAGTACGGAGGCCTTTGTGCTCCTAAATTACTTTCGATGATTGAATTTTTGAATCAACGATTGACTCCGTTAGATTTGATCTACCGTATTTGAAGTATCTAGAAAATAAATTTTATAATTTATTATAAATTTACTTTTTAAAATTTTAAATTTTAATTATAATTTTTTGCGCAAATATAATATACAAATTTATATGTTGCTTTGAGATTAACTATTAAGATAGTTGTGATGTGCATTTGCACGTATTGTACCTAGTTTTTTGATGTTAAATCTACCCCTTTAACCATTTTCATCCGTTAGATTATACTATTCAACCAATCACCCATTGAATCCTAGGGAACAACTATTATCTTAACTGCACATCACTTCATTGAAGGACCGAAAATTTAACAGCAACAATGACGTGGTGCTATTAATAGTATAGTAATATATATATATATATATATATATATATAGAGAGAGAGAGAGAGGAGAGGAGAGACGAGAACGAGAGGAGAGAGATGGAGGAGAGAGCGACGAGGGAGTTGTGCTGGTTATGCTTATAGGAAGTAACGGAGGCCTCCGTGCTTTCCAAGTCGTTTTCGATGTTTCGGACTTTCGAATCGAACGATCGCTCCGTTAGAGTTGATTCTAGAGTATTGAAGTAACTAGAAATAAATTTTGCGATTTTTCGATATCATTTGCCTAGTGATCGAAGGGGCTCAAAATCAATAATTTTAACGGTCGTGGTGAGCCGGTTGCAATTTAACGGTGTAGAAATATTCAAATCACATGAAATTTGATAGAAAATTCTTTATACCATATAAAACAAGATCAATAGCTTTAGATCTAAAATTTTAATGTCATTATCATCATATTTTGTAAGATTTTTATTTTCAGCCGTTGATTTTGAGCCCTTCGATCACTTGGCAAATGATATCGAAAAATCACAAAATTTATTTTCTAGGTACTTCAAATACTCTAGATCAAGTCTAACGGAGCCGATCGTCGATTGAAAGTCCAAACATCGAAAACAAAGTGGAAGCGCGGAGCTCTCGTGCTTCCATAAACATCCTAGCCGCATCTATTATATATATATATTATATATATATATATATGAGGCTACTGTGCGTTTAGAAGACGGTCAAGAAATTCAAAAAGTGAGAGAAATTGAGGCACTTAAATTTTCACCAATTTTTTTTTCTTTTTCTCATCTAACATCAATCAAAATTGATGGATAGATGAAAGTTAGAAGTATAAGAGCTACTATGCTTCTAATACACAGTAACCCCTACTCTAATATAGCAGATACTGTATAATTATTGAGCACAAACATTCCTTACGTTCCCAGTTTTCAGCCATTAATCAGAATTGATGGGTGGCTAGATTATTTTTTTATTTTATTTCTTCAATTTCTTCTCTCTTTCAATTTCTACCTAATTTCTCTTCTTTCTCTCACATTTTTCATCACCATCACCTCCACCCAGCACACCTTCACCACCAACACCACCTCCCCACACACATCAATATCTATTTTTGAATTGTGAAAACAAAAGTAGTAAACAACCCTCTCCGTGATCGGGCTTCGGTGGCCACAACGCTGACGTGCGGCGGCGAGCGGGCGTGAGCGCGGGCGGGCGCTGCGATGGGCGCGAGCGGGCACCCGGGGGGGAGTATATTATATAATGAGAGAGAGATAGAAAGAGAGAGAACTAGGTTAGTATGCTTTGAAGTACGAAACCCACCATATTTTAAAGTTATTTTTATGATCGGACATTCAATTCGACAATCAACTTGTTAAATGTAATCTACGTTATTGTAAACATAATCTATATTATTAAAACTATTTGGAAACCAAAATTTATAATTTTTGACATCATTTGACTAGTAAACAAGTAGTCCCAAAATAATTATTGAAATAAATATCTCATAAAAAATTGTGATAGAAAACTTAAATTTTAGATCGAAAATAAAAATTTTGCTATTGATGGTAAAAAGAGTTTTTTTATTAAAATTTCATATAATTTAGATTGTTTTATACTGTTGAATTTACAGACGTACCACATCAGCCTTTAAAATTATCAATTTTCAAACCTTTTGATCACTTGACAAATAATGATGGAAAATTATAAGATTTGATTTTGAGATAGTTCTAATACTGTAGATTATATCTAATTGCGCAGATCATCGAATCGAATGTCTTATTATTGAAAATAATTTGAAAGTACTGAAGCCTTCATTTGAAAGCACACCGGTTGGACTTTATATACAAACATATAATTTAATTTTGGGCAAACTTCAAATACCCTCCGTGGTTTCACACTTTCTTACTTAAGTACCCTGTAGTTTAAAGTGTACCAAGTTAGCCTATGTGGTTTCACACTTTCTCACTTTAGTACCCTGTGGTTTAAAGTGTATCAAATTAGGACACTGTGGTTTTATTTTTCTCTTTTTATTATCCATTTCACTAATTTTTTTCGTTAAATCAGTGACAAAGTTAAAATTAAAGAGTACTAAAGTGAATATTCGATAAACCTAGGTAGCATATCTGAAGTTTTTTGTATAAAATTTAACGAAATATTAATGGAGGAAAAAAAAATCAGTGACAAAATTAAAACTAAAAGGTGCTAGGTAAATATTTGAAAAACTTAAGTAAGGTATCTGAAGTTTTTTATACATAATTTAACGAAATATTAACAGAGGAGTTGACGAAAAGAAAAAAAATGAAACCACAGGGTACTAAATTGATGCACTTTAAACCACAGAGTACTAAAGTGAGAAAGTGTGAAATCATATGTTACTAAATTGATACACTTTAAACCACAGGGTACTAAAGTGAAAAATTGTGAAATCACAGGTTGGTGTTTGAAGTTTTCCCTTTAATTTTTAGTGTTTTGCAAGTTTTGTGTGTTTTGCATCTCATATGCTATTTTTTTTTTCTTTTTTTGTCGTATAAGTTTGATTTGGATAGGAATTTTTAGAAATATGGATTTTTTTTTTCCATACATTGACACATTTTTTTGGCCTTTTTGCATAAAAAATCCACTTATTTTGGGTTTTTGCAAAACCCGGCCACCTTTTTCGTTTTTGCAGATTCGGTCCACTTTTTCAGCAAACTGACCAAAATACCTTTATATATTTTTCTCTCTCCTCTTTTTTTTCTCTCTCCTTTCTTCGATCCCGTCGCCGCGGACCCCCAGCCATAGACCGACTCCCCCTCTCCTCCTCGCCTCCTCGTCCTCGGCCCCACCCCTACCGCCTCCGCCGCCGCCGCCGCCGCCAACGTAGGAGGAGCGACGGCGTTGGTGGAGGAGAATGAGCGGTTGCGGCGAAGCAACGCGGTGGTGGTGGCGGAGCTGGCCCCGAGCTTCGCGGCTTCTCCGCTCGTCGCAGTCCGCGGCCTGCGCGGCCTCGTCGACCAGCGCAGGTCGGCGGCCGCCAAGCCCGAGCTCAACAGAGCGAGCACCACCTCGAGCAGCTCCCTCACCATCGCCGACGAGCTTTCGACACCACCGCCGCGAGATGGGGCTGCTGGGGCTGTCGCTGTACACCGACTCCGCCGAGCGCTGCGGCGTGTAAAACGTCTCCTCGTCCGATGACGCCATCGGCGCCGCCGCGCCCCGCCGAGGCGGCGGCGGAAGAGGCACCCCCGTCAGCGGAGATTGAGGGAGTCGAGGTCCTCCGCAGGAGGAAGAAGAAGAAAATGAAAAAGAAGAAGAAAATGAAAAAGACCCACGCGTGTTCTTCTCCATCGGCAAATGGTGTAATGATGTAGTGGCGTAAATGGTGTAATGGTGTAATGATGTAATGGTAATGATGTAATGGTAATGGTGTAATGATGTAATAGTAATGGTGTAATAGTGTAATGGTAATGGTGTAATGATGTAATGGTAGGTGTAATGGTAATGGTGTAATGGTGTAATTCTATCGCTCTTTTTTTTTTCTCGCCGCGCTGCCTTTTCTCCTTCGAATCCGCGGCCGGCGGGAGCAGCGGCGGGGGGCCGTCGAGGAACTTGGCGGAGTCGCCGGTGGGACGAGGAGGGGGTTCGGGGAACGCGACGGTGAGTGACGGCCCGCAGTGAATTCGAGGGGACTGCTAGGCGCAGCGAGAAAAAAAAAACAGAATCGACGCGCGGCGGCGGAGGAGCGGCCCGTGCGGCGGCGGTCAAGGGGGTTGCTGGGTTGCGGGAGGGGAGCGAGGAGGGTGCGGTTCGGGAACGCGACGGTGATGGGGACGACGCAGGAGGATTCGAGGGAGAACGGCGAGCGCGGCGAGAAAAAAAAACAGAACGATAGAAACAGAGAGGAGAGAGAAAGAGGAAAGAGAAAAAGTAATAAGGGTATTTTGGTTAGGCGGACGAAAAAGCGGACCGAATCTGCAAAAACGAAAAATGTGGCCCGATTTTGCAAAAGTCCAAAATAAGTGAATTTTTTATGCAAATTGGCCTCTTTTTTTTCCTTTTTTTTTTATTTTACTATTGTGGTGGGGTTTGAACAGAACTTTGGATCGGACCAGGTCAAATGAAGGACGGGGGAAAGTTTCTGAGCCAGTGAGGCTGGCGCCTAAGTTTGACCCATTAAACAGTCAGATACAATTATTTTAGGTAAGACATATTTTTAAATTAAGCATCAATAATAATAAACTAATAATAATAATACATTAATATTTTGTTACAGTTTAAATTTAAGCCCGTTTGAAATAATTTCGAACTAGCTCAAATTAATTTTCAGCTGAAAATAAGCCGAATTATCTTAAGGTTATTTTACTTTTGAGCCAAACATAAGTCAATTTGTTAACAACTTTTGTTGGGTGCATCGGGCCAATTTTGCGTAGATCTTATACATTCCAAATCTGGTGAGAAACAAACAAATAATAATAAAATATTCAAAACAAATTAAAATCTAATTGAATCGACTAGAAATGCATTATGGGTTTACTTGAAAACTTAATTAAAATATTAAGAATCTAATTATAATAAGTAGAAGGTTAGGGCCTTCTTTGTAGGGGTAAAACCAGCCGAATATGATTGAAGTTTTGACAAAACAATATTCGTTTTCGTATTTTTCCTCAGAAGTGAATTCGTATGCTGATTTGTATCGGACGTTAAATTTTTGTTATATCTATCTGCTAAAGACGAATATCGAATTTGCATTCATATATTATTCGGATATTAATTTATACCAATAGTTTATATATAAATATGAACTAGAATTAGTACAGATAAAACATAGAATGTAACTAAAGTTTCACACTTATGTTTGAACTTCGCATCCCTATATTTTATTCAATGAAGTTTAATATTTTAAAAATATAACATAATTTTAATTTTACTATTAAATTTATAATTAAATAAATAAAAAATGCGACAGAAAACCATTTTATCCCCCATATAATATAATATACATTAACATCCCTCTTATCTTCTACAAGTAGAGACAGTTATATATAGTTGGAATTTTAAAAAACAATATTCACACACACACACGCGCGCGCGCACGCACACACGCGCGCGCGCACACTATAGTATCCCTGGTGTTTGGTTGCCTGTGGGATTTTAGCATCTGAGGCTTGTCGACATATTTGGAGAATGTCGGGACAAGTCAAAGTTGTTTTGGCGCGAAATGGACGCAAAACGGACTCAGTGCGACGCGAGAGCAGAGTTTTGACAATAAAATCTGCAAAGTATAGGTTTTTAGTATTGAGTACCGGTACTATATAGGGAAATACCGGTTCCCCAGTGTATTTTCAAACAGACTGCTCTCGGGTTGCGCCAGTTTGATGCTGAGTACCGGTACGGCATCGGGTTGGTACCGGTACCTTGTGTGAGAGCTTGCGGGCTGAGAGGCTGAGTACCGGTAACCAAATCGGGTACCGGTACTCTAGCTGTAATTTTGAGTAGGTGAAGGGTACGTTGGTCTTTTGGATTGTCATTATCACCAATGTTATCCTTATCCCCACCTCTTTAGACTTGCAGAGAGAGTTGAGGGGAGAGTTTTTTTTATTGTTGATGCTCTCTCTCTAGTTTTGAACATGCTCGTGGTGGTGATCGCGGCTCGAGTTCGGCTGATTTTGACATTGATCCGGAGGGCCGTTCGAGCGTGGGAGCGTCGCGGTTGCATCATTGGGAGGCCGGGCGAGCGCGTGTTTTCTCTCCTCTCGACTTCTCGCCGTAGTTGGACTAGCTTTTTGAGGTAGGTTGAAGTTTACCGAAATCGTCGGAATATATTCTAAGTTTTAGTATCCTTGATATGTATTATCTGTGTATTTTCCTTACTAGTACTCGAATTCATGGATTAGTGTTTAAATCTAAATTTGGAGTTAAGTTAGTAGTTTAATTTTACATGTTGAACTTGAAATTGGCTTAGGAGAAAATATATAGATTCTATACTGTCACTTTCTAAAAATTACCAGATTTAGCTTTAGGAGCTGTGGTTTGTTTGTATCGTCGCTGTTAGTATGCGATGGATACTCAGATTAGTGTAGGATTAGTTTATACTCGTGCTGAGATGCCGAGTTTATTTTTACAGTAGTGTGTAGACTATTTCAGAC
This sequence comes from Ananas comosus, assembly GCF_001540865.1. Lineage (NCBI taxonomy): Eukaryota > Viridiplantae > Streptophyta > Magnoliopsida > Poales > Bromeliaceae > Ananas > Ananas comosus. The sequence continues at coordinate 2,757,029 of NC_033622.1, read as the reverse complement.
TGTCGGGTGCCGTCGCGGTTGACGGTAGATCCAGATTTCTGTATTTGCATCAAATTGTGTCAAGGGCACGTGAGTTTTGGTTGTTAGACCAGTTAGACCCGATTGTTTTCATTTTAGCCTGTGAGAGTCTGATTGAGCTCGGCAAAGACACGTTTGCATTCTCGGTTGGGTAGCGTCCACGAGTGCCACTCCGGAGTCGGGTTTAATGCTTTTGCGTTGTTGTCGTAGTGTTCTGGTTGGACTTGCTTTCCACCAACAACCCAGTGTGGTGGTGGTTGGTGTAGTTTCGACGGGCGAAACGGGTGTGTTCACAGTCCCTAGTGAGATTGGGTCAGAGATTGCATCTTGTTTACATTTACAGATAGCTAGTGTTGTTTAGCGATAGTATAGTGGTATATAGCTGTAGAGTTTTACCAGCTTCTTTTACTATCTTTTTGCATACTTTCTGTAGACTTAGTGGATGAGCCGTTGAGGTCGGTAGCGGTACCCACTGAGAATTACTTCTTTTTGCAGTAGTTCTCACACCCAGTTATTGACCCTTTTTTGTAGAGCCTTATTCTGCGGCTGCTGCTGTCGCCGATACTGATCGTGAAAAGGGAGTCGCGAGTTAGATCCTTTCCTGGGTTGCAGTACTAGTGGAGTACCATCTAAAGGTAGTTTTGAGTTTTTGGTTCATGTACATACTTATACTGGTACTCGCTTGAGCGAGTGATGTCTGTATCCTGAAGACTATGTATGTATAGCGAACCTGATGTTTATTTACATATGTTTATAGTTCTGTTAGGAGCTTTATACTACTAGTTGTAGTTTTGTATGATTATAGGTACAGATACAGCTATCGCTTCGTATACAAAGAAAATTCTTTTATATACCGCGGGTCTGTTGGCGTACCCGGAGAAACGTGGTAATCCGGGGCGTGACACACACACACACACACACACATATATATATATATATAGAGAGAGAGAGAGTTGAGCTAGAATACTTTCAAAAGCACCAAGAGATTGGTGCTTTTGAGTTTTCAACTCTTGAATGGAGAAATGTAAGGTTGGGATGATGGTGGTAGGTGGTGGTAGGTGGAATAGTGTTTGATCCAATGACTATTAGTAATCAAGTAGTAGATCCAAGGGCTAAAAATCTTAAAAGCACCAAGGGAGTAATACTCCTAAAAGTATTCTAGCTCAATTATATATATGTATATATATATATATAATGAGAATTTAGATACAAATATGTATCTAATACTAAATTTTAATATCCATATTTGTATTCAAATTAGACCGAAAATTTTCTAATAGTACCAAGTCAATAGTGCTATTAGGTTTTCGGTCCTTGGAGGAAGAGATGTGCGGTTAGGATGATAATAATCCTGTAGTGTTGAGTAGCTAGTAGGTTGAATAGTATGATTTAATAGAAAAAAAATGATCAAATAAATAAATTAAATAGTGAAAAATTTGATAGAATCAAATATTTGATGCTATTAGAAATAACCCAGCTGGACTCTTTGGTAGCGTTTGGTTTGGGAACTAGGGGGAATAAGCCCTTGTTCCCCCCTTTGTTACCAAACGCTACGTTTAGTATCCGAAAACAACAATTCTCGAATTTCTGAAATAAGCCGGAATAAAGCTGGAACGGCTGTTCAGCTTTTCCCTGGAGCAAGCTTGTTCCCATATGAGAATAAAGTTAACTAAAGTTTAAAAATAATTATAATTATGATATTAAATAATTAATTAATCTAATTAATATATTTAAATCATTATTTATTGCTTAAATAATAAAATAATTTATTAATTTATTATTTATAATTATTAATTAAATCATTATTATTTATAATTATAATTATTTATTAATTAATTAATTAATAATAAATAATTATAAATAATAAATTATAATAATAAATTAATTAGATAATATAGTATAAATAATAAATTAATAATAATTATAAATAATAAATTAATTAATTAATAATAAAATAAATAGTAAATTATGAATAATTGTAAATTATAAATTATTAATTAATAATAAATTTTTATTAATAAATTATAAATAATAAATTATTTATACTATATTATCTAATTAATTTATTATTAATAATTTATTTATAATTATTTATTATTAATTAATTAATTTATAATTTATAATTATTAATTATTTAATACTAAAAAATTAAAAATAATAAATATTAATTAATAATAATTTATTATTATTTAATTAATTTATTATTTATAATTATTAATATTAATTTATTATTTTAAGTAATGTTTTGATGTTAATTAATTATATAAAGTAATTTTAATATATACAATTATAACTCTTATTCTCTTCGCTCCAATATAACCATCAAAATACTATTTACCTTATTTCTAGGAACAACCTAATTTCATCCAAACGTAAAATTGGTCTTGTTCCTACTTATACCTAAGCTTATACCTATTCTTAGAATAAGCAGTTCTTACTTATACCCAAATCAAACGCAGCCTTCGTATTTTATGGAATTCGGTATCGGATCTGATGAGAGTTTACCGTGACCACTTTCATCCCTAGTAATTTGATGCTTGGGTGTGAAATGTAAGGGGGTAATTGCTTACATACCTCTGAAAAGTTTTTGACTTTCTGATTTAGCCTTTTTAAAAGGCTAATATTAAAAATACTTTTTTTACGTTCCAACCTATTTCTAATATATCTCTAGAGTTAAAATCTGTTAATGAACTCAATTATCTATATGAAATTATTATTTTGCCATTTCAAATATGCCATTCTACCATCACCGACTTTTCTTATTTGCCCTTAAGTTAAGGGCACAAAAAAGTATTTTGTTTTTTAGTTTTTTCAAATATACCATTCTACCACCACCAAATTTCTTATTTGCCCTTAAGTTAAGGACAAAAGTGGTATTTTAATTTTTTTAACTGTGGTAGATATTTAACTCACGTTTAATCCAAGTTAATTTAACGGGTGATAACTGTAGGGGCGCGTTTGGTTCGAAGTCGGAATCGAAATCGGAATCGGAATCAAAATAAGCTGGAATTGGAATCGGAATGACTCATTATCTGATTCTGTTTGGTTCATCACCTGAATCGGAATCGGAGTAAATCATTCCCATTGTCGGTGTTTGGTTCAGGTGGATATAAAAAATGTAATCAAATTAATATACTAACATTATCTTTATAATATATTAATTTAAATTCAAATTAAAAATTAAATATTAAAAATTTACATCAAAATTTTGAAATAATGTCAAAATTTTAAATCTATTTTTTTTAAAAAAAATTAAACTTTGAAGTTGAGTGGATAATTCAAAATATGAAACTAAATTTTGATTTATTCAAATTCAAATTTAAAATTACAATTTAAATTTTAATTTGAATCCATAAATTTAATTTAAGTTTGAAATAAAATTTGAATAACATTTTATATAAATTAAAATTTAATTTAAATTCAAATTCATAAGTTAGATTCGAAATACTTGATTAAATTTTAATTTTTAATTTAAGTTTAAATTAAAATTTAAAATTATATATTTAATTTTAAAATTTTAACTCATATTTTAATTAAAAAAGTTAAAAAATAAATTTAATCCGAATAAATATCCATTCCGTCCGGATTCAACTTTCAATCCGACCTCCTAGGCCGGATTGAAAAAAGAGGTGATTGGGGGATTCCCATTTCACTCGGGAATCGGAATTGAAATGGAACAACCCCGTACCAAACACCCATAAACGGATTTATCCATTCCGATTTCGATTCCAGGGTGAAAAAGAAGCGCACCAAACACGCCCTAGGAATATTTTGGAAAAACGGAGGAATGTATGAGGGGTGTATTAGAAAGAAAAAAAAAGGGTAAATGAGAAATTTCTGAAGTTTTGAGGGGTATATAGGCAATTATCCTAATGTGAGAACCCAATTGCAACGAAAGTTTAGGGGGCTCGATTGAAACTTGCGATGTGTTCAGAGATGCGGATCCCTTTCTAGGGTTTCAAGGGGATCTCATTTCCTCTTCTTCACCCCCTCCGAATGGTTAGCTTCACGGAAGCGGAGCAGCAGCAGCAGCAGCAGCAGGAGGTAGGGCACACTCTCTTCAGCATTAGCTGGTACTTTGATCTTCTCCAACCATGCCTATTGTTTGCCACAAATGGAGTGCTGGGTACTTGCCATTCTATCATGCTCTCCACTTCCAATTTTAGATATCAGAATTGGATACAGTTTCGCAACATTCTACAATCCTTCCTCGTCGCCATCGTGGTCGACGACAGAACTAATATTTCTGCTCTCACTAAACTGCGTCAGTCCAGAGTCTCCCATAGGCCATAACTTACCTTTTCTTGGATATCTGCGATCCATTGGTTCGATTTTAACTGGATCATTTGTTTATTCTGCGTTGTTGTTCAGATCTCGTCGCTGTAAATTTGAGTACTAAATATGGTAGCTCAACCTCAGGTCGGCAGCTAATCTACCTTCTGGGATTGCTAGTTTTATCAACAGAGCTGGTTTTACTATTGACAGACAGATTCATTGAATTTGGTCACTATTCAATCAGATTGAATGACTCTGATTTGCCTATTTTGGGCTTAACAGTTGTTTTTCTGTTCTACTTTCGAAAAACTGAGTTTGCAGAAACATCATGCATATATATGTACTTTTCATTTACTTCATTTTCAGTCCAGGCCCTTGGTTTTAAGCGGAAGAGTGAGTCGTTGAAGGAGATAATGCGGCCCGCTAGGAAGAAGGAGCCGCAATTCGTTGTAAAGGGCCAACAGCCGTTAGCAGCGGGCGTTGGTGTAGATAAATTGGCCAAGTTATTCGTCGACTCGAAGGAGACCCATTGCGAGTCGCATCTCCATAAGACAAAGGATAAGGATAAAACAGTCGTGGGTCATCAAGCAGCGAATGAAGGACAACAAGCCAATCCTGGCGGTCAAAAAGGTGCCAATTTTAAGCTTCTGTAATGAAGAATTATCATGTAAATGAATTTAGAATTTATTAAATTGTTTTCATTATGCTTTGGATCCATAGGCATTCCCAGAATCAAAACAGCGAGGACGAAGCTGTTCGAGATCTGTGCCTCTAACTATTGGAAAGCGCCTTTGTTTGAATTGTGCCAAGAAGGACCCGTCCATGGAAGGATGTAAGTTTGCAAAAATAAATGCAATGAATTTTCTCATAAAAAAAAATGAACGAAGACGTTATACACATTCTGCAAATTTATGAGAACATCAGTTCAAGAATTCATACATTTGATTGACGCCTATGAAGCATGTTATAAATATGGAAAATTTGTGGCGCACTATGGATGAGTTTAAGTGTATAAAGGAACAGCTTACTGATGACAATAGATTTACTAGAATTTTGTACATTTTTCACTGTTATGTGTAGAAATTTCTAATACTAGATTGACGCCCATGGAGCATGTTAAATGCACGGAAACTTTATGCTGCAGTATATGTATATTTAAAAGTATGAAGAAACAACAAGCTATACAGGGATGTGAGAATTCATATGCACATGATTTTAGTGATATACCGTTGTCATATGGAGGGACCATTACTTAAATTTTGCTGACAAAATTCTCCGTTCTTGCAACTGTTGATGTGAGTAGCTGTGCGACTTTTCAAGTTTAATGATATTCACAATTCTTGGGATGTATGACAGTTTATATATTTCTTGCTGATGTGTCTAAAGGAATCATTGCATTTTCGGCCATGCCTTTTCAGATACGTAAAATGTAATAACCACAGGATTTTTTAGCTTCAGGAATTTTTAGCTTCATTTTTGGTATACCTTGTGATTTTGTAACTACTGATGATTAGTAATAAGTGCTATCTTAATTGCTTTCCAAGAAAAAGTCTGAAATAGCAATAACTTAAAGCATATTTAAAGTTGAAAAGTTATATACTTTGACAGGTATTATGTTGATAACATGCCCAAAATTTTTTGGGCTCATTCAAAATTTAAAGCAACAAGGCATAGCCTGTTACAATAAGATCTAAAAGTTCGAACAAACTTGCATCAGACAACAAGAAATGCACAGCTCTCAGATGCTAAAATTGAGATGGAAAAAGTAAAAGAGAGGGAGCTTATATCCTTAGCTACCTCCTCCTTGGAGATATATCATATTCATGTAAGCTGATGTTAGAGAAGGTGCATTTGCTATTATGTACCTATTTGGCTTGGCATCTAGAACAGTTTTTCTGCTCAAAGAAGCATCGGCAACGCGTTTGTTAGACAAACTATTTGAAGCTTTTATTGCTGCAGGAAGTTATAATGTGCGTGTGGGCTGCAAAGTAGAAGCTCAGGTTTGAAGCTTCTGCTTTGTTGTGCTGAAAGTTTCAAGGAGTGAAAAACTTCCTGTGCTTCTTCTAATAGTTTAACTCAAATAGCAATTTCTGAAAGTTTCAAAAGGATCAAAATTGCCCCCGCCGATAGAATAATCTGAACAAAAGCATCTTCATTTATGCACTTACAGAATAGCATTATTAATTTCTGAAGGTAGCCTTGCTATGGTACTTATGCTTAGTTATTTATATACATCAGCATGATCCACCATCTTATGTTGTAGGCATTAAATTGTGGCAGGTTCACCTGCAAAGTCACAGTGGAAGTGGATACAATCACCACCACAATCTTGGAGTGCTTTAGTGAACCAAAGCGGAAAAAGAAAGCTGCGAGAGAACATGCTGCAGAAGGGGCATTATGGTATCTTGAGCATTTGGGCATTGTGGTACCTTAAGCATTTGGGTAAGATCTTTGCGCATAGTAGAATTTCAGGGGCTTAAACTTTTGTTTATAAAGAACGTGTTTATGCTATGTGTAGTTGAATATATATATATATATATATATATACATATATATATATATATATATAGAGTACATCTCCTACGGTTTTGAAAGTATGGAGGCTTCCGTGCTTGTAAGCTACTTCTAATGATGGAAGATCCAATTCAACGATTGATTTCGTTAGGCATGATCTATGCTATTGTAAACTAAATTTCATAATTTTTCAATTTTATTTACCAAGTGATGAAAGGTTTCAAAAATGACTATTTTAATAGCCGATGTGGCATGTTTACAAGTTCGACGTGTAGAACAATCGAAATTACGTAAAACTTTAAAAGAAAATTGTATTTATCATGAAAAGCAAGATCAATACTTTCGATTTGAAACTTAAGTCTTTTATCACTCTTTTTTATGAAATTTTTAATTTCAGCCGTTCATTTTAAGGCTAATAGTTCACGAGGCAAAAAAAGTAAAAAACTTATGAAATTTGGTTTTTAGAGAGTTCCAATACTGTAAATCATCTCTAACGGAACCGATCGCCGAATCGGATGCCCTATCAATGAAAACAATTTACAAGTATGAAAGCCTCCGTACTTTCGAAAGCGCAGGAGTCTAGCTCTATATATATATCTATATATATATATATATATNTATATATATATATATATATATATATATATATTTATTATTATTATTATTATTATTATTATTATTTTTTCACTTATGTTTGTCCCTTTGTAGGCAAACCATGGAAAGTTGATGAAATAAACTAGCACCCTTTTAATCCTGTAGTTGATTTTCTGAAGTTCTGTGATTGCAAAAGCTTGAAACACTTGAAGAAGCTCTGCTTCTTTGTTGTTTGAATTGGAGGTTGTTGGATGCTGTGATCTGCACTGTAACCACACCCTTTACAAAGTGGAAAGTTTGAATTGAATGGTGTTATCTATCAAAATGACCCACTGTATTTATGAACTCACTTTAGAGCTAGGGCTGATATACTATCAAATAGCACGGAGGCCTTCGTGCTATCTAGTTGTTTTCAATGATGCGGCTTCTAAATCAATGATCGGTTTCATTAGACTTGATCTACACTATTAAAAGTATTTGAAAACTAAATTTTTTGATTTTTTGACATTATTTAGATAGCGATCAAAATGTTTCAAAATTGACAATTATAATGGTCGATGTGATGCGTTTGTAAATTTAACGGTGTAAAACAATTCAAATCTGATGAAATTTTTATTTTCATTTTTTACTATTTAGAATAAGATCAATATCTCTGATTTTAAATTTAAGTTTTTTATCATCATTTTTATGAGATTTTTATTTTTAACTGTTTATTTTTATACTACTTCTTTGACAGGTAAATGATGTCGAAAAATTATGAAATTTAGTTTTCAAATATTTTCAATAATGTAGATTAAGTCTAATGGAGCTGATTGTTGATTTGAAAGCTGCATCATTGAAAACAATTTAGTAGTACGGAGGCCTCCGTACTACCGGTAGTATACCAGTCGGACTCTTTAGTTTAAATCTTTTTCAGCTTCCCTTGATTACAATTTAATTAAATTTTATAACATGGAATTAAATTTTAAAAAATAATACAGGTAGAGTTGGTATTGGGTAATAAAACACCAAGACTTGTGCTTGGAAAATTTGGGAATCTTTAGCTATTCTAATACAAAACCTTTATTAGGCTTCTTTGGATTTTGGATTAAGATATTCAATGATAACTTATTTCGTATAATTTTCTTTTTCTAGGAGCTTAATTTTTGTCTCTTGAAATATTTTATTATTTCTAATTTAGTAGGATAACATATTTCATCTTAATAAAATTAGTTGGATGTTGAATATGATATTCATTATAGATATTCGATCATACTATTTATCTATTAAATATTACATGCTAAATATCCTAAATAAGATGTTTACGCATCCAAATAGGAGCCTAATATGTAAAAATAGCGAGTTTTATTTCTTGATAAATCAATTCATTCAGCCATGTATTGGATCGTGCATCTCTGTTCGGAGTGGACAAAAATGGTCTTTCAGGTCAAGTAAATTATTTTATATTATTTTACATGAAACTTGGGGATCGGGCATTCGACCAAAGTAGGTTGAAAATAGGGAAAACTTTAAGAAACCCCAGTGGTTTCGTAGTTACTCATTTTACCCCAATGTGATTTAAAATATATTAATTTGTCCTCCTCTGGTTTCGTTTTTATCTTTTCGGTAGTTTTTTCGTTAATATTTCATTAAATTATATACAAAAAATTTCAGATATCCATCTAGATTTATCAAATATTCACTTTAGTACCCTTTAATTTTAACTTTATCACTGATTTAAGAAAAAAAATAATGAAATTGATAAGAAAAAGAGAAAAAAGAAATCACAGCGGAGCAAATTGATACATTTTAAACCACAGGGGGGAAAAGTGAGAAACTACGAAACCACAGGGGGGTTTTTGAAGTTTTTCTTTAAAAATATGAAGCGAATTTGAACTCGGGACTCAAAGTAGATTGAAAATATGAAGCAGACTTCGAACTTGGGGCCTCGAGTACTAACTATCAAGTTTTTTACCACTTACGCCAGAAACAATTAGTGAGTTACAAATAATTAAACTGACGAAACAATAGACTGTTAGTAGAATACTTGTAGCATATAATTAATAAATATTTTTAATTTAGAAAAACGTCTAGGTTAATTGACAAAAATAGCTAAAATTAAAGCAAAGATAAAATGCTACCTATTTTGTTTATTTTTTTATAAAAAAAATTCAGCTGAAAATGGAGAGCAACTAGCCTTAAAATTTAGAATCTCGGTTATCAACCACCAAGCTCCTAATCACTTGCGCTAGGGTCCTACGGATGGTCGGTAGTTTTAGAGACCGTTGATGAGAAGGAATTAAGGATTATGAAGCTATTCATTTAGCATGATTTCTCCAATATCACATGTATGAAGTTTAGTTAGGTGAAACATACTTAGCACTCGATCATTTAGCATGATTTCTCTAATATTACATGTATAAAGTTTGGTTAGGTGAAACATACTTAGCATCCATCTTATGTGACCTAAGGTAGTTTGCAAAAATTTTATGGCATATATATAGCTGTACCCAGAAAATCAATACTGTGAAAAAGTATGCGTGAGAAGGGAGCAAAATAAAAAAAAATAATCTCCACCAAAAGATCTTTAATATGAGATATTGGAGAGAACTAAAATCTTAAGTATTTGGAGTTTACGCTGTATATAATATAAATATTATCATTATGCTTATTCAAATATAATTGTCTTATTGGTGTACTTATATTTATTTTACTTGCTGAAACGAGAAATTTTAAGTCTAATAATAAATAAAAATAAAATAATATGGATATCTCTCAACTTCGCCATTTTGAAATAGCATTCTAATTAAGCTTTATCTAAATTGTTTTGTTTTCTATATTTTATTTAAATATATTAGAGATTTTGGTAAATTAATCAAATAAATTTTTAAAATTTCATTTCTCTAAGTAATTTTTAGCAAAAGAAATTAATAATAATGACCAACAGCTAATGGAGATGATTGATTAGTTACAACAAAGGGTGTGCCGATTTGTACGGCTCGGCTCTATTAAGAGGAGGAAGCAGGATCTCACATTATTCTCTTTCTATCTTGTTCACACTATTTCATCAAAAAGAGAACGTAAAAAGACTTGCACCGTCTTTGTAATATGCGATTCATCTCTTCCGTGCGACGGAAGATGTTGGATCTACATCAATTCTATGCGGATACGCGTAGAGGCCGGATATGTTCGCGGCTAATCAGAGCCTCAGTTCATCATATTCAATTTCAAACAAATTAAGAGATTTTAACTGGTCAAGGTGATGTAGTCCTCAGTTCATCATATTCAATTTCAAATAGTAGATTAAGAAATTTTAACTGGTCCAAGATGATGTAGTCTGAACTTTAGATCTGTTTAGATTAGATTATTATTTTACATTGTAATATGAGAATGATCTGCTGGCACCGGATTGATTTATTTTTTATTTTATTCATATGCGATATGGAATTTAGTTCTCAAAAATTTCAAATTTACCAATACAATTAAATAAAATAAAATTAAATAAAAATAAATAAAAATTGATAGAGGTCAACTGAAACAGAAAAGTTCATATTTATAGTTGAATGGGTCTTTATATATTTTAATAAATTTCTCTTTTTAAGTATATATATTTTTTAAACATGTTAAATTTTTATAATTACAAGTTTTATAGTAGAAAATAAATAATATGCAAGAGCAATTTAAGTTGTTTAATTATAAGAGATCTCTGAGAGTTAAGATATAATAAAAAACAAACAAATTAAGAAATTTTATTTTCTACTATAAAACTTGTAATTATAAAAATTTAACATGTTTAAAAAATATATATACTTAAAAAGAGAAATTTATTAAAATATATAAAGANTCTCTGAGAGTTAAGATATAATAAAAAACAAACAAATTAAGAAATTTTATTTTAACCGAATGCTTCTCCAAACTAGATTGACAAGCTGACATTAAATGCTGATAAGTCTAAATATCACTATTTGTAAGTGTAGTTCTTGATTGTCCAGTAGTTTTATCTTGAAAACATGGCAATTAAAGATTTATTTTATGTATTTTTAGCGAAGAAGGTATTTTGTTGGATGTAAAAATATAGAAAACATAATTTAAAAGAAAAAAGTGTTTTTATGTGAATTTTTTTTTGAGTTAATTGTATTACCGGTCTGGCACCATTTCACTTTTCTTTTAATAAAGTCCTACACTTTTTTTATTTTTGCAATCAATTCCCCGACCTTTTTATTTGTTTACAATTAAATCCCAGCCATTAAAATGACCATTAAATTTACAGGATATGCCACATCAGTGCAAGACGAGCACCTATCCGGCTTTTTAAAGAACCAAAGTGAAAAAAGTGAAAAGTATGGAAACCAATTATGCAATTATTTTAATTCTAAAATTCAAAATCTTAAATTTGAACTTAAAGTTACAATTTATTTTTAAAACTAAATTAGAAAATTGGATTGAACCCATTCAGATGTCCAATACACCGGTCAGGCGCTCAACCCGAGAGCATCCCTCACGCCATGGTCGGGAGCTTCAAGAGAAAATTCTAGAAAGGAGAAGATCATCTTCTTATCTACGCTTTGCTTGTTAGAAGAGAATAGGATTTCGTTGGTGAATTAAAGAAGATCAAAAATATCTCTTTGCAAAGAATCAAAACAAAGATTGAAAATATCACCCAAATATATTTAATCACTCATTTGTCTAAAATTTTTTCAATTTCATATATATTCATATGTATAATGTAGGTAAATGTATTCTAGTTGCATACTAATAGATTATACGGGTCAAGATGTCATCTTAGCATTTGACCTACGAAAAGATAAGATTTCTAACCGTGTGTACGACAAAAGAGTAAGATGGGTGACATGCATGCGAATCTTGAACATAGAAAACAAGAGAGATATGTATGTAATCTAGGTTGAAAACCTAAGGCAAGAATATAGTGGCAAGTAAACTCTCGGTAAATTTGAACTAAAGAAAGTGTTTGTATGTTGGGCAATATCGATAATCCTAAAAGTCGTGAATTTAGGATGAAATAGTATAAAACGTACAACCTTCCGGAAGTGTCAAGGTATGAGATACTTGGAAGAGTCCGAGAACAATCAGTCCCATTTACTAAATGATTGAAGAGAAATTTGAAAACAATCTATTCTCCATGAGCAATCAACCCCATTTACCTACTAATTGAAGAGGAGTTCGAGAACAATCTACTCTCCATGAGGTGTTAAAGCTGAAAAATGAAATTCGATTTATGTATAGGATAATGACATACCGCATCGTAGTGGTATTTTAATTCCTGCATTTCTATAGTACCAATAGATGTCCTTATTTATCATTATCTACGAATGCTTCTTGGACCAAATGAATATCACTTTCGGCAGAGAGGCAGGGACCGTGGCAAGGGCGTCGAAAAACAGTTAGACCGAGTAAGATGTCTAGTGTGTACCCAAAAGAACAGTGTAGTATTTTGAATAAAAATAAGTGTTGTAAACTTTAAAATATTGAAGTTGTAATGGTTTCATTTAGTTTTAATAGTATTACATTTTGATACTTTATGTATCTATATCATGCATAATTTCTACGTATTGGTCTGTTGCTTGTGCCCAAGCGGACCCAATGGCGGTCTAAGGGTGTGATACCATTATACTTCAAACTTGCACTCTTCCCAGAAATATCAAATCCTGCTGTACATTTATCATTTTTACTCATAATTTAGTAGAAAAACATATTTCATCTTAATAAAATTATTTGAATATTGAATATGATATTTATTGTAGACATTTGATCAACCTACCTATCTATTAAATACTATATGCTTATCGAGTAAATCAAATAAATATCCTAAATAAGATGTTTACGCATCCAAATAGGAACTTAATATAGAAATAGCGATTTTTATTTCTTATGTAAGAAACTAAAGTACACAACATGTTTGATAAATCAATTCATTCAGACTAGTATATATAGGTGGATTATGTATTGGATGGGGTTTTAAGTTATAATTTGTCTCTGTACCTATAGTAAGTAGTTCATATTTGGATGCGTANAGGTGGATTATGTATTGGATGGGGTTTTAAGTTATAATTTGTCTCTGTACCTATAGTAAGTAGTTCATATTTTTGTTTATACCACTTCGATTATTTTGACTTGTATTTATGATGAGGAGTCTCTATCTTTTTTCACCTTTTCAGTGTGAAAAAATGCCATTAAAAAAAAGCTATGTGATATAAAATACAGCTTGAGAGATGGAAATAATATAAGGTATTTCTAAAAGAACAAATATAAATTATAGATTATGAGAAGTATACACACAAATTTACGTATTTACTCGCATCATACAAAAGTTGTTTAATGTAAATATTCAAAAAAAATCGTTCTCTTAGTTTAAGGTTTATTTTATATTTTTTAAAGGTAAAAAATATATGAAGATGCTTTTTGAGGTCGAAATAAACTTGGCTGGAAATGTGAAACAACTAGGCTTCGAACTTGGGATCTCGAATACCAACCATCAGGGCCTTTGCCATTTACACTAGGTACAGTGAGTTACAAATAATTAAACTAAAGAAACAATAGATTGGTTTTTTTTTTAAGATAGATAGCATATAATTAATAAATATTTTTAACTGAAGAAAACGTCTAGGTTAATTGACAGGAATAGCTAAAATTAAAGCAATGATAGCATGCTACCTGATTCATTAATATTTTTATGAAAAAAATTTGGTTGAAAATGTGAAACAATTTGGCTTCGAACTTAAAACCTTAGTTATCAGCCACCAAAGTCCTAACCACTTGCTTTAGAAATGAAAAGGAATTGAGGATTGAGGTACTACGAAGCTATTCATTTAAGCTTGATTTCTCCAACATCACACTTATGAAGCATAGTTAGTTAATTTGAATCCGGCAAAAATTCGGTACGGATATAATTAGAATAAAATTTGCATCTCAATTTTTAAATTTGTTGAAAAATACAGTTTAAAAAATGGGTTCGCCAATTATTCGGATACATGATTTATACGGAAACTATGCTTTCACTAAGTAAAAATTCGGAATAAAAAATTCGGCTATTAAACTAAACTTTTTTCTCTAGATTTATGTTACTAGCATATATAGTTATAAATTCTTAAAAATATAAAAATAAAAAGCTATAAAATAAAATAAATTAAGTAAAAAAAAAATAGCACAGTTTATTGTCGTCTTTATCTTTATTTTTTTCATAATCCATATATTCCGAATGTTCATAAAATTTTTCAACAATTCACAAATAATTCGCAAATAAATCGGCAATAATTTGGAAATAATTCGGAAATTAATTTTATCCAAAAATTTTGCTCGTTTTGTTTGGCCGAATAGTTCGGCATACGCAAATTATTCGCGAATAATAAATCTAACAAAAAAAGTCACGTTTTATTCCGATTTTTTGAAAATAAATTGCATACAGATTGTTTTATTTAGATTTTTAATAATTTATGAATAATTTGCGAATTAACTAACTAAGGTATGAAGTTTGGTCAGGTAAAACATACTTAGCATTCGATCATTTAGGATGAGAAACATTTAGCATGATTTCTCCAATATCACATGTATAAAGTTTGGTTAGGTGAAACATACTTAGCATCCATCTGATGTGACCTAAGGTAGTTTGTAAAATTTTATGGCATATATAACTTTACCTAGAAAATCAGTAGTGTGAAAAAAGTATGCGTGAGAAGTGAGCAAAAAAAAAAAAAAAAAAAAAAAAACTCTCCACCCAAAAATGCTTTGAAGTATGAGATATTGGAGAGAACCAAAAATGCTTTGAAGTATTTGGAGACTATCTATTTCTATATAGACTTATTATTCCTCAATAACTGCACATGTGGCAGCGGGAGGCGGAGGCGCGGGCGAGGGCGCGAGGGGCGAGTGGCCGCAGACACTAGCGCCGGCCAAGGGAGGAGGCCCGGGCGCGGGCGCGGGGGCAAGCTCCAGCGCTGGCGCAGACGCGAGCGTGCGAGGGCGGGCGCCGTCTCAGGTGTCACGCCCCGGGTTACTCGTTCCCCGGGCGCGCCGACTAATCCGCCGTATACAAAGAAATTTTTTCTGTATACGAAGTGATAGCTGTACCTGTAAATCATACAATACTACAAACAGTAGTATAGAGCTGCTAGAAGAATTAGTAAAAATAAAACAAACCGAGTTCCATATACATACGCCAAATCCAAGATACAAAACTACTCGCACTGGCGAGTTAAATATATGTATGTACATGAACTCCAACAAAAACAATTACCTGCTGTAGGGGCACCTCTAGCTCGGCTCGTCAGGTAGGGCTCTAACTTGCGACGCCCTTGCCTCGATTCTGATCAGTAACAGCAGCAGCCGAAGACAATGGCTCTGCAAGAAAGGGGTAACAACAGGGCGTGAGAACTACTGTAAAACAAGTAGTCCTCAGTGGGTGCCGCCTTCAACAACATCGGTCCACCCACTAAGTCTACAGAAGGGAACAAAGGTAGTAATAAATGCTGGAATAAAAATCTACAGCTACCATTTATTATACCATCATGTTCTATGCCGACCTACTGTAGCAGTGTCAAACCTGACCCAATCTATCTAGGGACTGTAAACATACCAGTCCCAGGGACTGTGAACACACCTGCTCCGCCCAGTTGAGACTATCCAGCTACCTCCACACTAATCAGTCTGTGGAGAGCAAGTCTAACTGGCATGCACGACACCAATGCAAAAGCACAGCGCCCGCCTCCGGAGTGGCACTTGTGGGAGCTACCCAACCGAGTATGCAGCGTATTTCTGTCGAGCTCAAACAGGCTCCAACTAGCCAAAGTCATGTAAACAGGGTCAAAACAGGTCTACAAACCAAACCCACGTGCCCTCAGCACAATCTGGAACCAAAACAAGAATCTGGGTCCACCGCCAACCCGGACGGCACCCAACGACCCGAAACAGCCTAGACTCTGCTGAAAAATAAGCTCGGCACCCCAGCACGAGCGTAAATGCCTTCTAAACTACCCCAGATATCCATCGCACTAATACTGCAACGATACAGTCAAACCACGGCTCCTAGAACTAAATCTGGTAGTTTAACCATATGACGGGTCAAAACGCAGGTTTTCTCCTAAGTCAATTTTTCAAGTCCAACATGTGTAAATGTCACTTATTTAGCATGCTTAAATTTAGGTTACAGCCACAGCTTATCACTGAATTTAATCTAATTACATTGTAGACCAAACAACAAAACATACATGTCGACTATACATCTACTTATTACTTAGAAGTAATCCGATGCAAACCCACCTCAAGAGCAATTCCCTGGCAGCAAGAATGCCACAATTGCAGGAAGTCTCAGCTGCAATCACCCACAACCAGCAACCAAGTTACTCGAAAGATCTACACCCAAAATCCATCAAAATTCATCAATTCACCAAAATTTCAGCACTTAAGCTTAATTATCTTAACTCCAATATCAAAACTCACCTAAAGGTCTCCAATTTAGGTGAGGACAGTCCCAAATCCAGTGGATGATGATGGAGGATGTGCCTTAGGTCCAACACCCCATTGCTTCCAAAGATAGCATCAAGAACAATTCAAAAACCCACAATTCTGTCCAAATACAATAGCAGCAGAGTAAAACTTATGTTCGACCAAGCTAACCTCAACCAAATTATGCAATTTAGGACTTCGTGGATTCCTCAGGAAGTCTAGAATCCAGCAAACCAAGTTTCGCCGCGATCCGACCTTCCTACGTCGCGTACGAGCCAAAACACTGAAGGTCGTCGTTGAAGAACTGCAGAATCATCACCTATCAAGCTTGGAGTTGTGGATTTTGAAGCAATTTATGAAAATTCGAGGGTAGAAGATGAAATCCAAGGGTTCACTGTGAAGATGGACTGAAAAGAGCTCACCAGGGTCACCCTCCATCTATTTATAGGCTGCTGGAAGGATAAAATAAGTCCTAAGAAAAGCAGCTGCAATCTAGTGTCCCTGCAGAAACGGGCGTTTCTGGGCGCCCGGAACCATGTTCTGGGCGACCGAAACATCCAGGATGCACAAATCATCCTCCTCGGATTCTCCGCTCGCGGTGTGCTGCGCCCGTAAACGGCTCCGGTGGACCTCACCTACCACCCTGCCACGCGTCGAAGCAAACGATATTCACGATGTAAAATTTCCGGACCTACTTCTGGGCGCCCGGAACATAGGATCCGAATTGGCTCCAGTTTCAGTTAAATTTAACACTCAGTTCTGGGCGACCTAAACCATATTCTGGGCGCCCGAATCTGGCAAAACTCCAGTTTTGCTTATTTGAGTGCGCCGAGTCCAATTCTGCATCCAATTCGTGCAGAATTGACTCCGACTCAGTCCGACACTCTCCAGAGATGTCGACCAGTCACTAATACTGAAGCCAATCCTATCCAAAACTCAGGAACACTACAGCAGGGGCGGGCNCGCATGGTGGGCCCCGTTGCAGCGGTGCGAGTGGGGTCCAGCCATGGGAGAGGGATTCGCTAATACAGAAAAGCCTTTTTCTTTATTTTTCATATGACATTAAATGAGTCAAAAAAAAAGCATAAAAAAATCTCTGGAATATTTTTGTAATACTAAAGTATTATCAAGATTTATACCAAAATAATCTCTCGACCTAAACAATTGAAAGCAGGCATGTGGATCTTTTTTTTCTTTTGAGCATTAAATTTTTCTATTTAACATTAAATTAAAATTTTTTTTTAATTTCCAATCTACTTTAGTCTTTTTTTATTATAAAATTAAAAATATATAAATAATTATTAAATAGTTTAGACTGTTGATATTAATTTTAAATAGTTGCGAGAAGCATATGAAATATACTAACTAAAACATTAGTACACAATGCAAGAAAAGATTTCTCTTCTCATTTCACTAACGAATGGAAGACTATCATGACTACTAAAAATTTTGAATGTGCTCATTGCACTATTTATTCCTTAGACAAGTGGCCATGTTTGGAATAATTAGCATAAGATAATTTCATTTGTATTCCTCAAAAGATTAGAAATAACATAAATAACATTACAAAATTAGTAATATAAAAGCAAACAAAAGAGAATAAGATAAGAAAATATTTAATAAAATTGAAGAATTATTTTAAAATAGCTTATTGTTGAGAGAGCTCCTTATATTTTCTATGTTGGAGAAGATAGCTGCATTTATTTAAAATTGTTCCATAATTTATCCGTAATATTCCATAATCATTCTAAATTAATTTTTATAACTAATTTTAAAGATTAAATTTTAAAATAACTACCCACAGCATCGCACGGGTCCATTAACTAGTATTATATATAATATAAATATTATCATTATTCTTATTCAATCAGTTGTCAACCTACTTGTATTATTGGTGTACTTACATTTATTTCATTTGTTGAAAACGAGAAATTTTAAGTCTAATAATAAATAAAAATAAAATAATATGGATACCTCTCAACTTCATCTTTTTGAAATAGCATTTTAATTAAACTTTATCTAAATTAGTTTGTTTTCTATATTTTACCTAAATATATTAGAGATTTTGCTAAATTAATCAAGTAATTTTTTAAAGTTTCATTTCTCTAAGTAAATTTTAGCAAAAAAAATAATAATAATAATGACCGACAGCTAATAGAGATATTAACTTTTAACAAATTTATCAATATAATTAAATAAAATTAAATTAAATAAAAATAAATAAAATTTGATAGAGGTCAACTGAAAAAGAAAAGTTCAATTCTTATTTCAAAATAATTTATAGTTGAATGAGTCTTTATATATATTTACATATTTTTACAAATTTCCCTTTTTAAGTTTATATTGTTCTCAAACATGTTAAATTTTTATACTTACAAGTTTTATAGTAGAACAAATATTTTATATCAAAATAATATGCAAGTGCAATTTAAGTTATTTAATTATAAGAGATCTTTGAGAGTTAATATATAATAAAAAACAAACAATTTAGGAAATTTTATTTTAACTAAATGTTTCTCCAAGCATGATTGACATGCTGATATTAAATGCTAGTAAGTCTAAATATCACTATTTGGAAGTGTAGTTGGATGTAAAAATATAGAAAACATAATTTAGAAGAAAAAGTGCTTTTTATGTAAAAAAAATTTTGAATTAATTGTATTACTAGTCTCACACCGTCTCACTTTTTTTTACTTAAGTCCTACACTTTTTTATTCTTGCAATCAAGCCCCCCACCTTTTTATTTCTTTGCAGTTAAATCCCCGCCGTTAAAAGGGCCATTAAATTCACAAAATTCACCACATTAGCGCAAGATGAGCACGAGACAAGCACCTATCTGATTTTTTAAAGAGCCAAAGTGAAAAAAGTGAGAAGTGTGGAAACTAATCGTGCAATTATTTTAATTTTAAACTAAAAATCTAAAATTTTTAAAACTAAATTAGAAAATTGGAGATGTCTGATACACCAGTCGGGCGCTCAACCCGAGAGCATCCCTCGTGCGATGGATTAAACAATCAAGCGTCTGATTCCCTCTTTGTTGGAACTTACAGATCCGTATTTGGATTAGGGAAAGTCGGGAGCTTCAAGAAAAAGCTCTAGAAAAGAGAAGAAGCCCTTCTCATCTACACTTTGCTTGCTAGAAGATGATAGGATTTCCTTGGTGAATTTGCAAAGAATCAAGCAAAGATTGAAAATATCACCGAAATATATTTGTGTTGGTGAAAACTCAAAATTTTGAGTTTGAATTTATTTTATTTGAACTTTGATGTTTTATTATTTATTATTTTATTTATTTTATTTTATTTAATTATTTTATTATGTTTTTTAATGAGAAAGAAATTAACGGGATATTTTTCTCGTTCAGTTTCTTGGTCCGTTTCTTGCCTCAACGGAATCTCATTCCGTTGCGCGGAATACGCCTTTTTCTCGTAACGAAAAAGGGCGTTAAATCCCGTTTCTCTTTTCCTCTCTCTGTTTTCAGATAGAATAAAACAGTAGGTACAGAAGATCCTCTCTTTTCCTCCTCTGTTTTCAGATAGAATAAAACAATAGGTACAAAAGATATTAGATAATTGATTAATCTTTATTTTTGAATATTCCATTTTTTATCCACTTTGAGAATCTTCGTCAACTTTCTTTATGATCGTGCTCGCAGGAGGAGGAATTTCGATCGTACCTTGGGGTGTTATTTTCGATTAATTCCGCATGTAAGGACGGAAATACGTCTTAGGGCAGTGCCTCGCACGCTTCCGGATAAGATCAAATCTTTATTGGAATATTTGCGTCATCTGTATGTTGATTTATTTATCTTTATTATAAATTAGTTAGATTTTAATCACAATCAAATTTTCGTTACGGTATTTGTTCTAACAATTTGATCACTCCTTAGTCTAACATTTCTTTAATTTTATACATGTATCATATGTACAATGTAAGGTAAATATATTCTAATTGCATACTAGTAGATCATATGTGTCAAGATGTCATCTTAGCATTTGACCTAAAAAAAAACAAAGATTTCTAACTGAAATCCGTATGTACGACAAAAGAGTAAAATGGGTGACATGCATGTGAATCTTGAACATAGAAAACAAGAGTGATATGTTATCTAGGTTTTCTAAGGCAAGAACTCAAGGCATGTTTGGTTCATCTATTTTAGATTATGGAATCGGAATGGAATTCATTGATTCCGATAGTTGCCGTTTGTTTATAGGAATCGGATTCCGATTCCCATTCCACTCCGGAGTGGGAATGGCTGAATTCATTTATGATCCAATCCGGCTTTGAATTCCGGAATAGCTCATTCCAAAGTATACTATTCAAAATCCTCTTTCATCAACACCTACCTCCTCTTTCTTTATCACTTTCCTCTCTCTTAATCAAAACCCTCTCTCAAAAATTTTAAATTTTCATTCTGATTTCCATTCCAATAATGAACCAAACATTTTTGGATGATTCGTCATTTCATTTTCCATTCCAAAGCAATCTAATTTAATTTCCCACTTCTATTTCAATCATGAACCAAACATGTCCTTAGTGGCAAGTGAACTCTCGATAAACTTGAACTAGAGAAAGTATTTGTATGTTAGACAATATCGATAATCCTAAAAGTTATGAACTTAGAGTGAAATGGTGTAAAATGTACGACCTTTCAAAAGTGTCAAGGTATGAGATATTTGGAAGAGTCCGAGAAAAATTAACCCCATTTACCTAATGATTGAAGAGAAGTTCGAAAACAATCTATTCTCCACGAGCAATCAACCCCCCATTTACCTAATGATTGAAGAGAAGTTCAAAAACACAATCTATTCTTCGTGAGCAATCAACCCCTCCATGTACCTAATGATTAAAGAGAAGTTCGAAAACAATTTATTCTCCATGAGCAATCAACCCCATTTACCTACTGATTGAAGAGGAGTTGGAGAACAATCTACTCTCCATGAGGTGTTAAAGTTGGAAAATGAAATATGATTTATGTATAGGCTAAAGTTGGAGAATGAAATGCGATTTATGTGTAGGCTAACGACATAACAACTATCATAGCATATTGTACTTATTGACGCATTGTAGTGGTATTTCAATTCCTCCATATCTATAGTAGCAATAGATGTCGTTATTTATCATTATCTACTTATGCTTCCTGGACCAAATGAATACCACTTCCCGCAAAGAGGCACGAGACCGTGGTAAGGGTGTCGAAAAGAAGTTAGACCAAGCAAGATGTCTAATGTGTACCCAGAAAAAGTGTACTATTTTGGATACAAATAAGTGTGGTAAACTTTAAAAAATGAAAGTTGTAATGGTTTCGTTTAGCTTTAGTAGTATTACATTTTGATACTTCATGTATCTATATCATGTATAATTCATCAAGATTGGTCTGTGGCTCGTGCCCAAGCCGACCCAATGGCGGTCTAAGGGCATGATACCATTATACTTCAAACTCACACACTTCCCAAAAATATCAAATCGTGCTGTACATTTATCATTTTTACTTCTCTTTTCAGCATTCTGACCTAAATTCAAGTATTAAAACAACCATCGAGCAAAGAATACGAAAATTACATTCAGGAAGTACTAGAATCCCCGCATATTTGACCATGCATAATATGTGTTAATTAAGGAAACATCATCAATGATCGTGTTTAGTTTGAGTATGCATGATATGTGTCAATTAAGGAAACATCATTATTGATTTTGCTAAGTTTCTATTAGCTGGTTCGAATTCCTCGTGAAGCACCGGCTCCATGATTAAAGTTCAGTTGACTATCCTACATTCATCACCGTAATGGCGACGATTCTATCCCTATGTTTCTATTGCTAAAATTTCTGCACCAATACTCTTCTTGTTACATGTATGTGAGAAAAAAATGCAAGCGACCGATCATAAACTTTCAGAAAGCTACTCGTAACTTCATAACAACCATCCTCGACAATCCAAAACTAGGGTGTATGTGTTCGTTTCACTCATGTTAGCAAGATGGCACGAGATGACAACAAACTGTTAAAAATGAAGTTTCCTATACAGTGGCAGTTCTCTATCCAACAAATAATTATCACTCCATCTTATAAGATATCATCTAAACAGATATGAAGTTTTTTCTTGATAACCTCGAAATCTCAGTTAGAGCTCATATTTATACCTAATCAGAAAACATGCAACATAAATAATCCATTTCTGAGATACTAGGCGGAAAATAACCCGCATGGATGTAAGGGAGCTTGAATCTCATAGATATCTATGAGGCCAAGGCCGAAGCGCATTCAAAACGAAGATCGTCCACCACAGCATTCATACTAATCTTCGTACTATAAAGAATTCTTCCAAAAACCTTCCTAAATGGATATTGTCGTCTAAAATCTGCAGAAGAATGCCTCTTTTATTCACACCAAATACTTCAATAATTTGCTAAATTGGATCATAAGCCTCATCTGAGAAGCCAAAGGATTCTAATGGGGCAGTGCAAGTAAATTTGCTCTTAATCTTACGTCCTTACATAGACTTTTCATCTCTTCGTGGAAGTTTGTAACAAATCATCATTCTATGAAAAGGAAATAACCAACTGTATACATCTATGAGGTTGTACCTATAAATCTATAATTAGGTGTACATTATCGGTTCAACTCCGATCATTTTCAACTATCCATCTAGAAATTTGGACAAAGTAGTGAACAAATAAATTTGGAAATATCAGGTAGCAAATTCAACATACAACGAGGTCCCAACCTCGACTCTGATTTTGGCGAAATTATTGCATATAGCAAGCATATCGAAAGCTCACAGCTAGACGTGTTGAAATCCACAGCTAAACTGTTGGATGTAATCTACAGCTCTTAAAAGGCCTATTTTGTAAAATTATAATTTTTTAATAACTTTTTTTCGTTCGGCAAACAAAGGACTTTCTTTTAACAGCATTGAGAACTACTTGATACCTAATTAATAAGTTTGTACATAATTATACTGTATCAGACATAGTGTACTTTAGAAGCTATAGATCACATCTATCGGTCTATACCTAGCTTTTGGAGCCTCTAGCCTTTAAGGGCTTGTTTGGTTCATCCAATTTGGGTATGGAATGGGAATCGGTTTGATCAAATCCTGTTAATTTTGTTTGGTTCGCATGAATCGGTTTAGGATTCCTATTCCGGACTGGAATGAGAATGGCCCATTAGCCTTCAACTTGATTCCGGTCTTCTAGCCCGGATTGAGATTTCATTCCGGAAGCCCACTAAGTTCTCGAAGCCCATGTGACCATCTCACCCTCCTTCTCTTCACCCCTTTCTCATCAAAAAAAAAAAACCTATCCTCTCTCAAAACCCTATCCCTAACCCACATCAATAAAAGTTTTTAAAAATAAATTTGATATTTTTTTTGGAAAACTTATTAGAGAATAGTATTATATTTTTCATAAATTTTAAATAATATAAATTTATATTTGAGAGTAAAATTAGTATTATAGTATCCTATAATATTTTTAGTTTATACCAACCAAACAATGAAATGTGAATAACTCATTCCAATTCCCAATCCACAAATAAACCAAACGTCTTGAGGGAGTGGGCCATTCCAATTACCATTCCAATTCATTCCTATTCCATTATCCATTCCAATTCCACCCTTGAACCAAACGGCTTGTTTAGTTCATTTATTTGGGATATGGAATGGGAATCGATTTGATCAAATCCGATTAATTTTGTTTGGTTCACAGGAATCGGTTTGGGATTCCTATTCCGGACTGGAATGGGAATGGCCCATCAGCATTCAACTTGATTCCGGACTCCAAGCCCGAATTGAGATTTCATTCCCGAAGCCCACCAAGTCCTGAAGCCCATGAGACCATCTCACCCTCCTCTCTCTGTATACAATCTCTCACCCCTCTCATCAAACAAAAAAAAAAAACCCTATCCCTCACCCCTCTTACCCCTCTCAAAACCCTATCCCTAACCTTAGCGGTACTGCGAACGCGGCACGGCGGCGGCATAGGGCAGCGTGGCGGCGAGACTCGGCAGCACGACAGCAAGACGGGGCGGCACGGCGAGTTGGTGCAACGGCGTGGCGACGAGGTGAGGCCCGATCCGATTGGATCTTTACTCGCCATTGCTTGTAGATTCGTCTCCGATCTACTTACTTCTTGGTGCGATTAGCGTTTCTAGGAGGGTTTCGAGTGGTGGATCCGTTTGATTACAGTGTGAATTGTTAATGTAAATCGAAAAGATCGTGCTTTTGTTGGTAGATTTTTGTGACCTTGTTGTGAAGTGCGCATGGTTATGTAATTTCCATTTACTTTTCCATGTCCACTTTTTTTAATTATTATTATTTTTTGGGTAAACTACTAAATTTGAAGGGGAAATTATGCTTTAAGGGGAAATTATTAGTATTCCTAGATTTTTATAATTTTTTTCTTGCATAAAAGTTTTTAAAAATAAATTTGATATTTTTTTTTGGAAAACTCATTAGAGAATAGTATTAAATTTTTCATAAATTTTAAATAATATAAAATTATATTTGAGAGTTAAATTAGTATTATGGTATTCTATAATTTTTTAATTTGTATGAACCAAACAATGGAATGGGAATAACTCATTCCAATTTTCAATCCACAAATGAACCAAACGTCTTGGGGGAGTGGACCATTCCAATTACCATTCTAATTCATTCCCATTACATTATCCATTCCAATTCCACCCTTGAACCAAACAAACCCTAAGTGTTAAAGACCACATTGCATACACAACTACGCATGCAATAATTCCTCCAGTTTATGTAACCTTTTCACATGCTCCCAACATGGAAATATAGTTGCTAGACCATATAATTAGCCAACATTTGTCATTTCATATCTTTTCACAGCCAATCCATCATCAGTTGGCAAACTGACCAATTCAAAATAATCTTTGATACAAATCAATCCCGTATCA
Source organism: Ananas comosus (assembly GCF_001540865.1). Classification (NCBI taxonomy): domain Eukaryota; kingdom Viridiplantae; phylum Streptophyta; class Magnoliopsida; order Poales; family Bromeliaceae; genus Ananas; species Ananas comosus. Next base: position 2,731,274 of record NC_033622.1, on the reverse strand, counting down.
GCTTCCTCATGGGCCTTTTGATCTTCATTGTCTCTTACGTAAATAAGATACACAATTATGACTTACAGTTTCGTATGAGCAATACTAAACTAACTGCTAAGACCAACTATATCTTACAAGGTTGATGACCTAATCTGATATTGCATTCTAAGCACGCCTCTTGATAATAAAATACACCATAATGTTGATACTATCGTTTAAGAAAGGATTACGTACTCAGCTATTGCTGTTAAAGCAACCCATTGCACGCAAAATCCCAGAATCAAACAGGTTCAGAGTTCACAAAGAGGAATTAAGTGGTGCTCGCGCAGTAGACAAGTTACTATATATATGCAATATATACTTCCAGAAAGACATAATATCACATATAAAGCTCACAAGATCACCAATTCATTTCGAAAGAAAGATTAATTTCTTTAGATCCAAATAATAACTCAAAATAGCATCATACATCCTGCGCTCATTGTCATCAGAATATTTTAAATTCAACTTTTCCTTGGTACCAGATTTAGACACTTGGATTCAAGAAGCTAGTCAAAGCAACCAAAAACCCTAGTTTTACGCATAGGAAAGAGGGAAGAATCACCCATGGAGACCTCAAAACCCTAACTTCGTGCGTCGCCAGTGCCTCCGCTTCGCATTATACCTGAGAAACACCAAAATCATGCCAATTAGAGATCAAAACACTCATAGAGAGAGAGAGGGAGAGAGAGAGAGAGACCCAAAAATTACCTGATGGTGTTATCGGTGCGCATGCGGATCCAGTGAGGGATAGGGCGATTTTGACGCATCTTCTTCGCCAGCTTCTTCTTGATCTTGAAGGTCTTGTGGGACGGCTACGGAGGGGAAATCCAAGATAAGATTAGAACAAGATAAAGAAGAAGAGGAGGAAGAAGAAGAAGGGGAGAGAGAGGAGGGATCACCATTGTTGCGGTGGTTCGATGTTCGGAAACAAGCGCGGCGTAAACCCTAGAAGAGGGGTCGACAGCCCTAGAATTTGCGGGTTTTATGGTGAAAAATGTACGGAGACCCTCATAATACCACTTCGCATTTACATTTCTAAACTTTAAATTATTTAAATAAATAGGGTTGGAAATTTATTAAACTCCCTCATCCAACGGTTAAGAATGGGCCCTTGTCTTGTCAAGTTTTTTTTTTTTTTTTAACTAAAAATCCAATAATTTTTCTAGACTTAAGATAAAAAGGTGTAAGATACTAAAGATGTATGTCTATGTCCTATTTTAGAATAGTGTTTTTTTAGTTTTAAATTAAAATAACTTTAGGATTTTTTTTTGCCAATTTGCATAAAAAATTCACTAGTTTTGCGCTTTTGCAAAAGTGAGCCACCTTTTTCGATTTTGCATATTCGGGCCGGATTTTCAGTAAACTGATCAAAATACTCTTGTATATTTTTCTCTCTCCTTTTTTTTTTTTCTTTCGTTTTTTTTTTCTTTCTCTTCCCAGAGAGCAGCCGAGGCGGGGGCGAAGGCGGCCGGCCCGCTTCGGTTTTGTCCGGCGCATGCTTACCCTCACCCGTGCAACCCCCACCTTCCTTGCTTTCGACCCTGCCGAGGCAGCGCTGCGACTTTTTTTTTTTCCCCCTCTCCGACCCTCCTCCACTGCCTCCGACGACGACGCCTATCTCACCCTCTCTCACCCTTTTCGCCCTTTCCCTTTCCCTGCTCCTTCGCTTCCTCCACTGCCGCCGACGACGACGCCTCTCTGCTGACATCGGTGCCGTAAAGGTCGCTGCGGCGCCGCAGCCTCAGAGCGGGGGGTCTTTAGCAACATCGTCGCCGGCGCCGTGGCCGTTGGCGGAGAGACGCGACAAAAAAAATTATAAAAGAAGGAAGAAGAAAAAAATGATGACAAAAAATTATATAACAAGGAAGAAGAAGATGAAATTGCACTGTTAAAATAAGATTACACTGTTTTAAAACAAATTTGCACTGTTTTAATGAAAATTGCACTATTTGATATAAAAATTATACTATTTTGGAATGAATTTTACACCCTTTAAGCCAACGTTGCATTATTTAGAAGAATTTTGCACAATTTCTTTTCCTTTTGTTTTTCTCTTTCTCTTTCTCTTTTTCTTCTTCTTCCGGTGCTGCCTCCCGCCCGGGGCGAGGTCCCTTGTTGTCAGGAGCCTCCTCGAGCTCGGCGACTTCCGGGACAGTTGGCGGCCCCGAAGCCCGCCAGCGGGTACTTTGTTGCCGTCGCCGTGGACGGCGAGGCCGCCATCGTTGCTGGCGACCTCCGCGGCAAGGTCTACAGGAGAGTGGCGGCACAATCAGCCTCGCACGGGGAGGCGCTCCTGATCTCACAGCGGGAGCACGTGAGGATGCGGCGGGACATTGCGAAGCGGGGTGAGGTCGTACGCAACCTCGAAGCTAGAGGAGACCTCGGCCCGGGTGGGCGGGAGGCAACAGCGGAAGAAGAAGAAAAAAAGAGAGAGAAAAAGAAAAGAAAAAAAAATGGTGCAAAATTCTCCTAAATAGTGCAACGTTAGCCTAAAGAGTGTAAAATCCATTCTTAAAAAGTGTAATTTCTATATCAAGTAGTGTAATTTTCATTAGTACAAATTTATTTTAAAACAGTGTAATCTTATTTTAACAGTGCAATTTCATTTTCTTCTTCCTTTTTATATAATTTTTTGTCTTTATTCTTTTCTTTTTTCTTCTTCTGTAATTTTTTTTGTTACATCTTTCCGCTAACGACCACGGCGCCGGCGGCGACGCTACTAAAGACCCCCCGGTCCGAGGCTGCAGTGCCGTAGCAACCTTCGTGGTGCCGATGTCGGCGGAGAGGCGTCGTCGTCGGAGGCGGCGGAGGAGGCGAAGGAGCAGGGAGAGGGAAAGGGCGAGAAGGGCGAGAGAGGGTAAGATAAGCGTCGTCGTCGGAGGCAGTGGAGGAGGGTCGGAGAGGGGAAAAAAAAAAGTCACAGCGTGGCCTCGGCAAGATTGGAGGCGAGGAAGGTGGGGGGTACGCCGGCGAGGGTAAGAATGCGCCGGACAAAACCGAAGCGGGCCGCCTCCGCCTCCGCCTCCGCCTCCGCCTCCGCCTCCGCCTCCGCCTCCGCCGCTCTCTGGGAAGAGAAAGAAAAAAAGAACGAGAGAAAAAAAAAAAGAGGAGAGAAAAAAAGATACAAAGGGTATTTTAGTCAGTTTGCTGAAAAATTCAGCCCGAATCTGCAAAACTAAAAAATGTGGCCCATTTTCGCAAAAGCGCAAAACTAGTGGATTTTTGATGCAAATTGGCCTTGTTTTTTTACTTGTTTTTAGTTTTTAGATTAAAAAGAACTTTAAGTTGAACTCAAGTTCAAGTATAATTTTATTATCATTGTTTGTTTGTAGTTATTTTGTTTTTTATTATTTCATCAAACAATTTTACACTAGCATATAAAGGATAAAAAAATTATAGTTAAATTTTTATTATTTTTTCAATTTCTTCCTCTTTTGTAATTAACTTTGCTACCGTCTAAGGTATGTTTGTCTTATCGAAAGTGAAAAAGAGTAAAAGAAATTTTCAATCATAAATGTCCATTTTTGCTGTTTCATTTATCGTAACTTCATTTTCGATCGAAACTCAAACTTTTTAAAGTAGATTACAAAAAAGCGGAGGAAAGAAATAATAAAATACTCTCATACATTTAGCTTTTATACTATTCACTTCTTATAAAACAAATAACAAAACTTGAGAAACTTTAGTTCCACGGTTATACAAATAAACACAGAAGAAACGTAATTTTCACATGTGTTGGTAGCCGAATTTTTTGACCCTTGACCCAGTCAAGGATCCTCCCCGGGGAGTGCGTCGGGGTGAGGAACGGCTGCGGATAGTGACCCTCGAAGTTTGCGCCCTTCGACAGATCAAGCGATTCGGCTGACGAGGGATCGAACCAGCCGGATTCGAAAACCACTACTATCTGTTCGGTACGGCTAGAATGAGCCAAGTGTACAGAGCAGGTCAGAAAACTAGGCCGGGAGAAAAGCCGAATGGCTAAAGCAACACAATACGTGGTCGGCTGGAAGAGCCGAAAAGACTTTCTTCTGATTGACTGATGGGAAGTACAAGGACAGATATATAGTTTACAATAGAGTGATGCTCGTGGGGCAGACAGACTCCAGGATTCTACTTTAGCGAACAACTCCTAGAGAAAAGCAGTAAAATTACAAGTAGACTACTCCTAGAAAATGCTGAAAATTGCGAGGAAATAAGGGTGGTCTTTTATTTACAGGGAAAAAGAACCCTTTTTAGGGCGTTATTACCCTATTTATAGATTGCCCCCTTGATGAGTTATTGCTCTTACACGATCGGCCATTATCTCCTGATATCCCGGACCACCTCCAGCCGATCGGAACCGCATGCAACTGCTTGCGGTTACTGTAACTTCCTTCAATTGGCGCGATTTGGTTTCCTTTAAACTTTTCCAGTGCTCCCGGTGCAGGACCGAATAAATGCTTTTGAAGTGAGTACCAGCATACAACATGTCCGCGCCTAATTAGCTCAACAATATGAACTTCAATCTAAACTTCACCTTTCGGTGAAACAAATTGGCTGTAAGGCGAAGTTAGTTACCGCATTTTGGATAATTAAGTTATGGGTGAATCTTAATTCACGATAAATCAAACAGCAAAGGAGGATATTTACGGTTAAAAATAACTCCATGTCCTCTACTTTTGGTAAAGCAAGTATGCCCTAGTTGAACTAAGATTCAAGTAAAAATTACTTTTTAGTTATTGTTTATTTAATGAAAAGTTAATGACTTCGAAATTGATGTTCTATATATTTTGTATTTGCTTTATTGAAAAATTTTTATACTATAACATAAGAAGGTTGAAAAAAAAATAGTAGGCCTCTTTTGGCAATCGTTGTCATTTTTAAATTTTTCATAACATTATTTCTAGATAATTTGTTGTGTTCGAATTTTTTATTATTATTATAGTTGGTTAGTTTGTAATGTATTCAGTCAAGTAAAAAATTATTTTCAATTATCTTTTGTTGTCAAGTAAATACCTTAGATAAAAAAATTATTGGCAAATTATTATCCACTCTTATATCTTTTGATATATAAAATTCTATTAAAAAATAAAAAACAAACAAGGTAACTGACGTGGCCTATTTAAAAAAACAAAAAACATATGCGACGCCCAACATAGCCTTTGTATATCAAAAGATGCAGAAGTGGACAATAAATTAATTAAATTTTTTTATCTAAAATATTTATTTAACAACAAAAAATAAAAACTTGAAAATAACTTTTTTTTTGTATCCAAAATTTTTAAAAATAAGTTATCATCTAGTATTTGACCGAATGTATTATAAGCTAGTCAATCGCAATAATAAAACGAAAGTCTTTCTTTCAGCATATTAAATTAGATTCTGACTATGATGCTTCCGAAAGCACCAATCATGTAGTGCTTTCAAATTGTTAACACTTAGATAAATCATCTTGACCATTTCTATTTCTTGGATTAATATTAGTGAAGGAGCCCGTTGTCTCGGTCTTAGCTTTTTTGTTCGCAAAGCCCGTGCGGCATGGCACCCACCTTCCTGCTCGAAGATGGGCAAGTCTAGCTCCTTGTTGCTAGCTTGGACCTCCGCGCCCTATGACTAAGTATACAAAAAGGAGAGATGAGAGAAGGGTAGAGGTTCCCAAAAAACTAAGTACTCCGCTACTTAGAAAAATAGGACTACAATACACAACTCCTCTTGTGTTTCTACCTCTCTTCCTCTCTACTTTGGCCTAAGCCATTCCTCCTACTTATAGGCTCCTAGATACATTGAATCTAGCCTATACTAACTCACCCATTAAGGCACACATTAACTCACCTACTATTACATAATAATGAGCCCTCATGAATACCTAATGATCCCACGAGTTGTCCATGTCCCTTGGGTTTTCGCTGGCAGTTATAGAGGCATTAATTGCAGCAATTACATGTCCCTTCATCTCCCATGAAAGGCTGCTGGTTTTGGCGCTCCTTTGGCTACCCACTTAGCGAAGTTGGGCCAAGGACTTAGATTGCACAACAATTTCGCTAAGTCCGTAACATTTTCCCCCACCTAACGCGCTGATGTCCTCGTCGCGTGCCAAGCTGCTCCCGATCCGCGTAGCCTTCTGCGCAGTCCGCCGAGCCTTCGCGCCCGAACGATCACGAGCCTCGCTACCGCAGTCCGTCTTTGTCCCCGCATCAGCCCTTAATGTCTTACTCCTCTTAGCATAAGCACCATCGAGCTTGCTATCGCGAAGAATCCGCCAAATGTGCCTGTCCTCCACGACACGCACGCACACTCCGCCAAGCAGCAGAACGCCCTTTGATCCCTACGGGTGTAAGGACTGAGATTTTTGCAGTGTAGCTAAACTCTCAGTTGACGATGTTTTTGTGTGTAATTTAATTACAAAAGCACTCGTCAAGTTTCGGGCGAAAACGAGTTAAAACGGAAATTCTACGCGATTTCCAAGTTTCACTTAAAGTGAATAGTAACTCGATTTTCCGGAGAAGCCGCGGTGAGAAGTTGGCTTCTGGCTCGTACCGGACTCTGTTCATAGCAGTCCAATAGCTCGTTTCGACCGGGTCAGCTATTCTGGAACTAATGACGCTGACGGATTTTGAGTTTGACGCACGGATTTCGAGAAAATCCAAAAATACATGTTTTATATGTATTTATGTGTGTGTTTCCTTCTATTCGAAGAAGGTTGGATTTTGTCGTGAATCCGTGGTCGATCAAGACGAAACGAAATCGCAGCTTTGTTGTCTCCGTCGTGCTGATCGCACTGGTGCAATCCGTTCGCAAATCTGACGGACGGATCTGCGGAGATCGCGCGTTGATCGAGGAGAGGTCGGTAGTGGCAAAATGGTATTTTCGCGAAAGTCGCGATATTTTATGTACCGTTTTGCGTGAGATCGCACGTGGAGGGTCGTTCTTGCGTTTTAGTCGTATTGTGAGGATCTCGGATTGAAATTCTGATGTTTGAGGGGCTTTCTTGCGATTTGTACCTTGTTTATATAGTGGTTCCTAGGGTTTTGACCCCCTAACCCTAACCCTAGCCAGCCCCCAGCTACCCTAGTCGCCCCAGCCACCTTCACCCTTCCCCCTGCCCTTGCTGCACCAGCCCCGGCCGCCGCCGGCTGAGCCCCGGCCGCCGCCGAGCCATCACCCATCTTCCTTCCCTCTCTTTCTCTCTCCCTCTCTTCTCTCGGGTTGTGTGAAGGCCCGGGGCTGCGTCTCCTGCAGACCCTCCCCCTGGACTTCACCGTGCTCCGGCAACTCTTTCCCGCCGACCGTCGCCGTCGCCTGCGCCGCCGCAGCCGCTCCAGCCGCCTGCAGCAGCCCAGGCCGAGCTCAAGCCGAGCTGGGTTGCAGCCGCTGCCCGCGCGCCGCCACCGCCTGAGATCGCTCCCGCCGACATCCCCCGTGCCCGGGCGCTCCTTCCTGCCGGTCGCCGCCGCCCCGACTCGCCGCCGTCGCCGCCTCGGCCAGCCGTGGCCGCCCCAGACCCGCTCGATCCGAGGCAAGCCCGCGGCCTCTCCCTCACGTCGCCGCCGCCCTGGGCCGCCCCTGTGGCACCTCCCCGACCTCAGGCAGTCGGCCGCCTCTGCCCCGAGCCGCCCTGAGCGCCGCTGCCGCCGCGCGAGCCGCCTGCAGCCCTCCAACCCGAGCCCGAGCCGAAGTCGTGTGCGGCCCCTTTCCTCGCGCCGCTGCCGCCCTGAGCCACCTGTGCCGCCCTCCCCCGACCTCCTGCAGCCCGCCTCCGCCGTCCCGGAGCTGCCCGGCCACCGCCGTGGCCGCAGCAACTCGTGGAACCCGAGCCCGATCTCGTGCGGGCTCAACTTGCTCCGTCGACGCCGTCGCAGCTCCCCGTCGCCAACTGAGGTGAGCACGGTGTTCCTCACCTCCCCCTCACCCGACTCAGGGCCCCGCGCGCGCCGCCGTGCCGCCGGAGGCCGGCCGGAGCAAGGTTGCTCCGGCCAAGCCCGAAATAGGGCTTATTTGAGTGGGTTTCTTGTTCTGGGCTTCCCGAGCTTCCTCGATCTCTACGGAAGGGAGCACGATGATCCTGGCAAGTTTCTGATCATCGTGCTCACCTTTGTTTCTGTCGGGAAGGCCCCGTTCCGCTGTTTTGGCGATGTCGCTCCGTTTTAGCCTTTTTGGCTGCTGTTTTGGGTTTGCGCACGCTTATCCGGCGATCCGAGGCTGTCCTGATGCCTCCGGAGGTGAGCACGGTGATCGTTGGTCAGTGCTGATCGCAGTGCTCACCTCACTTTGGATCAACAGTGTCCGGTTAGTTCTGTTCGGCGCGATCTTCCCTGACTGCGCGCTATTCGCTGAACCTTCGGGTTGCTCCCGCGCTTCCCACAGCGAGCCGCTGTGCTCCGGATCGTGAGCACGGACTCCGGTACGTTGAGACGTGTCAGTACGTGTCTCTGCGGACTTTGAAAGTCCTCGGTTTGCGTGAACGAGCTGCTTGATCGCTCAAATTACATAAAATGATGATATTTTATGTAATTAGAGGGTCTTTTATGCAATTGTGCTTTGTGTGGCTACTGTGGGTAGTGTGTGGGAGTTTGTTTTGATCACTGGACTGATTGTCCATGGTCCGTTAGCTTTCGCGGAAATCGGTAGGTCGATTTCGGTGCGTTTTTCGGCGAAATTCGCCGAAAGAACGCGGTTTCGGTTCGGATTCTTTCCGACGGTGTTTGGTTGCTTCGTGTTTTGTCGCTGAGCCTTGTTGGCTGATCACCATCATCATTTTGTGGGTTCGATGATGATAGGTTAGCGACGGAGGGTTCCGGTGTCGAAATAGACGCTTCCGGAAATCCGGATTCGTACGATTATCCGGCGATGATCGTATTGTTGTGTTACCTTGTGTTCGCTGCCAAGGCATCCAAATTGGAATGTTTTGGGGCAGCGGGTGATTCGTGGTACGAGTCGGTGAGTTCGGGACACTCAGTGGGCCCCGACGGCGTCCCGGTGTGGTTTTCGGGACTTCCGGTGAGTTACGGTAATCGGTTTTGGGAAACCGATTACGGGGATCCTGTGTGGGGGTTTGTGAGTCTCGTGCTTTGGGTTAGTGGTTTGGATACTGACTTGGTGGATCTTCTTAGGTCCGGTAGACTCTGTGCGTACCCAGTGTTCCGACGCGACAGTGACAGGTGGGTGCTTCGAGCTGGTAGTCGGTGAGAGCGTTTCACCTCCTTCTCCTGTTTTTCTATTCCCGTATTTTAGTCTCTACATGTCATTGTTTGCTTATCTTTCGTATATCGTACCTCTTTGATTGCATTTGGTTAGTGGTTGATAGACATGTAGAGCAGGTTGCATTTGTATTTCAGTATCTCTGTGGACCTTGGGTCCAGGCAACACATCGACTCTCTTGTCGTGTGTTTCGATCTGGTTGATCGAGGTTCGGCGTTGTACGCCCTAGCTTCTATTTCAGTTTGGCATTGTACGCCCTCGTTGTTGGCTTCGGCCTAGGCACCGGCTTTAGCCGGGTTTGTTTTTGTTTGAGCATACCAGCATGACTTAGTCACGGCACTTGGGGGTATTCATGACACCGGATCGGTTTGGCCACCGATCGGAGGTGTACTTATCCGGATAGGTCGTCCTGCGGGGCGGATGGATCAGGTCGGTGCAGTTAGTGACAGGTAGCGCTTGAGGTCTGCGGACCGATACAGCAGGCACAGATTGGGTACAGTTTCTGGTTCAGTACATTGAGGCATTCTTTGCATTGTTTTCTATACAGTAGCAGGTTTATTTATTGCTTCCTATTTATCTGTTGTAGCTACTGTAGTTCTATTTCATATCAGCTTACAGATATATACTTGTTTATCTATCTCCTTTGGTTTCCGGTGATTACGACTTGCCTTCGTGGCTCTGTCGTACCCACTGAGAAAACCATGGTTGCGGTTTCTCACCCCCCTTTTCCCCCCCAGGTGACAGAGACGAGGAGTTGGATTTTGGGCTCGACGAGAGGACGATCTAGTTAGACGGCAGTAGCGACCGTCACCCTGGTTATTTCTTTCCCGCACTTAGTAGTTTTCTTAATAATGGTTCAGTTAGCTGATCTTATGTATGCTTGAATGTATGTGAACTGTGGTGTTGGTTTCTTTTATACATGAGATTGGAGTTTTCGATCTGTGGTTTTGGTTCTGTGGAGATTTGGTTTTCTTGTAGTTATGCATCGTGGTTTTCTACCCCTCGAGGTAGTCGGTTTTCAAAATAGAGTTTCCGTGTGGGAAACAGTTTTAAAAAGGTTTTCGAATGGTTTTTATGAATGAATGAATTAGAGTTTAAAAACAAAAGCTTCCGTGTGGGGAGCACTTTTAAATAGGATGTTTGTTGTATTGTGCATTGCAATCATCCAGCGCCTAAGGAGTGCTTAGAGGCATGCATCATTCGAAGGATTGTTAGCTGTATGAAAATGCATATCATGCTTTGGTTGTTGATTGGTAAATGTAGGTTGTGGTTGTGATCCTGTTGTATCGTTGGTACGCCGTGCAAATACAAAGGAGACTCTGTTCGAGTGGACAGAGGAACTTTGTATTTGTGGCGGGTCTGTACGTCGCGTGGGCCAGGCTGAAAAAAAAAAAATGGCACGTTTTCCGCAACTCTGTTTTAAAAAGGCTTTTAAAATCGGCCCCGGGGCGTGACAACGGGCTCCTTGACAGAATGTCTTACACCTTGATTGGGCGCTGTTCATTTCAGCGTCGGAGGAGACTTGATAGTCTCTCCGTTGCTCAGGCCCTCATCTTCGAGGTCTCAGCCTTCCCGCGCTTCACATCTTCGTAAAGCTGTAGGGTTGTCAGAGTTGGATCCTTCGTTGGCTCCCCCCGACACATCGGAACCATGCAGGGTGCTAACTTGTCCAGGAAGCTCAGCACCCACAAATGTGGCATGGGCACCGCCTTCGACGAAACAAGGAAGTCTATCTCGAAGATCACCTCGAAGTCATCGAGCGGCCCAACAGTGAGACTAGCCTTGCCCCTCCACAGGCCGATGGCTATCCCCACATCCTTTGCAACTCCTGCGATTGGTCGCGTCTTGAAGTTGACAGCCTTGATACAACTCGCATCCTTCTCGAGCTTGAGGCCTAACCGCTTGGCCTCCGTCTCTACAACAAAGTTGTGGATTGCACTAGTGTCAACCAGTGCTCGCGTGGCCCTCCCGTTGAGGGTCACGTCGATGAACATCAGCTCCCTCCTGTGAAGCTTGTTGTCGCTAGGCTGACCACAAACTACGTTGACGAGCCTTAACGCGCCCATCCTCGGCAGCTAGAACAATGTCCTCGCACTTCTCGGCTTAGACTGCAGCAACCTGCTTACCTTTGTGGTTGCTTCTGTTTGGGCAGTCCCACACCCAATGATTCTCGTCGCAAATATAGCACGAGATCATTGCAGGCGGCAGGACGGGATTCTGCCATTGCTTCCTCGCATCATGGTTTGTCTTGTGCCTCTTTGCGCCCCCTGGATCACGGTACTCTCCCCCACCTTTAGCCTCGCTTACCTTTGGTGGTTCACCTTGATTGCCCTCTATTCGCTCCCGCTCGGGCAACTTCTCCGTCAAAGTGATCGCGGAGTTCAAGTCTTTCACATCTCGCACCAAAAGCTCCTTGTTCGCCCATGACTGAAGGTATCTAGGAAGAAGAATAGTCGATCCGTATCGGTCATGTTGGTGATCCCCAATATTAGCTTGGAGTATTCTTGGACATACTCCTTCAAGGTTCTCGAATGTTTGAGTCGTTGAAGTTGCCTTTGCGCAAGATATTCGACGTGTTCGGGGTAGAACTGTGCCTTGAGCTCGCGCACAAAGTCCTCCCATGTTTTCAGTTGGCATAGGCCCTTCTCGACCTCTGCCGATCGCCGACGCCACCACAGTATAGTGTCATCGGAAAGGTACATCGATGCGATCTGGACCTTCTCCTCCTCGTCGTCCAGTCGCAATGCCTTGATGTAGCGCTCCATGTGCCACAGAAAGTTGTCGATCTCCTTCTCATTACACGTTCCTTTGAAATGTTGAGTTTCAGGGACATGTACCTTAGAAGTATACTCCCTTTGTGGCTCAGGACCACACGCTACTGCCCTTTCAAGGATTGCCACCTGTACTTTCAGGTCCTTGACCTCGTCGTTTCTTGCAACAAGTATCCTCAGCAAGCACTCTCCGCTCGTACTCACGTCGAGCAAAGTCGCTGCGAAGCTGCTCGATCTGTTGATAGAAAGTCACCATTGCAGCGGCAATGCTGTCCTCCATGGCATGCTGCCTCTCCTCCATCACCGCCACATGCTGGGATAGAACTGAGCAGTGCTCTTTCTTTTTCGCAATAGCATCCTCCAACTAGCCCATGCGGTCTTCGAGCGATGCGGACTCTCTCGCCAGAGTCTGCGTTCTCTGCTCTTGCTGTGCTTGGATTGCCTCGGAAGTTCAGTCATAACGTCGATAATGACAGCATCTGATGACGACATGGTTCCTTCTCGAACCGTCTGATACCAACTATCACGGCCTTAGCGTTTTTGTTCGCAAAACCCGTGCGGCGCCCGCCTTTCTGCTCAAAGATGGGCGAGCTTAGCTCCTTGTTGCTAGCCTGGACCTCCGCGCCCTACGACTGAGTATGCAAAAAGAAGAGATGAGAGAAAGGTAGAGGTTCCCAAAAAACTTAGTACTCCACTACTTAAAAAAATAGGACTACAATACACAACTCCTCTTGTGTTTCCACCTCTCTTCCTCTCTACTTTGGCCTAAGCTATACCTCCTACTTATAGGCTCCTAGATATATTGAATCTAGCCTATACTCACTGACCCATTAAGGCGCACATTAACTCACTTACTATTACATAATAATGAGCCCTCATGAATGCTTAATGATCCCAAGAGTTGCCCATGTCCTTTGGGTTTTCGCTGGCAGTTATAGAGTACATTAATTGCAGCAGTTACATGTCCTTTCATCTCCCATGAGAGGCTACTGGTTTTGGTACTCCTTTGGCTGTCCACTTAGCGAAGTTGGGCGAAGGACTTAGATTGCACAGTAATTTCGCTAAGTCCCTGACACCGTGCTTCCTAGCAGGAAGATATAAAAAGAAAATATAAAATTACAATATTTATTCTAATATAAATGTAATGCTCTTAGACAAATAATTAAATAAAAATAAATAATAAACATGGTAAAGAGAATAATTAATTTTAAAAGATAACACCTATGGAGGTAATTAGTTGGGCATAAAATCGTAAAAAAATAGTTTTCTTTGGGAAAAAAATTTGGTAAAAAAAAGTTTTATATTTTGTAGTATTTGGTTTGTAAGAAAAAAATAATTTTTTACCAACATTTATTTTTCCATCAATTTTTATTTGGTTGAAAAAAAAAATTCACATATATTTAGGTTGGTGGAAAAAAGCTTTCCTATTTAAGTAGAAAAAGACCAGAGCCCCATGCCACCACTATTAATGAAGTTAAAAAATAATAAGAAAATTAAGAAGGAATATTCTCTAATTGTAAGATTTTTTTTTAATCACCGCCCAAGTCGTGGCCGTTGCCGGCGTCGCCGCCATGTCTACCGATGTCACCACTGAAGACGGTTTCTATTCCTCCAAAAAAAAAACTTTCATTTAAACAGCTTGAAAAAAAATAAAAAAAATCATATTAAAAAACAAATAATACCAACTTCTATTTAAGTAGAAAAAGACATGAGTTCCCACCATAAATGAAGTAAAAGAAAACTAAAAGAAAATATTAACGAAATGAGAGCTTTTTTTATGTGATCGCCCAGGCTGCCGTCGTCGCCATCGCTGTGATAGTCACTGACGCAGCCCTATCTGCCACTGCCATCGTGTCCTCCATTGTCGCCGCTACTACAGCAGTCGAAGCCGATTTTGAATCCCCTCGTAAAAAAAACTTTCATTTAGATAGATTGAAAGAAAAAAAAAAAATCATATTAAAAAATAAACAATACCAACTCCTATTTAAGTAGAAAAAGATCCTAACCCCACTTCACTAGAAATTAAGTTAAAAAGAAAAAAAAAAAGTTAAGAGAAATATTACTATGACCGTGGATCGGGTCGAGTCTGAATAGTTGATATACTATATCCATATCCTAAAAAAAATAGATAGAAAAAAATATATACCGTACCTATTTAATTTCAGAACGGGTCCGGATCTGAGTACTTAATAATAAATTCATCAGGTTTATTTGAGCGGGTTTGGGTAGTGGCTACCTATATACTACTCGCTTAAGACCCGGTATGGATCGCGTATGGGTTAGGTTTAGATCGGGTACGAATATCCGTATGCATATATTTTTTTTATAAACTTTAGGCTAAATTACATAAAACCCTCCTGTCAAAATCCGATTTTTTACTTTCCCCCCTGTCATTTAAAAACCTACACTTTGCCTCCTTGTAAAATGAAAAATGTTCACAGGAGGGGTGCGGTGTGTAAAATGACCATTTTGCCCCTCACCATTTTCATCTCCTCCCTTATCTTCCTCAACCGCCGCCTCGATCGGCCGCAATTCACACCTCGATCAGTCACGATTTCTCTTCATTTTCTTCTCTACCTGCTCCCTTTCTCCTCCTGCACCCTCGCCACCCCTCGATTTCGGCGACAGTAGAGAGGAAATCGAGGTGGGCGTTGATGGAAAAGTAGGCAAGGGCAACGAGGGCGAAGGCGAGACGGTGGCGAAGGGGATGTGGGCGAGGACGAAAGCGAGGTAGTGGAGGAGGGCGAGGCGGCGAGGCGGAGGGAGGCGAAGCAAAAGGGAAGAGGGCAGAGGGGTATTTTTGGCATAAACAAATATTTTATAACGGAACCCTAACGGATCACTAACGGTAGGGGGTGAAGTGCATATTTTTCATTTTACAAGGGGGCAAAGTGTAGGCTTTTAAATGACAAGGCGGGTAAGTGAAAAATCGGGTTTTGATAGGGGAGTTTTCTGTAATTTAGCCTAAACTTTATTAAACAGTCTATGGACAAGCCACAAAACTTTCACTATAAAAACTCGCGTTCTAATTAATTGCACCGAGTCTAATAAAATTCGCTCAAAAGAAAGATTCAGATAGTAAACAGCTAGAATTTTAAAAAATGAGTAAAATAAGAAAATAAAAAAATGAGTAAATAGAGCGACTAAGATTTTCACTAGGATAAAAATATACAAAGACTCTTCATCTATAAGTCCTATTGAAATTGATCCCTCAACTTCAAATTTTTTTATTTACTATCGGGTTTTTCACCATGTCCAGGTCCAATCCGATTCTAAGTCTGAATTTGGAAACTCTTTTGGATCCTATCTAGTAAAAGGTCGGGTTTGGGTGGGGTCCAAGCCAGGTATGGGTATAAAGTATTCGGACCTATACCGAAACTTTAATGGATAATATTTTTTATCCATATACTATCCATTTTTTAACGGGTCCGGTTCGGATCCGGATAGAGTCCGTATAGGGTAAGGTATACTGAATATTTTGAATAGCTTTAAAAATTACCTAAATAAAACCCTTTTTTTTACCGCCCAAGCCATCATTGCCGCCGCCGTAGTGATCGCGGCCCAATCCAAGCCGCCGCCACCGCCGCCGCTCCCGCCCTCGCCCCCGCCCCCGCCCCCGGCCCCACCAAAGTTGGTTTTGAATCCCCTCACAAAAGAGAGAATCTAATGAGAGAGAAAAAGGGAAGGAGGCTAGGATTTGACTATTTAGGTGCTAAAAAAAAAAAGAGAGATAATGATTTAGGAGAGATATTTAGAGAGAGATCTAGGGAAAAGAGAAAGTGAGACATCTGAAAAGAATTAGAGGAGAGAGAAAGGATAAAGAAGAGAGAGAGAAGAGAGGGAAAACCTGCCACACGAAAGAGAAGAGAGAAAGAAGAGAGGAGATGAGAGGTGAGAGCTCGCCACATGGAGTGGGCGAAGGAAAAAATGCAACATGTATTGATGAAGCTATCAAAATATATATTGTATTGCCCGTCGAAGCCGGTTTCGAATCTCCACACAAAAAAGGAATTTTGCTGAGAGAGAAAGAAAGGGGTTTGGGCAATGATTTGATTGTTTAGACGCTAGAAAAAGAAGAGAGAGAAGAATTTAGAGATAGAAAGATTTAAAGAGAGGAGGATCTAGGAAGAGAAAGATCTAGAAAGGGGGAAAATAGAAAGAGAGACATCTGAAGAAAGTTAAAGGACAGAGAAAGAAGAGGGAAGAGAGAGATGAGAGAAGAGAGAAGAGAAAGATGAGAGGAGGGTACAGGTGAAAGCCCACCACGTGGAGAGGGTGAAAAGAAAAACACCACGTGTATTGACGACACTAAACCCAAGGGAGAACCACTATTATCCCACCAAATTCTTAATCCAAAAGCCAAAAAGTTGGAAGCACCGACTACTTTATATGCAATAAAAAGCATAGTAGCTGTACATATTAAATTATATAAAATTAGTATTTAAAAAATGCTTATCACGAAGATAGCGAATCAAAACAGTACTCATCCATTTTTATTATGGTATATATATATATTTTTTATCACATTTTGTTCAAGTACGGGAGGGTTTAATTGTGTCGAGCCTAGAAGATGGCCGCTCGATTAACCCCTTCGACCATGTCGAGCCTATCGCGAAAATGGCCGCACGGTTTACGTAGTAAAATAAACGGGCTTGATTGTGTCGAGCCTATCAAGAAGATGGCTGTTCGATCAACCCTTTTGACCATATCGAGCCTATCGTGAAGATGGCCGCACGGTTTACGTAATAAAATATCCAGTGTTCGATCAAATTTTTTGACCATGTCGAGCCTATCGCGAAGATGGCCGCACAGTTTACGTAGTAAAATATCCAGTGCTCAATCAACCATTTCGACCATGTCGAGCCTATCGCGAAGATGGCCGCACGATTTAGAGATTAGTGATGCATACGCACGGCGAAAGTGACGATTTAATGTTAAATTTGATCGGTTCGAAACTTATCACGAAGATGGCCGGGTTGATCAAATCGACAGAAAAATCGCGCTTAAACTATCCATATGCATGCATATTTCTTATTGTTGTAGAAGTCGTCGTGATTGTCGTTGTCGCCGGGGGGGGAGGGAGGGTGTGGGCGGGGTGGGTGCACATGGCACCCCCTCTGCCAGCGAGCCCAAGGCTCCCCTTTCGTGCATGTACACCATAGAGAGAGAGAGAGAGAGAGAGGAGAGTACATATATAAAAAAACTTTTTTTCTTCACTTTTTTTTTTCTTTTCTTTCTTCTTCTTTCTGTTCTTCTCTCTTTTTTTCTTTTGGTTCTTTCTTCTTTTTTTTTTTTTTTTTTTTTTTTTTGTGTAAGAGGCCAACTTATATTAAGCTCTAATGACTTTTTTTATTTTTTGAAAACTATTAAAAAAAAAATCAGAAAGGAATGATACCTTGATCATATAAAGTATAGATTTTTTTTATTTTTTTATCTTTCCTTCCTTTTCTTTTTTTTTTGAAGGGTGGACATGGGTGGGGCGCGTGCGTGGGGCGGCGGCCGTCGGGTGCCCATCTGTTCTGTGCCCATCGCTCGGCGTGCGAGCTCGAACGGTGCCCATCTAGTATATTTTTAAATCTTTACATCTTTTCTTTTTTTTTTATTTCTTTCCTTTTTTTTTTCTACCAACATGGAAAGAGGGAGTGGGCTACCTCCCCTATACGTATCAGGGAGGTGAGTCACCTCCCTAAATTTCCTTTTTTTTTTATTTCCCTTTCTCTTTTTTTTTTTTAATATATATTATATATATTATTACTATAGGTAGGATGCAGTACTACTAAGTAGTATATATATATAGTACTAGTAGGTATATAGTATATATATTCTAAGAATTCGAGTCTAATAGAATATGATCCCTATTCTAACTAGTCTATTAATTTTTTATATATACCTTTTTTTTTAACTCGAACAAAGTGCCCCCCATTTTTCTATTGTGAACATTCAGAGAGGAGGAGAAAGGTGTGATCTCTCTTTTTTTTTGCTTCTTCTTTTTTTTTTTTTGCTTCGCTTTTTTTTGTGTGGTGGACCTAACCGCCTTTTTTTTATCTCCGTCAATATATATGGCCGTAAAGTTTTTTAATTCTCTTTCCTATTTTTGTTTTAGACGTCTATGGAGAGCATTCAAGAATGCTATGCTTATGTCAGAGCTCCTACTTCTCGCACTCGTCCGCTTTTTGACTGCGGCCCAGAAATTTTTTACGAAGGGATTCCATTGAACCAGTGGGAAGTTATGCGTTCTTTTGCGACGACCAATTTCACCCAAGGATACTTTATCGATGCCGGATCGGTTAGTGCCGTTTTACTAGAACCCACGGGGAACACAAGTAGGGCAGAGGATGTGCATTGTTTGGGCCTCTGTATTTTACAGGGTCACCCTAGTCCCCGTCTTCGAATTCTGGGCGATGGGACTATCGTGAACGGCCTTATAGAATGGAAGGATGACATAATTCGACGATTCAAAACAACATTATATTCAGCTGGTATTCTAGGAGGAATTATCGCCTTTGGGGGTAAATATGAATTAGACTCAAGAATATTCAAGGGTTTAGTGGAAGCTTGGTGTTCCGAGACTAATACTTTTCAGTTTCCTTATGGGGAGATTGGTTTCTCTCTTTGGGATATCAGGGTATTATGAGGTATTCCTATTCTCGGAGAGATGTATGAGGAGTTCATACCAAGGAACTGCGATCTTGATATCTATAATGCTAGTCTTACTTCTTTGCTTACAGTATATGAGTGGCTTACTATCATAAACCAGGAGGGTCTGGTTTATTATAATCACTGGATTGATTATTGGTATTGAGGTGATATCACGTCTACTTCTCGACCACGTTTGATTAGCGATGATGAGCATTGTATTGGCCTACCCATCAGGGACAATGGTTATAGGCCTGCGTTCTTATCATTGTGGCTTTGCAAATTCATTATGCCATCAGGCCAAAGGGATACGATTCTCCCAGAGGTCTTTGTTATGGCCTCCAAACTGGGTGAGGGGCTCAGAGTTGCTCTAGCTCCTGCAGTGTTATGCTCAATTCAAGTGGCTTTAGGTCACATGGCCTCTGATTTGCGAGGGCCTTCCAATTCTAATTACCGTTTTCCTATTCATTTTTTGGCAATGTGGATTCATTCTCACTTCCGAGGGACTTGCACCGGCGTAAAATTCGATGCCGAAGTTATAAGGGTGCTGAATCGCATGCAAATCCCCGAAATGTTGCGATTTAAAGATGCGAGAATTACTTCTTATAATTCGAGAAGGCATCACCAAGACGCAAGGAGATCTAGGATACATCTATGGCAACAGGATAAATTCGTTTGGCGTCCGTTTCCATTTGCTCCATCCAAAGAAGGTTGGATTCATTAAATAGTTAATTTGGCGGGAGTGACGGAGTTCCCAGATAATATCAAGGAGTACCTGATGTCTATCTGTTATAGTATCATACCACTTCGTATGGGAGATATATTCCATGCACAACCTTACAATCCTCACAGGTTTGCTCACCAATTTGGTTTTGATCAGCACTATGCTAGAGATACTGACAATATAGTTAGAATTGTTGTTTCAGCTAGTGTGTTGAGAGGATATTGGTCACACTTCATAAGAGTCCGTCATTTTACTAGATTTTTTATTCCAGATGCGAACCATGTTGGAAAGCCAATACGTTTGTATGCTCTTTGGTGGAGGAGTATGTTAGAGCCTTATTTCTCGTCCAGGATTGATTCATTGGTTGAGCATGAATTAAACCCAAAGAAAATTTGCAAATCCATCCATAGGTCTTTGCTTATGGAGCCTCAACGCGGTGTTTGTGAGATAAGCCTGTTTGCTCATACAGCTAGGCAAAGCCTCTTAGCAGATTCTGCTCATCATTCTCTTCAGCAGATGCACGAGGTTCCGGACGTTCCTAATTCATCTTTGCTTGCGCATAATCGATTCGAACCCAATATAGTAACCGATCAGATTGCTGCAAAGAGAGGGTTTCCTGGAGACTCGAGCCACAAAGATATGAAAAGGCTCCGCACTGATGCGTCAATAGCCATGACGAGCGATACAAGGGAAGAAGTAAGTACTTGTATGCATTGTCCTCTTTTTTTTCCCTTTTTTTATTTATATCTCTCTTTTATTTTTAAGCATCTCAAATTCATACAAAGTGGATTCCTTAGTTGAAACTGTCATCACCAACACCCTCTGGAGGTATCCAATCTTCACTTCTTCTCCTTCTTTTTTTTTTTTTTTTTTTTTTTTTTTTTTTTTTTTTTTTTTTTTTTTTTTTTTTTTTTGAGTAGACCATCTTAACGTGAATGCTTATTCTCCCATGATTGACAACGAAATAGAGCCTTCTCTAGTTCTTGCTTCTTTTGAAGAGGGTGGTGAGCCTTTCTTCTCTATCATTTTTTTATTTTATATTTTTTTTTATCTTACTAATTCACCTATGTTTGCTTATGTAGGTCATGACCATAATCCCTTGATTGATGCAAAGGCTATTGCGGCAAATCCTCAGGATATTGCTCCCCCACGAGGTGCCTCCTCTTTTTTTTTTTTTGAATATCTTAAAATATGAGCAGGTCTCCTAACTACTTTTTTTGTTTGCAGAGATTGAAGACAATATCCCTTCTCGATATAACCCTGAAGTCGATTACGAACCGACTCCATCAGTTAGTAAGGATAATTCGGACTCGCCTCAAAATACGGTAATCTCATAAGACCTGCATACGAAGACCACTCATGTGTTTCTAGTATAATGATGACCTGCATATGAAGACCTGCATATGCTTGCAAATAAAATATTTTCACATCACTTAATATAGTCATACACGCAATAATCACTATAAGAAAACTCTCCACCTGGTCCTCAGAACAGAAAAATACAAAATCCTTCTAAAATACAAAATCCTCTTAATCATTATGAACTCTTACTTTTGTGTTAACTAGTTACTTGTTGAGTAAAGCATCATCTATAAAACATACACGTGAAGCACCAGATGTGTATGATTTGGTTGTCAAATTGAAACCCTCATCCTTTCAAGGTTATAGCTTATATATCTGCTGAAAATTTGTCTCTCCGTTGTATGTTTATATAACTTTGTCTTTTCTTTTATATTTCTTTTGGCCCACTAATACTGACCAATTATTTGTATTCTTACACATCAGATAAAAGACAAAACTTATCACATTGTCAAATAAACATAACTGTAAGAATGCCATAATAATAAGAATAATTCCTAGATTACACCATCCGAAAGTAGGTTGTAAAAATCAATAAATATCCAATGAATTAAGAAGCTCTTTCACTTCACAGAAGTTTGAATCCAATGAAATAAAATAATTATCTTGATGATATGACAATGAGCACATGTCGAAATCCGACAAGAAAATAAAAGCCATGCAATCAGACAGTATAGGTTCTGTTGCAACAATATTTCATTGAGACACCTACACAAAATATGAATGAGGATAAAATAAAAATAATGAATCAATCAAACATTATTAATTTGTTCATATGATTCGTCTATGTGACACAATCCTGCATCTTCAATCCACTCATCTTTCAAAATAAGTACCTCATGAAAGAATTCTATATATAGTTTTTATTCATATTTCTAATCGATCACATTAATAAGGGATGACCAAAAACTCCATCATAACTTGTAATAAAATAATAGGCTTATATTGGCAACAATTTATATGATAGAATAAAATATTCAAAAATTATAGAATAAATATAAATAAAATATATCATCTACTCATCTCATTTTATATGCGAAAGAAACAAATAATGCTTAGACATAGTATTATAGCATCATTTTTGTTACAAACAATTTATATTGGCATCATTTATGTTAATACATTTAGAATTTTTTGAAAAACATCCATCAGGTAGCTTAGCTTTAGATGCTTTAAGAAGTTACAAAAACATAGCCTCTTGTGCTTAGACATGGTGTAGCATTCCATTGGAACTTTGTACTTATTTGCAACGCTAGCATCACTCTCATTAATAGGAATCGGGTGAAGCTCTTTTTTGATTCCTAGGTCTATCAAATCAATACGAGTTTTTAAGTTATCCTTCTTTTTTTTTCCATCCATAACCATTAATTTACCAACAACATTATCAAATAAATTCTTTTCAATACATATGACATCTAAATTATGGTGAATTAACAAAGATTGCCAGTATGGAAAATAAAAAAAAATACTATGCTTTCTCCAATTTAAAAGAACTTATTTTTTTGTGCCGTTTGTCGGATCGTTGGCGCTAACCATTAATCCCAAAAGCTCGAGCTGTTAGAAATACGCAATCAATTCACTTAAAGTGTATAGAAACAGCGCCCACGGGTCTCGATTGTGACTCGGCCCACCTGGCCTCACGCCACTTCGAACATGACTCGGCCCAACCCAGCCTCATGCTATTTCGAACATGACTCGGCCCACATAGCCTCCCGCCACAGGGCAGAATGCTGGCCCATTTAAGCCAACACCGTTTTCTCCAATTAAAGAACTTATGTTTACACTATGTCTTCATATTCAATTTTTTTCCTCATATGCAGACTTCAAAATTTAGGATAAACCTAAATGCGGATTTGAATTAAATGAGAAAAAATTAATTTGTTGGAACCACCCAACTATAATGTGGCATGAACCTGATATGGTCACTAAAAAATCAATGAAAATTGGATTGAATGGAAATAGATATATGAACCAGCTTAAAGCAGGAATGTATAAAAAAAACTAGATTGCAATGGTGTGTGAAGTTCGTTGAACCAACAATACAAATCAATCATTCATGGATTGTCAATGCAAATTGCGTTGGTGTTTCAGCTATACTTCAATGGATTGTTGAATCATTGGTGTTCCAGCTATACTTTAATGCAAACCGCATTGGTGTTCCAAGTGTATACAATCCTCTCCCAATCATTCATGGATTGTTGAATCATTTAAAAAGAAATAAAAATCCACAACCAAATTTAGCATCTCTGACCTTTTTTTTCGAATTTTTTCTTCGATGGAGATTAGGACTATGGAGCTCGTCGGAGAGGAGATCAGCAATGAGAATCTTGTCGGTGAGGAGATCGATAGTGATAATCTCGCTGGCGAGGAGTTCTACGGCAAGGGGCTCAACGGCGAGGAGAACGACAACGAGAAGATTGACGGCAAGAAGAACCGTACTGAAGGGTTCATCGGAAAAGAGATCTGCAGAGAGGAGCTTGTCGTCTATATATGAGTTCGCCGGTGAGGAATTCACCAGTGAGGAGCTCGCCAATGAGAGGTCACCGAGGAGAAAGGAGGGAGGGTAGGGAGAGTGAGGTTTGTGGGAAGGGAAGAGAGGAAAAGAGCTTTGAGATACATATTATTTTTAATTGTGGCTAAGGGTATGTTTGTTTCACCAAAATTGGATTTTGGGTTGAAGTGGAGTTCGGTGAAAACTACTCATCTGTTGTTTGTTTCATAGTCATAGAAGTGAAGCTTTTTTAGTTATGCTGCTTGTTTGGCAAAAAGTAAATGATATAAAATTATAATTTATATATAAATAATAAATAATAAGTTTTAATATAATAAATAGAAATAATATAATTATATTCTTATATAATTAAAAAATTTAATCTAAAAAACAAAATTATTTTTTATACATAAATTATAATAACACAACAATAAAATTATAAAGTAAAAAAAAAAAAAAACTTAAATGTACAAACTGAAGGAAATACTAAAACTTAACTAATCAAATTTTCTCATATTTTAAATATGAAAACTAAATAAAAGAGTAATTAGTGCCATAATTAAATATATTTAAATATAACTAGCATTACTCATTATATTATTTTATTAATTTTTTTTCACCTCTCTTCATTGTAATTGACTTTGCCCCGGGGTGGCCGAAGTCAATTACGCTATTTCGGATAACTTGAGTTTTGATCGTATCTTTATTACGGTGAAACAAACAACATAAGTGATCGTTTATGGCTGAAAACGACTTTACTTTTCTCCACTTTCATCCAAACAAACAGACGCTGAGGAAAGTGAGAGAGAAGGGAGCCGAGGGGAAGTGAGGGAGAAGGGTATGGGAGGGTTTTTTTTTTTTTTTCTCTTTTGCAGGAAATAAATTGTGTTTCTTTTCTTTTAAAAAATGTATAGAAAGCCTCTTAATTAGGCCAATGGAATAGTTTTTGTTTTCTTTAAAAAGACTATTTTTTTTGTTAATGTTTTTTTTAAAAAAAAGATTACTAATTTTTAAGTTAAAATTAAAAATTTTATCAAATTAATCAATGCTTTTAAATTTAGTCATCTTAATTAATTCTAATCAATACATTTTCATCCTTATTTTTTAACAACTATCACTTTTTTTCACTCTCACTATATATTATTTTGATATAAAATTTTTAAATATTTTATTTTAATTGAAATTTTATTAATAACAGGTAGCAATTTTTTTTATTGCCACTATAAATAACCAAACAGTGGCAACAAAATAGTCATTTAATAACGAAAATAGTATCAATGGTTAATTTTTTTTATTGTCACTATAAATAACAAAATAGTGGTGATAAAATAACCATATAATGGTGAAAGTAGTGCTTCCATTTTAAGTTAATTAATGAGCGATAATATTTTTTATCGCCACCACAGATAATCAAACAGCGACAACAAAATAACCATTTAGTGGCAAAAGTAGTATTGCAACTTTAAGTTAATTAATCAGTGACGAAAAATAACCATTTAGTGGCGAAACTAGTTTGCCACTTTTAGTTAACTAATCGATGGCAATTTTTTTTATCGCCACCATAAGTAACTATATATATATAGGCATCTTTTTAAAAAACTTTATTGCTATGTTATTTTTACCACAAATATTATCTTTTCTTGTAGTATAAGAAGATACTCGATGAAAAGTGGGGATTACCTTCTTTTAATGGTTCACGATGATGTGGCGGACCAGGTGCAGGCAAAGAGGCGTAGGAGATCCTAGTAGGAAAAGTCTGGTTCACGACCCAAATATTGCGACTCTAAAAGGTTTTGGGCCAAACTAATTTGTCATATAAAAGTCGATCATAGCCCGACAAGGCATGGGACAAACTCCATTTTAATATGGGCGATGATATTAAGATCTTCAAAATTTTCGAATGACGCATACATCCATTGAATCTAGTTGCTGTTTATCAAGTTACACAAATTTAAACTTAATAAATTTGATCTGTCCTCAATAAGTTTGGAGATCTTTGTTATTTGAGAGCCATCTAACCCAAATGGAGATGAGACGTCTAATTAATCAACTGCAGATTTTGATATACATAGCGTGATATAACTCAAAGAAACAATTCAATGGTCAAGACACTCTTGAGCATGTACACATGCCAAAATTCTACTTTCTATCCAAAATGGGGTCATTATTCTTAACAAAATAACCTTTCTCATATATATATATAGTTGAGCTGAAATGCTATTAGTAGCAAACAAGCTCTATTGCCACCCATTTGTTTTCGATGATGAAGCCTTCAAATCGACGATCGGTACTGTTAAATATGATTTATACCACTTGAAGTATTTAAAAATCAAATTTTATATTTTTCAATATTATTTCCTTGTCCATTAAGTGAATACAAAAATAAATGGCCGAAAATGAATATCTTTTAAAAAGTGATGATAGGAGTCTTGTAATTCAAAAGTATAGATCTTGTTCTAAATAGTTTAAAGAATTTTCTAACCAAAATTCAATTGATTTAGATATCTTTACGCCGTTAAACAAGAAAACGTCTTATGTCGACCATTAAAATTATAAATTTTGAAAGCCTTTGATCATTAGGTTAATAATGTCGAAAAAAATTGAAATTTAATTTTTAGATATTTCAAGTAGTATAAATCATGTTCAACGGTGTCGATTGTCGATTGTCGATTTGGAAGCTCCATCATTGAAAACAAATTAATGAGTGGCAACGGAGCTCGTTTGCTACTTGTAACATTCTAGCTCAACTCTCTCTCTCTCTCTCTCTCTCTATATATATATATATATCATATTCTGTTTAGCAAAAATCATACTAGATTACTTAGGTTACTTTGAGGAAATCATGGTCCAAATTAATTTGGAGTAACTAAGATAATCTCCAAAATCAAGTTTCTTCATATTTAGAGCCTAAGCCACAAAACTAAAACATAAGGCACCCTAGCTAGTAACCATACTTTTACTCTCTTGCAGTGCCATCACATTTACATAGAAAATCTCCACTAACCCCTAAATAGGACCTATATATATTGGAGCCCTATGTACGTATTTCTATTGGGACAAAGTTAATGAACGAATCCTCTCAAAATTTATATAGCTTTCCATCTCTGTACGCATTTAAGAGCATTCACTTCATGAATTTCATGAAGAATTAATACTCTCACCCAAAAGATCTGTTTGATTGGAAGCTGTTCATAAACAATCTTAATATTTTCGCTTGTGTAGATAATAAAAATCAAATAAATCATAAGAAAGATAAAAGATAGAAGCATATGCTTTACATGATGCATTAGTTAATACTTTTGGAATTAAAAAGGCTCATATTTGGCTTTAATAATATTAAGACTAGCTCTAAATTGTTCCTATCGAGATTGATCTTTTGGACGTCATGCTATATATCAGAGTCAATTCTATGACCACTCTCCCTCTGTTTCAAGAGGCCATCCCAAGTTACAGTTCTCACATACGTGTTAGTGCATATGATATAATTCATCCGAATGTTCATTACGCACGTGATCAGAGGTGTTTAGATTAAGTTTGGATCGATCATTTCCTAATTCCTACAAGATAGCACGGTATTAGAGCCTACTCTAAGATTCCTCCCTATCTATTTCAAAAGATTATAAGTTAATTTCTGCATTAACATTGTTTCTTTCATTATTTTTTTAATTTGTACATGTGACATGATTTATCTGATATCCGTCATGTACGTAAATATATAAGAGTGTTAAGACTAATGCTGAATTATTTCCTACAAAATCATTTTTTGGAAAAATAAATAGAGAACGATCGTGTAACTGCTTAACTAATTAAAACAACCATACTTATATTGCAAAGTATGGTAAATTAAACATCATTTATGCAATTGAATATATATATATACATATATCTGCATTAATGGTGATAGTGATTGGGTTGAATCATTTGGAGAAGCTCCACCACCCTTCTATAATTGCTAGCTATATATTTTAGATTTTCCCACGTCACGTTTGTGGCTTGCGGATACGCCAAAATCGTGCATGGAAATCTAGGGCACGATCTCTTGCTAGACATCCAATCGGAGCTTGCCACGTAGGACTGGGCATGCATGGGCGGCAGCTCCTAGGTCGTCGTCATGCTTGCTGTCCATCTCATTCCCCCCCGTCTTCCAGCGAATCCCATGGATTGCGGACATTCTTTGACCGCAGCAGGGAGTTTGATGGAATCTTCTGGTAAAACGCGTTTTTTTGCATAATTAACCATCTTCTTTATTAACTGTAATCCTTCGTAAGAGATAGATTAAGACTGTTTTGCATTAAAAAAAAAAAAATCATTGATGTTGTAATTTTTTGAAATCTGACTGTCTTTTTTAATTTTGTTGATTCGGATCGAATTTTAATTAAGAAACTAACGAAAATACTCCTATTGTTTCTCTCTCTCCTCTCGATCTCCTACCGTTTCCTCTCACTCTTCCTCCTCTTCCACACCAGCCCCACGTCGCTGCCATGCTCCTTCCCCCTACCTCGCCCACATCTCTATGCATCTCCGTCGTTATGCTTCTATCTGCTTATTTCGTCCTCGTAAGTAGTGATGAGGTCGTTCTGGACGAAAAGCTCAGCGGCGAGGCAGCAGTAGATAGTGTGGCCGTAAGCAGCAGTGGCGAAGCGGGTGTTATAGGATTTAAGGACGACGAGGAGGATGAAGTGCGTCGGAGCGGGGCAGGGGTGGTAGCTATGGAGCATGTGGCGGAAGGGGCAGCGGGCGAGGGAGGGGGTACTGTAGCGGTAGAGGATACGGAGCACAAAAGAAAACGAAGAAGAGAGAGAGAAAGGAGAGAGAAACCGAAATAAAGATAAATTGGTCAGTTTATTAGAAGTACAGACCGAATATGTAAAAATAAAAAAAAAAAAGTGATCAAGTTTTGCAAAAACACAAAATCAGTAAATTTTATATGCAAATTGGCTGAAGATAAATAAATAAATACATAAATAAAAAAATAATTTATTTTTTCTCAAAATGTGACGCCGTGAAATTTAAGCCTCTAGCTCTATTACAATGTTTTAACAATTTTTTTCTAAATTGCTGTAGTTAAGTTCCACATATTAATTAAGTTAATTGAATAATAATACATAGCTGATGTGATAATGACACGGTAGAATTATATTCCTGGGGAGACAATGATTAGTTAAGACCCAATTTAGCAATTAATATGTCAGCTAAAATTAGCTCTTTTTATATATTGGAAGTCTTACAAGATTTAAAAGAGTGTCTAATCTCGCTTCTTTTAAGCTATAAAATTACGGAACTATCATGGAAGAAGCATAAAAGAAGAAACGATTGAAAGTGACTTTGGATTTTTTTGGCCTTTCAAAGTATGAAGTGGTGCTTTTAGCAATCAAATTACACTATAATAAAATAAAATTGTAGGAATATATTTTTAGGACAACTTTATGTAAGTGTTTTATTTATGTCAAAATTTTTTTAAAAAAAACCTACTTAAATATAAAGCCAAATCCAACTGAAAACAAAAAGTTTCTCTATTTAACTAACCCCGCCCAGCCCACTCGTCACGATTACAGATAGAAAAGGAAAAAAAAAAAAATTGACCACTGTCTCCCCTTCTCCTCCTCCGCCGCTGCAACCGACGAGATAGAGTTCCAATTGCTGGAGTTCAGCTGCGAGGATCTCGCAGGGACCGTAGAGGGTTATGATCGCCACGTGTTCCTCCGCCACAGGTCGCTGGAGGAGTAGGTGCCAAAAATAGAGACGACTCCACATATAGAGACCCCACATATAGCAACACTTTTAATGATTAGAAACTAAAGTACAATTTATATGAAAGTCTCTTTAAGTAAAATAGACAAATTCATATATATTTCTCGGAAGGTTTGAAGTTGCGAATATATCCTTCCAAAGTATTAGTTGTCAAGTCTATATATCCCTGTAGAAGCTAGCTCCAAGATATGTAAATCTATCCTTATTCGTTGACTAGAGTTAGTTGATCGTTAATTTTTTACTCTTAAAATTATTATATCCTATAATTAGACAAAATTTTTTTTTTTATTTTCTAACTGCTTACAATTTGTGGTTTATATAAAATGATATCAAAGTTTTGTATAAAAACATTAAGGACGTGTTCAGTTCATGATTGGAATAAAATTGAAAAATGACATTAGATTGCATTGGAATGAAAAATGGAATGACGAATTATTCAAAAATATATATTTGATTCATTATTGGAATTAATGGAATGCGGAATCGACATCTAGGACTTTGAAACAGAGTTTTATTTAAGAGACAGAAGAGTGATGAAGGGAGAGGATGGAAAGGTGTTTGTGAGAGAAAGTTTTGAGTAGTTTACTGTGAAATGGGGCAATCTGAAATTCAAAGCTAGATTAAGCTATAAATAGATTGAATTATTTTTATTCTAGAGTAGAATGAAAAATTAGAGTCCGATTTCTATAAAATAAATAACAATTATCGAAACCAATGAATCTCAAATTCTATAGTCTAAAATAGGTAAACTAAACAAGCCCAGGAAATAAAACAAGATGTTAGATATACCTAACAAATTAAGGTATAGTAGAACAGTCACGTTTTAGAAGAAGTCAGCTGCTTTTACTGTTCGAAAAGTCGGAGAAGGATTTATTGGCAAACTATTCAACCTTGCAAAAGTGTATTAACGTACTAGGTTGGTATACTATCGGCAGTACGGAGGCCTCCGTACTATTAAGTTGTTTTTGATGATATGGTTTTCAAATCGATGATCGGCTCCGTTAGACTTGATTTATACTATTGAAAGAATTTCTAAACTACATTTCATAATTTTTAGACATTATTTGGCTAGTGATCAAAAGATCTCAAAATTGACAATTTTAATCGCCAATGTGATCCGTTTGTGAATTTAACGGTAAAAAACAATCCAAATTTGATAAAATTTTTATAGAAAATTATTTTTACTATTTAGAGTAAGATTAGTACCTTTGATTTTAAATTCAAATCTTTTATCCTCAATTTTTATGAGATTTTTATTTTTAGCTGTTCATTTTTAGACTACTCGTTTGATAGGTAAATGATGTCGAAAAATTATGAAATTTAGTTTCCAAATACTTTCAATAGTGTAGATCAAGTTTAACGAAGCTGATCATCGATTTGGAAACTGCATCGTCGAAAATAACTTGATAGCACGGAGGCCTCCGTGCTACCGATAGTATACCAGCCGGACTCATATATTAACTACCTCCTATAGAATTTTGTAGGGATAAACATGCAATACCATTGCATGCCTTGTAGAGATATATATACAATTAACAAATAAAAAAAATATACAGGCCAACTTGTAATATCAAGATATATAGTACATAGATATTTATCCATTAATTATAGTCAAAAAAAATATTAATTAACTGTAATCAGACACTTTATGGATGTCTCTATCGTTAGATGTGTTTGCTTGCTTGGTTCCGTAATTACTTCACTCACATTTTCTTCTATATATTCCAACTGAACGGAAACTAACTTCAATAATTTAAAAGATGCAGCTCAGTGTTTAATCCGCGAGTTTCTCCGCGTTGTTTGCTTTCACGGCCAAATTTTGGAACGTAGTACTTCTTAGATAAGCAACCATCGCTTAAGTTTTTAGAAAAAAATAATAATTTTATATTATTATACATGGTATCAGAGCATAATGATAACTTAATTCTCATATATGCATGCTGATTACTTTAATACAAACTAACTTGAGTTTAGCATAAACTTCGAGGAATATATAACCTACATAATTAGTTTGTAAACAGTTGTAAATTTCACTGATTAAGTGTATATATTTCCGACCCGAATCTATTTATGCTAAACTTAAGGGCTAATTAATTAAGGATACATAATGAGTACAAAAGGCAAATTTAATTACCTTTAGAAATTAGAAGGTTAGCCTTATTCCAATGCATTTACTATATATTATATATGTATTTAATTAATTAGCTACATATACCAGGGAAACAGCTAGTGATCATAACTATACTATATACCTACTGTAATCTCTCCTAGAGTCACAAATTACTCATATATATAATATATGCATGCCTACTAAGCAGATACCTAATTAATTAATATTACTTTTCAATCACAAACTAGTTATATCAAAATAGTTTGAAAACGCGCTTTCTCTATCAGTGTCATGCATAAAAAATTACTGCATACATGCATGACAAGTTACATCTAGCTAGGTTGCTAGTATATCTCGGACGATCTAGATTCAATCTGCTACTGATCATGAGCTGCGATCGAGCAGAATCACCCATGTATCGTGTCCATAGTTTGATTGTGATTTGTTATATATTTCCATTATTGACTGTCCTTCACAAAAGTGGTAAAGGATTTGGTGGTTGGTATACGAGGTTTTAAGTTCAAATCCTAATTAATTCACATTTTCAGCTAAGTTTATTTCTTTTTTTTTTTTTTTTGAGAGAAAGGTAGCATGCTACCCGCTTTATTTATTTTATTTAGAAATAAACTTAGCTGGAAATGTGAATCAACAAGGATTCGAACTTGGGTCTCGGATACCAACTACCAAGCCCTTTGCCACTTGCGCTAGGAACGGTCGGTGGTTTATTTCTAAATTGAATAAACAAAGCGAGGGTAGCATGCTATACCTATCTCTCTCTCTCTAAAAAAAAAGAAAAAAGAAAAAGTTGTATATTTCCTTTTATTTCATTTTGCTACTAATTAAATATATTTGGTGGTTGAGAAAAAAATTATAAATATAAATAAATAAATATATTTTGAATGACTAAATAAATTCAAAATTATTTCAATCGTTTGGCATTTTTTTGAATATTAAAAATCTAACTTAAATTTCTAGATGGGTGGGTATAAAATTTACACGCAACTTTCGGGTGTACAAATGGGATTTTTCAATCACAAAAAACTCCAAAAATAATTAGAAAAAGATCTACTGTGCATATTTACCAACCAAAATAGCTGGCCCAAACCGA
This sequence comes from Ananas comosus, assembly GCF_001540865.1. Lineage (NCBI taxonomy): Eukaryota > Viridiplantae > Streptophyta > Magnoliopsida > Poales > Bromeliaceae > Ananas > Ananas comosus. The sequence goes on along the minus strand of NC_033622.1, from coordinate 2,699,123 downwards.
TCGATAATATCAGTTAACCAATTCTTATGTTCTTTTTGCTACTTAAAAAGTTGATACGATAGGAATTTAATATGTTAAGTACAAAATAAAGTTGTTTAAAATTAGAGAGGATACTACGTTACTCAAAAGCTCGATCAGATAGAAATTGTACTCCCTAATATTTTTAACATAGAAGACCATTGATTCTAAGAGATGTATGCAAAAATTTCATGATTCCAACTATTTTGAACCTTGTGTATTTTCATCAAACTCCATCTTTTTTTGTCTTGTAATACTCCTACCGACCTTTTGTGAATACCAATCACCAAATTTGTTCTAAGCAAAGCCAAAAAATAAATAAATAAATAAAGTAATGACATGGGCCATGGCCGCAATTTGTGGGCCCTGGTACCCTCTCCAGCAAAACTGAATTTGTTACAATCCTGCTCAAAGAACTTCAAAAACTTTTTAACTGGATAAGAGAAATAAGAAAAGGGGTGTCCAAAACCAAAAAAGAATAAAAAAAATACTTATACTATTTAAAGGTCTTTTATTTGCTACATTTAACTATTTGTGGTTACTATTTCATTATGCCATAATACTAAGAGAATCTCTGGTTAACAATAGATTATAAAAAACTATACAGATTCTATTCAAAACCATGAATATCTTAGTCAGTATATTTCTTTGATTTACTCAAGAAGAAGCGTATAGTTTTAGTAGAATATGAACGTGATCAAATTTTCATTCGGAAAACAAAAGTTGCAAAAAAGGGTGTTTTCCATAATTTTTTTATAGTAGTAGTTTTGCGCACTTTTCTGAGGAATCAAACACTCCCAAGTGATTTTTTACTTTTTCAGGTCCGCTTGGTACCGAAGCCCACCAATGCTAGTGGGCAAAATAGAGTTGGACTAAAGCATATAAATATAAAATCCAACTATCATCCTTTTAAGAGGATGAAAACCTTCGTCCTCTTAAGCCGTTTTAGATGGTAGGAATTCCAATTCAATGATCGAAATCGTTAAAATTGATCTGGAGTATTTAAAGTGTTTAGAAACTAAATTTTATAAATTTTAAAAATTATTTATGTAGCGACCAAAGTATCAAAAAGTTGGTAGTTTTTTATAGCCTATATGAGCTGTTTGCTTGTTTAATGGTGTAGAGCAATTCAAACCGTTTGAATTTTTGGTAAAAAATTCTTTCTTCTATTTAGATAATGTTTGATAATTCTGATTAAGAATTGAGAAAATTTAATATCTATTTTTTCAAGATTATTCATTTTTCATTGTTCATTTTTCGACTCTTTGATGGATTTGACGACAGTGATTCTTAAAATTTATAAAATTTAGTTTTTAGACACTTTAAATACTCTAAATCAATATTAACAGTTCCGATCGTCAATTCAAAATGTTTATCATCTAAAACGATTTAAGAGGACAAAGACTTCCGTCCTCCTAAAAGAATAGTAGCTGAATTCATAAATATATACCTCTCTATCTTTTGGTGAAACTACAGAAAATATATTATAATTGATTTATTACGTTCATATTTATTTTCATATATAATATTACGTTCCATATATCATAAGTTGTACAATTTTTTATAATTTCAAGCAAAGTCTTAAAAAAAAAGGTCCCTAGATTACGGTGTGGAGAAAAATGGGGGAGACTCACGTTAATTAGCAGTCATTTTCTTGGTTCCGCGTCGAGATCATAAAAAGATAAGGAAAAGAAAAAAGAAAAAAGAAATATATATATATATATATATATATATATATATAGAGTGGGCTGGTATGCTTTCGTAAGCACGGAGGCCTCCGTGCTTCCACTTTGTTTTCGATGTTCGGACTTTCGAATCGACGATCGGCTCCGTTAGAGTTGATCTAGAGTATTTAAAGTACCAAGAAATTAAATTTTGCGATTTTTCGATATCATTTGCCTAGTGATCGAAGGGGCTCAAAATCAATAATTTTAACGGCCGTGGTGAGCCGGTTGCAAGTTTAACGGTGTAGAAATATCCAAATCACGTGAAATTTTGATAGAAAATTCTTTATACCATATAAAACAAGATCAATAACTTTGATCTAAAATTTTAATGTCATATCATCATATTTTGTGAGATTTTTATTTTCAGCCGTTGATTTTGAGCCACTTCGATCACTAGGCAAATGATATCGAAAAATCGCAAAATTTATTTTCTAGATACTTCAAATACTCTAGATCAAGTCTAACGGAGCCGATCGTCGATTTGAAAGTCCCAACATCGAAAACAAAGTGGAAGCACGGAGCGCTCCGTGCTTCCGAAAGCACCCCAGACGCACTCTATATATATATATATATATATATATATATTCTTATCTTTATATTACGTCTCCAAAACTATCATCTTCGTTTTCATCATTTTGACATTATCTTATAGAGTGCGTTTTGATCGACGTAATTGTGAGTCGTCCGTTAAAAATTAAATTTGATAAAAATCAAAATATTAGTCTTTTCATTGAGACCAGATTTCTCGACCAAATTAAGTTAGATATAAGTTTTCAAGTTTTACTTTTTATAAGACTAATCTATGCTAATAAAAAGTAAAATCAGCCAAGCTGATTTTAAGCCTTTGAATTTTAATATGACTTGATAAAATAAATGCGGCTCGTTTGATTAAAATCAAACCGATTGAACCACATATTTGAATGTCTTGCAAATCTAGTTTACAGGGCTAAACCGAACCGCCTTATAGACTGGATTACGGTCAGACTAGGTGAACCGGCTAGATCAATCTGATTTTAAATCGTTACTAATCGTAGAATCAACTAGTTTATGACCGTCTATTGAATCTTTCAGAGTCTTTACAATAGATAACAAAGTTAATATTTTTATTTTTAATAAACTTAATTTACAGTCGAATTACAACTTCATCAATCCAAATGCTCCTTATATGCCTAACAAGTCAATGAAAACCCCTCACATGCTTTTGCCCCACTCATGCATTGTAGTACTTAAAGTAGTGAATACTCTTCTCAAGTTTCAAACCCTAGTCATGTGCTCCCCACCATTTGACCTCTTTTAACCTTTTCTAAATTCTCTTCTTACACAAATATACATGGACCCCACTATATATGGTTCTTTATGAATGGTGAAGTTTATTATTGACTCCTTAATTTGATGATTAATTATGGTGTTCAAGTTATTCTCTGATCTTTGGTTGAAACCAGGTAACCTCCAATAGATGATAGAGACATGCACATGCATACAACTACAAATACATGAATCGATGTACGAAAGAAAGAGGAATTAAAAAAATTTAAAAAATATGGCGAGCTCTTATCCATCTAAGAGGACAGAGACCTTTGTACTATCAAGTTATTTTAGATGATCGAAAATCTAAATTGATAATCGACACTATTGAAATTGATCTACCTTAATATAAATAATATTTAAAAATAAATTTTCATAATTTTTAAAAGTCATTAGCAATTTTAATGATAGACTTTCACAATTGAGGATAGAGGTAAAAAATGTACAACATTGTGAAAATAAAGGTTAGACTTTCGTAATTGATGATTGGAGTTATCAAACATTATTCAAATAGTATACAATTAATATTTTCTATAAAAAATTCAAGCGGTTTAGATTAGGCTATATCTTACAACAAGCAAATGGCTCATATAGACAGTAAAAAACTATCGATTTTGTGATCTTTTGATCACTATATAAATAATTTTTAAAAATTATGAATTTGGTTTCTGAACACTTCAAGTACTCTAGATCAACTGAAAGGCCTTCGTCCTTTTAAACAGATCGCAACTGATTGATCTCGAGCTTGTTTAGCAAGCTAGATTGCTAGTCCTAGATGCAACAGAAGAGACAACATAAGTTTGAAATTAAGTATTGAAATAGCATTATTCTGCCAAAATCATGGAATAGCAAATTCCTTGCTATTCTGGAATAACCAGGAATAGTAAGGTTTGACCGGGATAAAATATTCCAGTAAAATATCACTCCGTTTGGCGGAATAGCTGGGATAACTTTCGTTATCTCCGCTTATCCCCCAAATCAAACGGGGCTAAAAGATTATATGGAAAGTATACCGGTTTCATTATCTCAATAAACCATCAAACCTTGCAGTAGCTGTCAGTGATACGTAACCTAATAAAGTTCAGGTCTTACACTTTTTTTGAAGGGTAAACTTCAATTTGTCCTTTTTGTGGTTCAGCGCATTTTCACATTGAAACCGTATAGATCAAAAGGCTATATTTAATCACTGTGTTAAGAGGGTAGCAATACGGTACTTGTTGCAAATTACAAAAAAGTAAAGTGTTTGTTATAGAATAGTAAAAAATTATATTATCCCGCAATTTGATTTGCAAAAAATATATTTCACTATTCCATTTAATTATAAATTTTTATGCTAAAATAGAAATAAAATCATAAGATAATTAACCATAACTTTTCAAATATCTGAGTGGCAAAGTAAAAATGTACTAACCATTAGAGGAAAAACTGAAGTTTGCCTTTTTTTTTTTTTTTGAATGCTTAGATGAATTTATGCGTACATGAGTTCTTTATTTTTTTTTGCCTGACTAGCAGTATTAAGAAAACTAATAAAAATTCCACTTGGGCTGTTGATTACAATGAATAAATAGTTTATATTTATTGCTCAATATGCCTCGAATTTCAGAACCGTAAGGTTTTTTAATTTTATTCTGTTTTGATTATCCTATTAAATTAAGTTTAAATTATGCTTAATTTATTGAGATATTTCTAATCTTAGTGGGTTTATATTCCTTGTTGTATTAGGATTCATCTACTATTATAAATATATCCTTTATTCTACTAATTTGGTGCAACAGATTAGAGGGAGTATAAATATATATTTGAAATTAGAATTTTGCGAGAGAGATATATTTTATACACTACTTTGATTATAATGGAAGTTTTAGCTCCGTCTTCGTCTGTGGATGTAGGCTAGTTGCCGAACCATATAAATATTATGTGTTTTATTTTTCTTCTCTCTTTTTTGGATCTCTTTTGGTATTTTCGCACCCGACGAACTAGAGCTTCTATTTTCGATGCTCAAAATCTCATTTTTGCCTCATACAACAACATATTTTTCAGATTTTTTTTTTTTTTTTGCCTTTTCGCAAAGCACAGATTAACCAAAACGCATTGCTAATTAGGCCTAGTTTGAAATTGTAGCCTCTAAAACACCAGTTTCATATTTTGGAAGGTTACAAAATTCGAAAGCATTTTTAATCTTTTCTTATTCAATAGTATCAAATTAAACTGTAGCTCCTTTGTAAATAGATGTCTAAACTTTCAATTTTAGCAATTAGACCCTACACAATTTATTAAAGGGATAATTGCCTATATATCCCTCAAAATTTCAGAAATATCTCATTTATCTCTACTCTTCTTTTTTTTTTTCCAACATATCCCTCATATGTTCCTCCGTTATTTCAAAATACCCCTACAATTATCACCCATTAAGTTAACTTGGATTAAACGTGAATTAAATATATACTAGAGTTACAAAAAAAATCAAAATGCCTCTTTTCTCCTTACCTTAAGGGTAAATAAGAAATATTGGTGATGATAGAAGGGTATATTTGAAAAGAACAAAAATCAAAATACTTTTTGTATCCCTAACTTAAGGACAAATAAGAAAAGTCAATAATAGTAGAAAGGTATATTTGAAATGGCAAAATAGTAATTTTATACAGATAATAATTATTACTAACAGTTCATTAATAGAATTTAAGTAAAAAAATTATTTTCAATATTAACCTTCTAAGAGGGATAAATAAAAAAGTTGAGAGGGAGAAGACAATATGAGAGCTTCTCCCCTCCTATATGAAAGCGGCTGAGAGAAGAGAGGACTGAGATCGAGTAGGTGGTAATTGACTCCAACACATCCAAAGATAGATGGATCCAATTCCTAAATCAAAATAAAAATTTTGCAACGACAAGTTCAAGCATTCAAATTTGTAAAACTAAAATTGAAAGGGTAGGAACGGAGAGTTACAGAAAATCAAAAATGTTTTTGAATCTTCCGAGTTCTTCAAAACATAAAAACAAATACATTGGCAATACAATTTGTCAATACTGTTCGATCGTTAGTATTAATCATTAATTTTAAAAGCTCGAGCTATTAGAAATATTCAACTAATTTACTTAAAATATAGAGATACAACGTCCACGGGTATAAATTGTGACCCGACCAACCAGCCATACACCACTTCGAACATGTCTCGGTCCAAGCCGGCTTTTTACTATTTCGAATCTAATATATGTGGCCTAATCTGATCTCCCAGCACAAAACAAATTGTTGGCCCTTTAAGTCAATAAATGCAGCTATAAATTAAACTTTATACTGAAAATAAATACAAAGGGGAAGAAATCTCAAATTTGTACTGAGATGGAGAATATTTTCCCAACTTGAAGCACGGGTGTAACATGAACTGGGACCCACCCACACTCCAAAACAAGGAACAGTGTACTTGCTATTTATTCCCATTATGATCCTCTCTCTCTCTCTCTCTCTCTCTCTCTATATATATATATATATATATATGCTCTCTCTCTCTCTCTCTCTCTATATATATATATATATAGAATTAGGTTGGAATACTATTAATAGTAAAACGCTCTTTTTGCTATCAAAATTTTAACCCTCAGATGAAAAATTGTAGGGTCAGGATGATATTAGTCGGTTAGAGTTGAGTGGTTCTCCTAGGGTTGAGTGGTCCCCACTGGGTTATAGTATTTAATCCAACGGTTAGAAATAATAAAAAGAGTTGATCCAAAAGCTAAAAAACTGGTAGCAACAATATGATTTTGCTACTAATAGTAGCCAGTCCAACTCTATATATATATATATATAGAGAGAGAGAGAGAGAGAGAGAGAGAGAGAGAGAGAGAGAGAGAGAGAGTCCGGCTACTATACTTTTATGAGTATAGTCTCCTTTGTACTCATAAATTTTTTGTCGTTAGATATATTTCTTTGATCATTTTCACCCGTTAGATAATACTATTCAACCAATCACCCACTCAATCCTAGGGGACCACTATTAATCTAATCGGGTATCAATATAATCCCAACCGCACATCTCTTCATCTAATGGCCAGAAACTTATGAGTACGAAAGGGGCTATACTCATAAAAGTATAGTAGTTCTAGCCTATATATATATATATATATATATATATATATAGAGAGAGAGAGAGAGAGAGAGAGAGAGAGAGAGAGAGAGAGAGAGAGAGAGAGAGAGAGAGAGCTAGTCTCCTATATATATATATATATATAGCAGAGCTGCTGTGCTCTCAGGAGCACGGAGGCCCCATGCTCCTCTGTCGTTTTCGATGATGGAATTTCCGAATTGACGACCGGTTCCGTTAGACTTGATCTAGCGTATTTAAAGTTTCTAGAAAATAATTTTTGCGATTTTTTGATATCATTTACCTAGCAATCAAAAGGATTCAAAATCAATAATTTTTAATGGTTTATATCTGTCGTTTTCAGGTTTAACAGTATAGAAGTATTCAAATCATATGAAATTTTGATACAAAATTCTTTATACTATTTATAACAAGATCAAAATCTGATCAAAAATTTTAGTGCTATATCACCACTTTTTATAGAATTTTTATTTTCAGCCGTTAAAAATTATTGGTTTTGAATCCTTTCGATTGCTAGGTAAATGATATCGAAAATCGCAAAAATTATTTTCTAGAAACTTCAAATACGCTAGATCAAGTCTAACGGAGCCGATCGTCGATTCGAAAATTCTATCATCGAAAACGGCTCAGGAGCACGGAGGCCTCCGTTCTCAGGCCTCCGTGCTCCTGAGAGCATAGCAGTTCTGGTATATATATATATATATATATATATATATATATATAGAGAGAGAGAGAGATATATATATATATATATACACACACACGGAGAGGGTTGCTGTGTAGTCATGTTATACCCATGTGAGGAATAAGCTGCGGAGGAAGGATACACGGTTAACGTCTCTTTCTCTTACATGGTTCCACAGTAGGTAAATATGTATAGCACCCCCTCAACTCTAGCACATTCTCCAACATCCTCCTCAACTTCAATTTAGTTAAATTAAAATTTCAAAAATTAATCAAGTCATTAAATTTGTGAAATAACCAATGAATTTGACAAAATCTCCTCTTTTTTTTTGACCAAATCATTTAGTTGTGAAAACTCAAAAAATAAAAGTTGAGGGGTCTATATCAAAATGACCGTAGTAGAGGGGGTTCCTCCGTACATTTTAATAGTGGAGACATCTTGGAAATAAAAAAAAAGGGTCATACACTAGGAATTATTGGCTAGACCATGGATACTATTACTATGTCATCCATGAGACAAATCAAAATATTATATCAATAATAGCATTAATTATCGAATTTAATCAATAGTATTTTGTCACAAAAAAGATCGATCTCATAAAAGATAATTTTAAAATAGTATTCGACTCATCTACTCGTGTAATGATTAAATCAATCAGGCATGTTAATTGACTAATATAAGTGATTACGAAAAATGGTATAAGATGAATATTTAACCAATTAAGTGGTGGAGAACTAAAACCCACAGCTTCATGAAATTGATAGTTAGCGCTCGCTTAGAAACTATGTTGTCTAATAAGTTAATCGGATACAAACCGATTCAGATATAATCTTTACTAATAGAATCTGTAGATGATAGAAAAAAAGCTAGTAGATATATTAGATATTTGTTCCTCTGATACGGGATTTGATGAGCTACGGATCGAATCAATGTGCGCGTGTTGATCTTGATTCCTCTATTAATAGTGCATTCGATCAGGCAATATTTTGGCCTGAGCCCTGAAGTGCTAACGACATGAGATCAGTGTGCGTGTCATCTCATAGAAACCAGTGTCTGAAACATCTGATACTAGTTTGTTTTTTTTTTTTTTTTTTCGAATGACATGGTAGACCATGCTCACCCAAATATAAGCCAGACCAAAGAAGCATGTTGTCACGACATAAAGGTTTTCTCCGCGATTTTTCTTTGCAATCACCCAAACTCCAAAGCGGACATCTGACGGAGGTTTTGGCTTGGAATCTTTTAGAAACTTCTACGCGGATCTCGAGACTGATGGTGCAGATACCGGAGGATCAAGAGTCCCTTAAAGTTTCTAAGTAGTCAATAAATGTATAACTCTTCGAGTTTCTATGCTATTTATTAGGACTCTTGGGAGACCGCGTGGCCTCCCCTTTTGACTAGTAGTATTGTGCCACTTGGCACCTTTTCATTGACATTATGGGCAGCGAGTGGGCTATAAATAGTGTGGCCTCCATCCCCTCTCATTTCAGAATCTCATATTGTATTCTCAAGTTTAAAGTAATAGAAGAGCTTTCTTCATACCTCTCTCTTGTACTTAGTCTAGAGCGAGTAAGGTCCTAACTTAGCAAGTAGAGAGGCAGGCTTGCTCACTTCGCAAAGGAAGGCGAGCGCCGTACGAATTTTGCGAACCAAATCGTTAAGTCCGTGACAATGTGCTCATGAGAGGCTCCAGGGTTCCCCTGGTTAGGGCATCAGGAATTCAGGACATGGGCATGCACTGAATTCAATTCAGAAAGGGTCCAAAATAAGCAAAGCAGTGAGTTGTTACAGTAGTACATGACAATTTAAAATCCATCCCCTGATAGTGAGTGGTACAATGCATTGTAGGGGTAATGCAAAATGCCCATCTTAGCTTCATGCAGTTATGTCCTTTCCATTTCCCAATGTAAGAAGGAGAGGAGATAATCCCCAAAATTAATAACACCTCTGATTCTTTGAACTGACCCAGCTATGTGTAGATATTTTTGTTACCTATATATATATATATATATATATATATATATATATATATAGAGTAGTAGTAGGGATAAGAAACTTCTAACTTATTTTACTCAACCAAAAAAAAAAAAAAACTTCAAATATCCCCTGTGGTTTCGCACTTTCTCACTTTAGCTTTTTGTAGTTTAAAGTGTATCAAGTTAGCTACTGTGGTTTCGTACTTTTTCATTTTAGCACCCTATGATTTAAAATATATATATCAAGTTAGTATCCTGTGATTTTATTTTTCTCTTTTTATTATCCATTTTATTAATTTTTTTCGTTAAATCAGTGACAAAGTTAAAATTAAAGGGTACTAAAGTGAATATTCGATAAATCTAGGTAGGATATATGAAGTTTTTGTATATAATTTAACGAAATATTAACGAAGGAAAAAAATATCAGCGACAAAATTAAAACTAAAGGGTACTAAAGTAAATATTCAATAAATCTATGTAGGATATCTGAAGTTTTTTATATATAATTTAACGAAATATTAAGAGAGGAGCCGACGAAAAGAGAAAAATGAAACCACATGGTACTAAATTGATACACTTTAAACCACAGGATACTAAAGTGAGAAAGTGCGAAACTACATGGTACTAAATTGATACATTTTAAACCATAGGGTACGTATTAAAGTGAAAAAGTACGAAACCATATGGGTGGTATTTGAAGTTTTCCCAAAAAAAAAATCACTCATGCCGTTTTGTACTTTCTCACTTTAGTATTCTGTGTTTTGAAATGTATACTTGCGTGTACCCTATGGTTTTATTTTTTTCTTTTCGTTATCCTCTTTATTAATTTTTTTCGTTAAATCAGTGACAAAGTTAAAACTAAAAGATACTAAAGTAAATATTCGATAAACTATAGGTTGGGTATCTGAAATTTTTTTGTATATAATTTAACAAAAAGCTAATGAAGGGGCTAATAAAAAAGAGAAAAATGAAACTATAGGGTACTAAATTAATACACTTTAAATCACAGGATACTAAAGTGAAAAAATATAAAATCATAGGAGTGGTATTTGAAGTTTACTCAATTAAAAGGAGACAGATCAAATAAATTGAATTAACAAATGGTATTTGAATTCGATAAATTTATCAATTAATAATAAATTATGATCTATTATTAATGCCGCACATAAAAAAAGCACTACATTTGCGTTCATTCCCATGAGATCCGAACAGGACACAAAATTGGTTAATTAGAGAATTCTTGGTTAAATTACACTTTTGGCCTCGACTCATGAGTAGCATGAAACTTTAGTTCTCAAATTTTAATTTATTAAAAAATTTACGCTCAAACTTTTTATATTATTATCATTAGGTCTCACAAATCACAACTCAATTTAATAAACTAAATATTGACGTATTATTTATATTAAATTGAAAATTGATACGATAATAATAATTGAAATATGAGACGTCTCATTTTTCTCATTTCCTAGCAGAGACTAGAATGATAGACACTATAGGTATGTAAAAAATAAAACCGAAAATAAATACATACCAAAATTCAGGATCAAAACAAAATATAAGATAACTCACAGAGCACCATAGAGAAGAAATTCTTGATCAATCTTGCGAAAGCGTGAAGTCCGGCTATGGTCTGAAAGTCACGAACCGAACTTGAGTAATTTGGTTTCTCCTCCTATCTCAGGCACTCTACCGTATGGTGTGAAACCGATGGTAATTCTTTACCAGAATGCGTATGAGAAGGTGGTAGGACCAATACCCATTTATATAGAATCCAGATCGACTTCCCATCAAAGTCTGATTAGGATTCTATTTAAATCTAAAATAGATGGGATAGGGATAAAATATACCATATCAAGAAGTTCTAAATATGTTAGGATTGACCTTTATCTATATCAAATTCTAAATTAAATATGATTAATTGGACCACAATATATGAAAATCCTAACAATCTCCCACTTGGCTTATATTAATCATATTCCATTAACAGATTTTTTATACTCCAATCTTTATTGCGCATTATTGAAAACTTTATGGTCAAATATCTTAGAACTCACTTGATCTTTAGCTCAAACTAAAAGACTACAATGATACGAACTATGGCGGTCCACCTCTTCATAACGAAATTTTCCTTTCATAATTACCGTATCATCTTCACCTCCTAGCCGAGTACTTTATATAGCACAACTTTATGAATGAACTTAAACTGTATGTTCATTCGTTAATAGACAAAACTTTATGTCTATTAAATGGTCCAACACAGCTGCATTAAACTTTAACGAAAAAAGATAGATGTTACAAATTTATACATCAAAAGAACTAATCAAATCCATACTTTTAACACGATTTGTATATGACCCAGGTGCCAGCCCCTTGGTCATTGGGTTTGCTAATGTACTCAATTGCAACATAACCTTTCTCTATCTTCTCTCTCATAACAAGATATTTGGTGTCCAAGTATTTACACCCTGCTGTAATCTTGTTGTTATTGGCAAAGAAAACCACAGCTGAACTATCACAGCAAATATTTATTAGATAAACACCGGAGTCCACAATTCTTAAGTCTGTGATAAAATTCGTAAGCCAAAAAGCCTGTGATGTGGTATCGTAACATGCAATATGATCCAAAACTTCCTTCATATACCTTATAACCTTCTTAGTAGCCTTCCAATGCTTCATATCTGGATTACTTTGATACCTGCTAAGTAATCCAACAATAAAAGCAATATCCGGACGTGTGCACGTCTGTGCATTCATAAGATACCAACTGCAGAGGCATAGGGTATGCTTTCCATCTGTTCAATTTCTAATTGGTTCTTGGGACACTGAAAAGAATTAAGCTTATCCCTTTTCTGGACAGGAGCAATACTGGGCTTATATGCAATAGCCCAAGATCATTACTGGCAAGCAAAATATCATCAACATAAAGGACTAAGAAAATTATTTAATCCCACTAACCTTTAGATAAATATATTGATCAACAATATTTTCCTTAAAATCAAAGGTTAAAATAGTTTGTTTAAATTTTAAATACCATTGTCGGGAAGCCTGCTTTAGTCCATATATTGATTTCATTAATTTGCATACCAAATGCTCCTTTCCCTTTTGCGAGAATCCTTCAGGTTGATTCATATACACCTCTTCATAGAGATCCCCATTTAAAAAAGCAGTTTTGACATCCATCNAAAATAGTTTGTTTAAATTTTAAATACCATTGTCGGGAAGCCTGCTTTAGTCCATATATTGATTTCTTTAATTTGCATACCAAATGCTCCTTTCCCTTTTGCGAGAATCCTTCAGGTTGATTCATATACACCTCTTCATAGAGATCCCCATTTAAAAAAGCAGTTTTGACATCCATCTGATGTAGCTCGAGATCAAAATGAGCAACCAGAGCCATAATAATACGAAAAGATTCCTTTCTAGATACTGGAGAGAAAGTCTCTTTATAGTCGATACCTTCTTTCTGAGTAAACCCTTTTACCACAAGACGGGCCTTATATCTCTCTATGTTACCTTTGGAGTCCCATTTGATTTTATAACCCATTTGCATCCTACGGGTTTAATTCCTTTAGATAACTCAATAAGATCCCATACCTTATTGTGGTTCATGGATTCAATCTCATCCTTCATGGTATTGTACCATTCCGTAGAATTATTACTATTTATGGCTTCGGAAAAACTAAGAGAATCATCTAAACTCTGGTCATTCTCATAAAGATAGACAATATAGTCACTGGATATAGCCGGTCTTCTCTGTCTTGAGGATCTTCTTAAATCTATCTGATTATCCATTTGTACATCTTGATGTGGATTATCCACTTGTACATCTTCATGTGAATTATCAATGATAGGTTCACAATCACTTTATGGTTCCAAAACGACTTGTTGTTCTACTGGAATAGGAACCAACAAATCGTGAGGGACAATAGTGGGTCTGTTATGTACAGAATCCGAATACTCTTGAATTTCCTCAAATTCAATGAATCGAGATTCAGAGCTCCCACTAATTGCACTATCCTTAATAAACCGAGCTGTTTTAGTTTCTACAATCTTTATAGGAAGTGATGGACAGTAAAACTTATACCCTTTGGACCTTTCCGAATAACCAATAAAATATCCTGATATGGTTCGAGGGTCCAATTTCTTTATTTGTGGATCATACAACTTGGCCTCAACTTGACAACCCCATGTATGAAAATGTCTTAAACTGGGTTTCCTACTTGTCCAAAGCTCAAAAGGAGTCTTAGTAACAGTCTTAGTAGGAACCCGATTAAGAATATACATGGCAATTTTGAGTGCCTCACTCCACAATGATATCGGAAGGGTAGAATTACTGATCATACTCCTGAGCATATCAATTAATGCGCGATTCCTTCTTTCAGCAACACCATTCTGATCAGGTCTCCCCGGCATGGTGTACTGTGGAACAATTCCGCACTGCTCCAGAAACTTAGCAAAAGGTCTAGGAATTTGGCATTTACCTGTTTGTCTATCAAAATATTCATCACCTCTATCTGATCTGACTACTTTTATTCTTTTCTCGAGTTGATTTTCTACTTCAGCCTTATATGCCTTAAAGGCATCTAATGCTTCAGATTTTTCTTTAAGCAAGTAGAGATAGTCATATCGAGAGTAGTCATCAGTAAATGTGATAAAATATTTATGGCCAGTAATAGAGAGAGGAAGAGGTCCGCATATTTCTGTATGAATCAATTCTATTGTTCCATCACATCTTTTAGCACCTTTAGAGGAGGTTTTGGTCTGCTTTTCCTTTATGCAATCCACACATATTCCAAAGTCAGAGAAGTCCAAATCATCTAAAATGCCCTTCTCTAATTAACCTTTGGATTCTCTGTTTCGAGATGTATCCTAACCTCTTATGCCATAACATGGATGACCTTTCATTCATTATTAATGCCACGTTTTGATCCAACATTTTCGTGCATGGTAAGAAGGATTTCACTATATGAATCATCCAAAAATAATTTATATAGATTATTTTCAAAACACCAGAGCCAACTATCTGAGATTTATAAGATAAGGAAAAAAAAACTTTATTATTAAAACTGAAACTATATCCCAATCCAACAAGTTTCGAAATAGAAATTAAATTCTTAGAAAAATTTGGAACATAAAATGTATCAACTAAATCCAAAATGTGACCAGTAGAAAGAACTAATCTAAGTGTCCCTACAAACTCCACTTTAGTTGAATTTCCTTCAGCTGTATAGATAGTCGCTTCATCTTTACTGGGTTTTCTGCAATTCTGAAATTCCTGCACGAAATTCGCCACGTGGCATGTGGCACCAGAGTCAATCCAGCAAGTATTAGACGGAACTGAAACTAAATGCAACTCATGCATCAAAACCAGAAATTTACCTTTCTTCTGGAGCCATTTCTGATACTTTTGGCAGTCATTCTTTATATGACCCGTTTTCTTACAAAAGAAGCACTTAGGAGTCCAATTACTTGATTAGCTTTGTGAACCAGACGGAACTTCCTTGTTCTTTCTTTTTGAGTCATTCTTGCCCTTGCCATTCTTTGCACGCTTTATTTGTCTCTTTTGAGAAACAAAGTTGACTGCATTTTGTTTCTCTTGTATTAATCTCCCTTTCTCTTGCACACACATGGTCAGCAATTCATTAATTGACCATTTATCTTTATGTGTGTTATAAGAGATCTGAAATGGTCCGTATTCAGATGGCAAAGAGTTTAAAATAAAGTGCACTAAGAATGAATCAGAGATGGTTACTTCAAGTGCGGTGAGTTGCGCTGCAATATCTCGTATTTCCATAATATGCTCGCGAATCGAGCCATTTTCGGAGTACTTCATGGAAGACAGTTTATTCATTAAGGTGCTCGCCAAGGCTTTATCGGAGCTGACAAATTGCTCCTCAATGGCCTTTAGATAATTCTTGGCTTTATCACATTTTGGGATTGATCCCCTTATGCTTTTTGATACCCTTGACTTTATGAGCATCAAACTTAAGCGGTTGGATCGCTCCTACTTTTCCTGCGCGGATTCCTGCTGTGGAGTCATTGGCCCCACTAACTTAGGCGGTTGCTCAGGGCGTAGAGCCAAATCTAAATCCAAATAGCCCAAAATGAACATGATCTGTTCTTTCCACTCCGAATAATTAGAACCATTAAGTATAGGAACAGATTCACCAATAGGAACAGAAAATGGAGTCATAGCTGAAAAATAAAATGCATGCTTTATAAATAAAATACCACATCATAAATTACCACACCAAAATTAGAAAAATACACTTTATATGACATCACAACCCCTCCTTTGGAAGCAGAGTTATGAGCATAAGAATTTTTCGTTCTTTATGCATATGCTTTATATGACATCACAACCCCTCCTTTGGGAGCAGAGTTATGAGCATAAACATGCAATCATTCCTTATGCATATACTTTATATGACATCACAACCCCTCCTTTGGGAGCAGAGTTATGAGCATAAATATGCAATCTCTTTATCAGAGACAAATTTAAACTTTTTTGTAGGTCTTGATAATTTCAAATTTCTCATATGAAAAAATCGTCAGTTTTGGCCAGGCAAATTTCTCCAAACGAGTTATAAGAAAATTACTATCCTACACCACCCATGTACCTTCATGTCTAGACCTCCTTTGGGAGCAGACTAAACATAATATTAGGGTGCAATTTCACATGCACCTCTTTAAAGTAATTAATTTATCTTTTCTTCCGGTCGGGGCCGCTTTGGCTTGCACCCGAATAGTTGAAGCAATAAATTAATCTGACTTAGTGCTGCATGATTAACATGAAAATTATCCGGAAGCGCTACTTTAAAGTAAATTAAATTATTATTTCTTTTAATTAGGGCCGCTTTGGCTTGCACCTAACTAATCAAAATAATAAATTAATTCAACTTAGCACCAAACATTAAATAATCGAAAAATAATTATGATTATTTAATTTTCATATTTATCCGGTAAAAATAAGAATATAGATGCGATAATTTAAAACATAATATCACAATCAAATTTAAACTTTATATATTCTAATTTGACCACATATATAATTAACTTTATAATAAGTCAACATTGTAAACAAAAATTCATGTGAACAAAACTTTATACTCACAGCATCACGGGTCAAAAATTAATTAATGATGAATAACAAATAACAAATTTGCAAAAATATTAAAAGAATAACTATGACCAGTAATTTGCAAATTGGTTCATTAATAAGTTCTTTGAGCAAGCAACGAGATACCAGGGATGCTAACCGAAGTTGGAAACTAAACTAACCAAGGTTAGTACATATAACCCCAATAAATAAGCTAATGTTCATCTTCATCCCCAAATAAAACCTTAGATCCATAAAAGAAAAAAAAAATGGTGCTCAACCAGATAAAGGCTTGCCGACCCTATGGCTTCTTATCAACGTTAATCGCACCACCGTGCTAATCTAGATCGACGGTCGCGATAATCGGGATCATCGTCACACACGGTAGGGACTCGGGTCGACGTCAATGCCGCCGAGATTTGAGTCTCGGTCCATGTTGCAATCCGAATCATGATCCATGCGATCAGAAATTATTTGGCGTTTAGCAATCTTTATAAGCCATGCGATCGGAACGCCTTGAATCCGATAGTATTAGGGTCGGCGTCCAACCGGGTGAAAGATGAACAGTATTTTAATTTATTTTAAAAAATCGACCCAGTATAAACAGCGCTCACGTTAAAAACTTAATAATTAACAATAAAACCTTTCTCTGATACCAATTGATAGACTTTATAGGTATGTAAAAAACAAAACCGAAAATAAATACATACCAAAATTTAGGATCAAAACAAAATATAAAATAACTCACAGAGCGCCATAGAGAAGAAATTCTTGATCAATCTTGCGGAAGCGTGAAGTCCGGCTATGGTATGAAAGTTACGAACCGAGTTTGGGTAATTTGGTTTCTCCCCCTATCTCAGGCACTCTACCGTATGGTGTGGAACCGATGATAATTCTTTACCAGAATGCGTATGAGAAGGTGACCGGACCAATACCCCTTTATATAGAGTCCAGATCGACTTTCCATCAAAGTCTGATTAGGATTCTATTTAAATCTGAAATAGATGGGATAGAGATAAAATATATCATATCAAGTAGTTCTAAATCTGTTAGGATTGACCTTTATCTATATCAAATCCTAAATTAAATATGATTAATTGGGTCACAATATATGGAAATCCTAACATAGAACACTTTCCATTGTCAAAGGATCAACTCTAAAAATCGGGTTCTACATGTTACAAAATGAAACTGGATTCAGAAAACAAAAAATAAAAAAAAAGGCTAAATTACATAAATTTTTTTATAAATATCTATTTTTTTTATTTTTTCTTCCTAATTTTTAAAAACTTATATTTTACTTCCTCAACAATTCAAGTTATTGCATTTAATCTCCCTTCATCAGGATTCTATCACTATTTCGTTTATTTTTTTATAATTTATACCGAAATACCCTTCAAAATGATAGAAATATATTATAAACTTATTTTTTTTCTTATAGAAGAAGTAAGGATAATTGAGTTATTTTGCCCTCCCTATTAACACAGTACTTCTCTGAAAATATTTCTAAAATTTTAAATGGCAAAATATAGATTTTTGAAAGTCAGAAAGAAAAAGTGAAAAAGTGGGTATGTATGGAAACATTTTCTGCAATTTAACTAAAAAATAAATTAATGTTGACAGCTTTTTGGAGACTCTTATTTTCCAATCTCCATTGGCTTTTCACATTGAGTACATGCTCTGTTCTCACTCTTTTAGATCTATATACATAGTGTGGAATAACTTTTCTTTTTTTCTTTTTCTTGTTTAAGAAAGCAAAGCTTGATACAATTCATAGTTCTACATTTGAAAGTGATGATATTTATCAGCCAAAAAGCAGACACATAAATTATTAATTATTTATAAAATAATTCTGTTTTATTGTAAAAGTGGTTATGTTAATACTGATGTTCGCATTAGAAGGGCTAAAATGCATATCTAATATGACTTCGAAAAATAATTTATTTGTTAGAGAAGTTGTATAATAAGAAGTATCCTTCATGTTTTGTTTAATTTGGTTGGAGCTTCTGTAGACGTGGGGCAAGTATTGTATTCCTATTATTATTTTCTGCTGTTGTAGAAGTAACTTAACGTCTCGTTAGCGAGCTTTTCTTTCTACTTTTAATATAACCTTTAACAAAGAATAATTTTAAATTTTTCGCTATGGTGAAAATGAAAAATGACATCCTTCTATAGAAAATTCTAAGTTCGCTGATTCAGCGACTTGAATTGGCTCACTGAATCAGCAAATACCGCTCGATGAAGGGAGGCCCTACATTTGCATGTAGGTCCTCCCTTCATTAAGGGCCCTCGACGATTTGGCGAGCCAAATCGGCGAGAATAGCAGCACTCTTACTACTTCTGCCATTATCAATTTCTCACCCAAATAAAGCGTATAAATATTTGGGAAAACTTCAAAAATCCCTCCTGTGGTTTTCTAGTTTCTCACTTTGCCTCCCTGTGGTTTAAAATGTATCAAATTGCCCCCCTGTGGTTTCGTTTTTATCTTTTCGGTAGCTTTTTTGTTAATATTTCATTAAATTATATAAAAAAAATTTCAGATACCCATCCAGATTTATCAAATATTCACTTTAGTACCTTTTAATTTTAATTTTATCACTGATTTAAGAAAAATAAAATAATAAAATTGATAAGAAAAAGAGAAAGAAGAAACCACATGAGGGCAAATTGATACATTTTAAATCACAGGGGGGCAAAGTGAGAAACTAGGAAACCACAAGGGGGTTTTTGAAGTTTTCCCTAAATATTTATATTACCAAATACTTAATTACTACTTCTTAGAGCCGAAACATCTCCACCTGCAGGCACATCTAGGTGAGCAAAGATTAGAATTTAGGTTTTTTTTATTTTTATATATAAAATAAAATAAGGTTAAAAATTAGGTACATAGGGCACAAGCTGGAAGGGTACTTAGGCTAATGATCAGCTAAATTCCTCTCATGAGTTGGAAATAGGACCAATGCTAGATGCCTCTCTGCGTAGGCTAATTGCATGCTGATTATTTAATCAAAGGGGAAAAAATATATATATAGATCGGAAACCGTCTAAACTTTAGCTTTTCTGCAAACATGTGCCTGAACTTTCAATTTTGTAGTTCAACAAACACATCTTTTCAATTGATGTTACTAATCAGATAGTTATTTTCGCTCTATGTCTTGCATATCTTTTTATAAACTTCAAAAACATAATAGAAATTAAAAATAAGGTTCGTCGTATTATTCAATACTTACACTTGATTATAAATTTAGAAGAGAAAAAGTAAATTTTTTTTTTACATTTTAAAGTTTACAAGATTATATGTACAATATCCAACAAGAAAGGCTGCGTAAGTTTAGTGGATCGAGTTGCCAAAATTAAAAGTTCAAACACTTATTTACAAAACTGCTAAAGTTCAAAGGGTCTATGGACCTTTTTCCCTTAATTAAATGGCCCTATTTCTACAGTATAACTAAGTCTATTAACTCCGTGTACTGTTTTAAAAATTAATGTTTGATTAGCTAGGGTTTTCATTTCCAAAATTAGCTTCACTAATTGGGTTAATTATTATTATTATTATTTCAAAAAATATATATGCATTATGATACCTAATATGATTTATGTAACTTCTATAATTCTTGCCTAGTTAACATATAAGAAAACTCCTTAAGCATATATAAGCTATTTTTAAAATATGGAGCCGAATTTTTATTATTTTATATATATGATAGTGAAATTACTTTAATATAATAAAAAAATATTTTTATTTAAAAAATAATTAGGCAGGTAAATTTATTTTTTATTTAAATTTACTCTCTCCATATGCAGTAGTTGTAATTCCCACTAATTTTAGCGTAGTTCTAATTGCTATAGTTGGATTATTTCTACAGTTCTAACTATAACGATTGAAGTCAAATGTATTAAACCAAACATCAGATATGATCTGTATATAATTACAACTGCAATATAGATATTATTATATACAATCAAATAGCTCTTTACTGTGCAGATAACATTGCTTGTTACAAAATTTGTTTTTTTTTTTTTTTTTGAGAGATAGCTAGAACGCTGCCCGCTTCGTTTATTTCATTTAGAAATAAATTTAGCTGAAAATGTGAATCAACTAGAATTCGAACTAGGGACCTCGGGTACCAACCATCAAGCCCTTTGCCACTTGCTCTGGGGAGTAGTCTTAAATTTTTCATATTTATCTACTTTTTTGTTTTTGCATCTCCTTCTATGCTCAAATTTTCCCTTTTTTTCCATTTTCTTTTCTTGTTGTTTTTGAAGGTGCTAATCTCCAAGTGAGATCCAATTAACTAAAATTTATTCTTTCCTTTTGCCCATTTGTTTTTTACCTGAAGAAAGGGATTGGGTGTTTGTCCAAACACCCCCATTTAAGGTTTGTTGCCGGAGTGAAATGTGGAGAGATGAAAAACCCAAAAAAAAAAAAAAAAAAAAAAAAAAAAGCAATGTTTCTCTAGCTGTTTGAATTGACGCGCTCAAAACTTTTACTTTACTTCTACTTTGGTCGAGTGACTCTCTAACTAAGAAAAATTAAAACCTTTATCAGATTTTTTTTTCTGATAAGTTTATCAAATTTACTAATTTTAATCACTTTATACCTAATTCAACCATTAAATTTGACAATCCTCAGTCAAATATTTTTTTATCTTTGTATTATTTTAATTACCTAATAAATTGAAAACTTTGTAGATTTAATAACTCTATTGGCTATTTATATTTAATTATTTTAACCTTATTTAATAATTATATCGATAAAATTATCAATAAATTTGATAAAATTTTTGGTTCATTTAAATAAAAAAATTATTCAATTTTAAGAAATAGTAGTAAAGAGAATTTGAATGAAAATGGGTTCTTAATTTATTTCTAGCTACCTACAAGTTACANCCGCCGCCGCCGCCGCCGCCACTGCCGCGACGAAATTCGTGGGTGTTCGCCAGCGCCCGTCGGGGCGATGGGTCGCGGAGATAAAGGGCACGACCCAGAAGATCCGGATGTGGCTCGGCACCTTCGAGACGGCCGAGGACGCGGCGCGGGCCTACGACGAGGCCGCGCGGATAATGTGCGGCCCGAGAGCGCGAACCAACTTCGCCTACACCGCCAACTCCGCTTCGCCGCCGCCGAACCACCCCAAGTTCCTGTCGGCGGCGCTCACCGCGAAGCTCCACCGCCTCAACTTGGTCTCGTCCCTGCAATCGGCCACCGCTCTGCAGCCGATGACCGCCGCCGCAAAAGACGCGGCGCGGAGGGCTCAGAAGAAGCCGGCGGCAGCGGCTGTGACGAAGGCGAAGGCGGCGGCGGCGGCGGCTGGGACAGACAGCAGTGCTGAAGTGCACTTCAGCTACCTGGAGGACCGCCAGCACATCGAGCAAATGATTGAGGAGCTGCTGGACTCAAACCTCTACATGGAACTCTCCAGCTCTCCACAGTGATAGGTTAATGTAATCTTTTTTCTATTAGTTATTATTATTATTATTATTATTATTATTATGGTTTAATTATTAGTTTGATTAATTCCTTTTAAAATGATGAGTACGTGTACAGTAGTGTTTCTACACATGAGTTATATGTAGCCTTTGGTTTTAGTGGCAATGAATTAAGAAGAGTATAAGTATAATGAAGAATCAGCTTAATGTTGAAGATTGGGTTTAATAGAAAGTTCTTACTGTGTTAATTTAATTAAGGGTAAACTTCTAGTTTCTTACTTTTTTTATTTTAGTATCCTATAATTTAAAGTGTATCACTTTAATATTCTGTGGTTTTATTTTTCTCTTTCTATCCGCACCTCGGTTAACTCTCCGTTAAATAATGTACAAAAGTTTTTAGATACTCCACCTATAGTTTATTGAATATTCATTTTAGTATTATGTGGTTTACCGAATTTTTACTTTAGTGTCGTGTGATTTTAACTTATCACTGATATAATTAAAAAAAATTAATGAAGGAGATAATAGAAAGAGAAAAACGAAGCCACCCATACTAAAGTGATAAATTTTAAATCACAGGGTATTAAAGTGATAGATCACGAAACCATAGGGTGGTATTTTAAGTTTTCTCTTTAATTAATAAGCAGGTGAAATTGTAGTGAGATGCCCCTCAACTATAGGACTCTTTGAAAAAGGCTCATTCTTTTTTGTTCGAATGACATTTCTTTAATTTTTTATTTTTTTTATTTGATTTATTTTAGGTAGTTAAGTGGGTATTTGGTTTTATAAAAATATCTCAAAACATAGTTTTCTGGTTGGAAAAATACATTTCTTTCATTTGATTTGGTTTGTAAGACAAGTAGTTTTCTTGAAAAAAAAAAAAATTTCAAATTTTATAAAAAAAATTGTGTTTTTGTTTTTCCGTCTTTTTTATCTGAAAAATAAAAAATCTTAGAATTGGTGTGCTCCATGGAAACCTTTTTTTTGAGAAACCAAACATCTCTTAAACTAAATTTTTTAAAAAAATATAAGCTATTCGTCATCAATTATTTAGTTTTATTTTCTCCATGATTAATATTATTAAATTTGATAAAACTATATAAAAAAAATTTACACAATCTTTAAATTGACTAAACTAACTCTATTTTTTTAAACCAAAAATTAAAAGCCAAGAGTGTGTTAAAAAATAATTAGTCCTACAGTTGAGGTCTTTTTTTTTTAATACTTTTTTACCTACTTTTGCATGAGTGATTAAAAAAGGAATTAAGGATGCTTAATTTTGGGACTGGCAAAGTGTGATTAGTGACAAAAAAAAGTAACATGGAGAGTATTTAAAAAAAAGTATTATTTAGATATCTTTGAAAGAGCAATGTGAATGGGCAGTTTCAATTTGAAAGGAATATATCCCAGGTTGGAACTTAATTAAAGGAAAGGGAGAAGAGAGGTAGGGGAAAAGTATATCCAATTTCTAGTAGCTTTGGATTTTGTGCACTATTTTGAGGGTTTTTTACCCCACTTTAATTTGGAGTAGGGAAAAAGAAGATCCAATTCAGATTAAACTTCTCACTAAATATTTCAAAAGTGGGGTTCCATGCATGCATTAATCTCCTGTTAATTTCTTTCTCATTCAATTATGGGTGAATTTACAGGTGGTTTGGCTTTTTAAAGCATTTAGGATGTTCTTCTTGTCGGATCGTTGGTGCTAACCATTAATCCCAAAAGCTCAAGCTGTTAGAAATACGCAACCAATTCACTTAAAGCGTACAGATACAGCGCCCACGGATCTCGATTGTGATTTAGCTCAACCAGTCTCACGCTATTTCGAACATGACTCGGCACACCCAGCCTCACACCATTTCGAATATGACTCGGTTCAACATGACCTCCTGTCATAAGGCACGATGCTGATCAATTTAAGCCAACACCTCTCTCTCTACCTCTCTCTCTCTCTCTCATGGAACTTGATGTTTCTTGGGAATATATTTTCTTTTTGCTGCTGTGTTAGATTCATTAAATTAAGATGAGACATGAGATTAGAAGTTGGCTGCTTGGATTGCCACCTAAATTAATCCAGCAGGTGACAGCTTCTTTGAAAGAGTGTGAGAGAGGGGTTTTCTGCACAGTTATGAGAGGACTCTTTGCAGCCATTCCCATGTGACTAATTGGTGGTGCTTAGTTTTTATTAATAATTTTTTACATTAAAAGATTTTACAAATGGAAATATAATATGTGAATAGTATAAGAATTGAGCTCCCATGCTTTGTTAAAAGCACATAAACTCACCGGACTTGTGATTTCTTCAACATTGGATCCATAAGATCTGTATAGTATTAATAAAGAAGATTTAACGAGATACACTGTTAATAATACTATGTGAATTATGAGACAATTCGATGACTAAAACGTCATAAGTTCAGGAGCTGAGCCCATAATATAATATTATTTTTTTCACATAAAAAAAAAAAGTAGATGAAAGTAAAGGATTGTACTTCAGCATATAGTAGTTGTACTCTTGTGGTGACTATTTTTATTATTTTTTGAATATCATAGAATGGTAAAGTTTTTCCTTTTGATAGGGGGATGAGGTAAAGTAGAACCAAAGTGTAAAATTTTTCACAAGTTTTCTATTTTAACAGAGAGAGGGGGGAGGGGAGGGGGGTTTGGAGTGGGAATGAGGATTTTTGTGGGTGAATCATGGCATGTGCCTGCACATGCCTTGCTATCTTCAGTCAGTGTGGTCAGATTTTGAAACTTGTGATGATGAGAAACAGCACTAATTTGTCAAAAATTTCACCTGCTTTATTATTATTTTTATTCCTTTTTTCAAGTACTAAAATGTTAGAACTGCCCATAGAGCTGTTTCCCCCCTTAAGAAGGGGGGGTGGTAGGGCAACAGGGCTTTGACCTCTCACACAAAAGAACATACATGCTTTTGACTCTCTCTACAGGTTTCTGTGGATTCACCCAAAGAAAAGATGTAGGGCTTTATCTTGGCATGCTGTGAAATGGTCTAAGTAGTGTTGCACTTTTTCTGCATTGAAGGACTTCCATGCATGATCCTGGTCTCTTTGAATAGATCTTGCTGGTAAAATGTATAAAGCTGGCATTAACTATAGCCTGTCACACCGTCCGTCCCTAGCGCAAGTGACAAAAAGCTTGATGGTTGATATCCGAGGTCCCAAATTTGAATCCTAGTTGATTCATATTCTTGGCTAAGTTTATTTTTAAATAAAATAAACGAAACGAATAGCATGCTATCTATCTCTCTTAAAAAAAAAAAAAAAACTATAGCCTATCACCAAGGTGCATGAATCTTTATAGAAAGAGACAATTTAGCCCCTATTTCTTGTTGAAAAAATTATATATATATATATATAGTAAGACTACTATACTCTTATGAGTATAGAATCATTCGCACTCATAAGTTATTTTCAATGATGGAGCTTACGAATTGACGATCCACTCCGTCAAACATGATCTAGAGTATTTAAAACTTCTAAGATATAAATTTTGTAATTTTTCGAAGTCATAATAAAGTCCATCAAGTGAGCATAAGATGAACAGTTAAAATAGAAACGATGTCCTAAATATGGATAATCGGATCCTTCAATTTAAGATCAGAGTTATTGATATTTATCTAGGGTAAATATTGTCGAAAAATTATAAAATTTGATTTTTAGAAGTTTTAAATGCTCTAGATAATATTTAACGGTGTGGATCGTCAATTCGAAAACTCTATTATCGAAAACGACTTATGAGAACGAGAGCGATCGTACTCATAAGAGTACAGTAGCCAGACTCTCTCCGTCGAAGGCCGTCGGTCTCAAGCCCGCAGTTATGACAGATACCATGACACTGGAAATAGCACGAAGAAGCTCCATCTCATAAATTCTATCGTATCAGCTGCTCTGACCTCGTCGTCTCGATCTTTCTTCTCATCTCTCTCTCTATATTATATATAATATATAGAGAGAGAGAAGTTAAGCTACAACACTGCTCCAAAGCGGCCAAGAGGTTGTGCTTTTGAGTTTTTTAGCCTATTGATGGAGAATGTAGGGTTTGATATGTTATAGGTCGGTGGTAGGTAAATAGTTGTTATCCAAAGGTTATTAGTAATCGAGGAGTAGAACAAAAGAAGAACGAAGAGGCTAGAAATTCGAAAAGCACCAATGGTTGGTTGTTTTGAAAGTATTCTAGCACAATTTTATATATAGTATCATATATATAGATATATATAGGAGAGAGAGAGAGAGAGGAAGAGAGAGAGGCTTACTATGCTTTCGCAAAGCACGGGAGCCTTCCGTGCTTCAGATCTTTTCGATTGCGACTTCGAAATCATCGATCGGTCCGTTAAACTGATCTGAGTATGGATCCTAAAAAATAAATTTTATTATTATTTGCGTATAATCAATTTGCCTATGATCCGAATGGGCTCAAAATCAACAATTCAAGCCGTAGTGAGCCCATTTGCATAGTTAACGTGTAAAAATATTCAATCACGTGAAATTTTATTAGAAAATCTTATAACTATATAAAACAGATAAATATCTTTGAGTTTAAAATTTAATATCATATATTACATTTGTAAGATTTTTATTTTCCAGCCGTTGATTTTGAGCCCGCTTCGTTACTATAGGTAATGATATCGTAAAATGCATAAAAATATTTTCTAGGTACTGTCAAATACTCTAGATCAAGGTTAACGAGCCGATCGAGCGATTCGACAGTTCCGCACACATCGAAACCGAGCTGAAGAACAGAATGCTTGTGATTCCACATAGTATAGTACCTCACTCTAATATTAATATTATATATTTAGTTATATATATAGAAGAGAGAGAGAGAGAGAGTAGAGCGATGGTGAGTTGTTGCTCGGTATGCTTAATGGAAGTACGGAGGTCTCATGCTCCAGGGTGGAGTTTTTTTCAATGTTCAAGGACAATTCGAATCGACGATCGCTGCCGTCCAAGTGTTCTAAGAAGTAATTTAAGGTACCTAGACAAATAAATGTGATTTGTTTCGATTAACATTTTCCTAGTAAAATCGAAGGGCTCAAAATCAATAATTTTATATTTCCATGGTACCGGTTGCAAGTTTAAACGGGGTAGAAAAGATCCAATCACTAAATTTTGATGAAAAATTCTTTTATAACCATACTAAAATAAGACGAATAACTTTGATACTAAAATTTTAATGTCATCTCAATCAATTTGTAAAATTTTATTCAGCCCGTTGAATTTGGAGCCACCTCGATCACTAGCAAACGATATCGAAAAATCGCAAAAATTTATTTTCTAAGAATACTCAATTACTTCTAGATCAAATCTTAGACGAGCCGATCGTCGATCGAAGTCCGAACATCGAAAACAAAGTGGAACACGGAACCCTCGCGCTTCGAAAGCATACCTAGCCGTACTATATAATATATATATTATATATATATATATAACTAGAGAGAGAGAGAGAGTAAGAGAGAGAGAGAGAGAGAGAGAGACAAGAGAGAGAATCGAGCTAGAAACCTCAAAGTGCTAAAGGGGGGTGTGCTTTGAAAATTTTTAACCATAGAATGAAGATGGAGGTGGTTTGTAGGTTGCAGATGATTGGTGATATTGGTGGTAGTGAAATAGTTGATTTAAAAGGTATTAGTAATAATAGTTAGATCTAAAGGTTAGAAACTTAGAAGCACCAATGGGTTGGTGCTTCTAAAAGTATTCTAGCTCATATATATATATATATATATATATATATATATATATAGAGAGAGAGAGAGAGAGAGAGAGAGAGAGAGAGAGAGAGAGAGAGTATAGCTACTATACTCTTATGAGTATAGGGTCTTTCGTACTCATAAGTCATCAAGTGAGCATAAAATAAACAGTCCAAATAAAAACGATGTCCTAAAAATGAATGATCGGATCTTTCAATTTAAGATTGAAATTATTGATCTTTATCTAGATAGTGAATAAAATTTTCTATCAAAAATTCAGCAGATTCTGATTCTTTTACACCATTAAACTAGCAAATATCCCATGCTGGTCATTAAAAATTATCAATTTTGAGATCTTTTGATCGAAAGGTAAATAATGTCAAAAAATTATAAATAATGTTAAAGAATTATAAAATTTGATTTCTAGAAGCTTTAAATGATCTAGATAATGTTTGACGGTATAGATCGTCGATTTGGAAGCTCTATCATTAAAAACGATTTATGAGTACGAAGGCGATCGTACTCATAAGAGTATAGTAGCTGGGACTATATATATTTGGAGGGTTCTTGGACTAGAACCTATGAGTTTGTTCCAAAAATAAACAAAAAAAAAGGAGATATGTATGAACTACGATATCTAACTTTTAGAAACTTTTACTTTACCACTTAACATTTCAATTCATTTGATTTGTATTATTTGATGATTTTTTCCTTATAAATCATATGAGATGCATAAATCAAGTCTGTTGCAGCAAACGACATGTCTAGATCGATTACATTGCAAAAGAGTCACCAAAAACATCAAATGAGTTAATAGATTATGTAGCAAAATCACAAGTTTCAAAGTTTGGATGGCCATTTTTAAATCGACCATAATTCAGGTCAGTTTTGTATAATTTTATCTATTTTGATAATAAAGAGAGCAAAGTCCTCCATATCTTGAGCAATAATGGACAGTATCCAATTTGGGGGATTTGAGTTGCATTTTTATTTAGTCAAGGAATGATTTGGTACACTAGGTCCCAAAGAATGCCAAATGACATAGGGGTGCACAAATATACAAGAGAATTACTTTTCATAATTTTACGTTGAATCAAATGGTCACTTATTTATTTTGTAAATGGCCATAGTTACAAATTTTAATGGAAGCTTTGATCTCTTTAATCCCTAATAAATGTTTTGATAAGGTGGAGACCAAATCCTCAATGTAGTAAGCTGACCTCTTTACTTGTTTTCTTGAACCTGCAGGTGGAAGGAATAGAGATCTAATATTGAGAAACTTATAACAACCAAGTGCTTGATGCTTGGTGCTTTTAAAAGCAACATAACCGGACTCCAAAAGAATAATCCATCATTTTTAAATAGTAGAAAACTGCAAATCCTCCTATACAACTAGTTTTTATTTCTTTTTGATAGTAAAGTCTTGCTATTTCATCAACACTCTGGTACTATTTTAATGCACGAGTATCTTGTTCCATATATTTTTATAATTTACTTGAAAAACTTATATATTTGGTAGATGAAAAGTGTGATCAAATATCTAAATTTGGATTCTATATTCATCCTTCAAATTATTTTTTCGGATGAGATAAATCACCTCGTAGGTGAAGTAAATTATCCTATCAAATCATGAATATTAAAATTTTTCAAGGACCAAAAGTCAAATTCCTTCCTTACAATCACACCAGAAAATTTTTATATTTAACTTATCCTGACTTCAAAATAGGATCTAAAAGAATCTAAATCACACCTTTTTGTTTTGTATTATCTTGCTTCCGAAGATGTTAAATAATGTGAATCAACTATTTTTCTCTAAAAACTTAAGCAGAACTCGAACTCGAACTCGAACTCGAAATATTTCGCTTTGATACAATTTTGACAAAAATTTAAGCTGTCTAATTATAATATATTTTAATATTTTATGTAAGTGTTTTCTAGGTCCTTATGATTAGGAGAGCAGAAGCATGCCTTATGCTCTGAGCCTCATGTCATCTCCCTTCATCATCATCATCATCATCATTTTGATCATGTGATCTCTTCTCTCTCCTTCTCATCAGTTACACTTCTCTCTATAAATCTTTTTAAATCTCCTCTTTTTTTCCCCTCATGATCACCACCCAATAGGAGATCACTTTTTTTCCTGTACAATTGAAAGGCTATC
Organism: Ananas comosus; assembly: GCF_001540865.1. NCBI lineage: Eukaryota > Viridiplantae > Streptophyta > Magnoliopsida > Poales > Bromeliaceae > Ananas > Ananas comosus. Next base: position 2,668,916 of record NC_033622.1, on the reverse strand, counting down.
AAAGAGCCTTTGTCCTTTGAGCACCTGTTCTGATCAGGTGAAAATGTATGGAGACCCTTCAACTATAGCGCATTTTAAAATAGGTACCTCAGCTTTGCCTTTTCAAACTGGCATCTCCTTCACTTCCAATTTTACTTTATTTTAGTTATTTCAATCAAAGATTTGTTGAATTTAATTGGTCCAGTTTCAATTTGTCGAAAAATAATTAAAACTATTAACTTTGATGAGTTATTTCAGAGTAGTTTGTAGTTGAGGAGGAGTTGTCACACACTTTGAGCCTCTACCTCCTTTTGAGCAAGGTTTTAAGTGTCTGTCGGTATGGGCCGTATTCATTGTGTCGTATCGTGCCAATAAGATACAGACACGATACAGACTCCGTATTGATGGCAAAGCTCAAAACTCTCTATTATTTAAATTGGTAAGTAATTTTCTCAATAAAGTTCAAAAGATGTGATAAAAAGATATAATAATTAAATAGTTAGAATATTTGTTGCTAAAGAAAATAAATATTTCATGCTATTATGCGTCGGCACACAAGAATTTTTTTGACCGCACGCATCGGCACTACTCGATACGCACCGTGCCAGCAAATTTTCGGCATGATCCCGTGCCACAGCACTTAAATCCTTGCTTTTGAGAGATACAAGGCACTTTGGAGCATGCCATGCTGCAGTTTTTGAGTCCAAAGTCCTGAGCCAAATCATGCTTTTGCTGAGATCCAGAGCAGACTTCTATTAATTAAGGCATGTCCTTTCTGCTGAAGTGCAGTTTTATATGTGTACTGGTTCTTCAGATTGTGTTTCATGGCCTTTCCACCAAAATGTTCTCAATATATAGGTTTTTTTTTTGGGGGGGTAAGGTGTTTCAATGAAGGAAAAAGAAAAAAAGAGAAAAGGTTCTATGCAGAGAAAATAATGAGAAGAGGAAGAGATTAATAAATGCAATCACACCCAAATGTACATGCTCTAGCTTTTAAATTTGTTCAAAATTCAATATATTAGTGAGGTTGTTCCTCTCTCTCTCTCTCTCTCTCTTGCATGTAACTAGTTGTCAATTGTCTGTGAATATCATTAGCTTCACAAAAATTTCAAACTTGTTAGAAATAAATTCTTCCACTCGATCTGTATGAAAAGTCCTAATATAATAATCGGATTAGTTTTCAACCAAATTTTTAAATTTCTAAAAAAAATCAAAAGCTTATGATTTATTTTTAATAAAATAAGCCAAGTCATCTGGCCGTAGTTATCCATGAAAACCATAAAATAGTAATTGCTGCTTAGTGACAATGTCTGCATCTGCCAATGTATCAATTGTAATAGTTTTCTGACTCTCCAATTGCTATTTCTTGGAAAAGAGTCCCTGTGATATTTTTCCAGCATACCGTTTTTACATACAAAGCTTTTATTATATATTCACCAATGGCAAACTATCAACTATATTCTTTTTGTGTAATAGATTAAGCCTCTTAAAACTCAAATGACCATATTTATAGTGCCATAACCAATCATCATATAGCACTACTTTTATTATAATATGAATAGAAAAAACTTTATTTTCTATCATGGGAACTTCAAAAAGTAAATTTTTTTTATTTTTATCTCCATAAATTATGCACTTAGAATTTTTAAAAATAAGCGAATAACTTTTTTTTCAAAAATTGATCTATACTAAAAAGATTGAAATTTAGTTCGGAACATATAAGGCATTATTTATGTTTTGAATTCCAAAATTATTTACCTCAATTGTACCTCTTTCACGCACATCCTCGGCATAACAATCACCTATCATCATGCGGCTTTTAACTGGTTTTTCTAAATTAATAAAGTTTTTTTCTTTTTCTGTAATGTGACTGTTACAACCAATATCGACATACCGAATACTATTAGCAGCATTTTCTAATGGACGACATGCAGAAAGTACATTATCATTTTTATTTTTTCATGAGCAAAACTAGTGTTTTGCCGTTTCAACCTTTCAATTGACAAAACCGTTTGATATGGCCAATTTTTTTTACAATAATAATATTAAATATTTCTATGATTATGGGGCTAATCATTTTTTTCCATAGGTTTTCTGATTTTGATTATCTGATCATTCATTATTTCTGTTATTGAAATCACCCGATCTATTGCTGCGGCCTTTACCACGATCACGACCACGGCCTCTGCCATGGCCACCAGATATTGAAACTTAACGATTAGAAATATCTGCACCATCTTTTTCATTGCCTTTCGATTCGTTTTAAAACGCATGCTCAGAAAAATTTTTAATTTTATCTTTTTGTTCCTCATATATTAAAAGAGAACCAAGAAGTTCGCTATAAGACAATTTAGATAAATCTTTTGCCACTTCTACAGCAACATCAACATATTTTTTTTGTCGTACTTCTTAAAATTTTTTCGACTACTATTTGATCAGTAATTTATTCACCATAAATATGTATCAAGGTAACTAATTACAAAATCTAGAATTAAAAGTTTGAATATTTTCATTTTGTTGCATAAATGACATTTCAAATCTTCTCTTTAAAGTTTGAATTTTAACTCTGATTATTTTTTCATTATCTTGATCTTCCTTCTACAACGTATCCCATGCTTCTTTTAATCGGGTAGCATAGGCAATATGGGGAAATCTCGAATCGTCAACTAATTGCTGAATAAAGAAAAATGTCTTCGCATCTTTTTTCAGATTCCCTCCGATTACCTCCTTGTATCTTTTTTTCACCAAATCCCATAAATCTTGGTATTACAGCAATATCCACATCTTCATGCACTAAAAATTATAATTGTCTCCTTTGAATATCGAGAATCCTTCCACAACTCCGTTGACGCTGTTAAATGCCATCGGTGTTTTCTCCTCTTAAAAACTAGACTTTGATACCACTTGTTACGACAGTGGGCCTCCAATAAATAACGTTCTAGTATATAAAGATATCCAAAAAAGTAAAATAGAAAAAAATAGAGAGAAATAGAGAGAAATTTTAAAAAAAAAATTTGGTATGTTGTCGCGGAAACAAACTCAACTAATTTTGATTGAAGGAAATAAATGAACTTGCACTGCATCCTTACGGCTCGGTGGCACCAATTAATTAAGGACTCCGGCTTCAACTTCAATTAATTACGGGCTACATTAAGCCACAACATCCGCGGCCCCTCTATTTATAACTAAATATATAGAGTCTTACTCTGATTAAATTTCGCCTTAATCATATTTTAAACAACCAAATCTAATAATCAGATAAATAAAATCTAATTCTGATCTAATTAATCATTAGCATTATCTCTAACAATAATGCTGCAGTCTCACACTCAGAACTCTAAATTCCGCATTGAGCTTGCCTAAGATCTTCACTCAAAACTCACAAGTGAAGAGTTCCACTTCATAAATTTTTCTTAGAATTTGTTTGCGGTGGATTTAGCTCGTTCATTACACCTGGTGGAAAAAAAATAACAAACAAGCAAAATTAGTCAATACTCTACATAGCAACTAATAGATGAAGAAGATCATGTTGTTCCTTTAAACGTTGAGATATTTCATTTGGTTATTATTTATTAACAACTAATAGACTCCTGACAGTAGAGGACACCATGATCAGAAAGGTTGAATTATTAATAGGAAACTGCGAACTATCTAATTTGCAAAACATCGCTTTCACTGGAACTTAGGCAAATATTTAACATTAATGAGTGGCCAAATAATGCTTGGCTAATAATAATTAGTTATATTGAAAATGTTATTCGTACTATTCCTTCTTCTCCAGAATGTGGAGAAAAGCATGTTTTCCAGCTATTATGTGACACAATAATAGGAGTAAGTGAGACCAATTATAAAGGAGAAAAAGATTGCTGGTACTCAAAATTTCGCAAGACAAACTTAACAAATGAAGATATTGATGATTCTATGTATGTTTCGTCTCACCTTTGCAAACGTTCATCTGATGACATATCAACTTTAATGAGTTGTAAAAATTGTTTATGTATCATCAAACCAGTCCTAAAATTGTTTATTTTTGAAAATTTTAAATTATAGATGCACTACATAATAATTTTCGGGTGCTTTAGTCGCAAAATATAAGAGAACAAACATAGCATAATTTTGAGAATCTATTTTGAAGATCATATCCGATCCATTTTGTAAATGAATATAATGATCATATTTGTTACATAAAGTTTGTTTGAAAATAATTAGACTTTTAGGACCTGTTTGGAAGTATAGTTAGAAAACTTCATGAAATTTTTATTTTGTAATTTTAGTATAAATGAAATACGAAATCTGATGGCTATAAAAAAATTCTATAACTTCATTACTAGGCTGTTTGGATACATATTGTACAATTCAATAAAATTTATAACAATTAGAGTTCTAAAATATTAAATTTTAAAATTCAAAATTCAAAAATTAAAAATCAAAATTTAAATAAATTTTAAAATTTAAAATATAAAATTAAAAAAATTTAATTTAATTTTATATTTTATATTTGAAATTAGAAATTAGAAATTCAAAATAAAAAATTTGAAATTTAAAATCAGAATTTTAAATTTTAAATTTTAAATTTGAAACTAAATTTTAAAAATTAAAAATTTAAAGTTTAAACTTTAAATTAAAATTTTAAAATTAGGGTTCTAATTTTAAATTTAAATTTCAAAATTTAAAATTTAAATATTTGAATTTTTAATTTTCAAATTTAAAATTAGAAGTTTGAAACTTGAAATTTTAAATTAGAAATTAGAAATATGAAATCCGAAACCTAAATCTTAAATTTAAAATTTAAGTTTTAAAATTAAAATTTTAAAACTTTTCAAATTTAAAATGTACAATTTACACTTTAAATTTTTAAATTTAAATCAAAAATCTATTTTTAAATTTTGATATTTTAATTTAAATTTAAAAATCTACAACTTTACAATTTAGAAATTTACAAATTTAAAATTTGAAATTAAAAGTTAAAAATTAAAAATTTAGATTTCAAATTTTGAAATTTGAAATTTGAAAATTTTATTTTAATTTTAATTTTCAAATTTCAAATTTTGAGCTTTTAAATTTATAAATTTCTAAATTTTTAAATTTGTAAATTTTAATTTTAAAATTAAATTTTTAAAATTTTGAAATTGAAATTTAAAATATAGAATGAAATTAAATTTTATGTTGAAATTGAAAATTTAGAACTTGATAATCTTGGGGTAAGGAGCCTAAAAATGATGAAATTTTTTTCCTTAGTCTAAATGAAATACGAATCCTGTAACTACAAAAAAATTCCACAGTTTCATTTTAAGCTATTTGGATACAGATCATGCAATTCCACAGTATTTATAACAATTAAATTTCTAAAATTTTAAAATTCAAAATTCAAATTCAAAATTCAAATTTAAAATAAAATTTTAAAATTAAAATTCAAAATTCAAAATATAAATAAAATTTAAAATTTAAAATTAAAAAATTAAATTAGAATTTATTTTTTAAATTTGAAATTTGAAATTTGAATTTGAAATTTAAATTTGAAATTTAAAATTTAAATTTTAAAATTAAGGATACCATTTAAACTTTAAAATTTAAAATTTAAAAAATCTATAATTAAAATTTTAATTTTAAATTAATAATTTTATAAATTTACATATTATAAATTAAAATTTAAAATTTAAGTTTAAATTTAAATTTTGAAAAATTGGAAAATTAAAATTAAAATTAAATTAAAATTTGAAATTTGAAATTTGAAATTTGAAATTTGAATTTTTGAAATTTGAAATTTGAAATTTGAACTTTTTGAATTGAAATTTGAAATTTAACTTTTTGAAATTTGAAAGTTGAAATTTGAAAGTTGAAATTTGAATTTTGAAAGTTAAATTTGAAATTGAAATTTGAAATTTGAAATTGAATTTGAAATTGAATTTTGAAATTTGCAAATTTGAAATTTGAAATTTGAAATTAAAGTTAAGTTTGATAATTGAACTTTTTGAAATTTGAAATTTGAAATTTGAAATTTGAAATTTGAAAGTTGAAAGTTGAAAGTTGAAATTTGAAATTTGAAATTTAAAATCAAAATTAAAATTGAATTTTAAAATTTTAAAATTTGAAATTTAAAATTTTATTTTGAAATTTAAAATTTAGAAATTGATGCATCTTTGGGAGCCCAAAATTGTGAAAATTTTTTCCTTTGGTTAAAGTAGATTGTAAGTTTACTCCATTTTTTTTTTGAAGTATAGTATAACTATACTTCAAAAATTACTTTATTTTTTTTTCTTCCAAACGCTTCATAGGATTATTTTTCTACCGGCGTTAAACTATGCTACGTTTTTAGAGGTATCCAAACGGGGCCTAAGGCCCTGTTTGGATGAGTAGTAAAAAAATTTCAGGGAGTCAAAATACAGTAGTTTTGGTCCAAATGAAATGGAATATCCTGTAACTTCAAAATGGAGTATCCTGTAACTTCAAAAAAATTCCACGGGTTTATTTTAAAAGCTATTTGGATACATATTATACAATTCTATAGAATTTCTGATAATCTTTAAAAATTAGCCTTGAAAGTTAAAACTTAAATTATTAGTTATTAAATGACTTTAAAATCTAAAAATTTAAAATAAAAGTTTAAAATTTAAATTTAAATTATTAACTATTAAATAATTTTAAATTTTAAATTTTAAAAATTAAAATTTAGAAAATTAGCCGAGATCGTGACTACAGCGATAGCCGAGATCCGCGGGGGCGGCGGCGGCGGCGACGGCTTGAATCTACCCCAATCTGATAATAAACCGAGTGGGTGAGGAAAACCCTTTACCCTAATCCATCTTATTGAAACCCTTTACCCAATCCATCTTATTTTGGATCCATCCCTAAACTTGAAGTTGTAGAGTCTATTTCAAATCGGTGGTAGTAGTCGAGATCCGCGGGAGGCGGTGGCCAAGATCTGCGGGGGCGGCGGTAGCGGCGGCCGAGATTCAAATCTGCGGCAGTAGTCGAGATTCACGGGGGGCGGCGGCCAAGATCCGCAGGGGCGGCCGAGATCCGCGGGGGCGGCGACGACGGTGGCTGAGATCCGCGGGGGCGGCGGCGACGGCGGCGGCCGAGATCCGCCAAGGCGGCGACGATGGCGGCTGAGATCCGCAGGGGCGGCAGCGGCGGCGGCCGAGATTCAAATCAGCGGCAGTAGTCGAGATCCGCGGGGGGCGATGGCCAAGATCCGCGGGGGCGGCGGCTGCGGTGGCGGCCGAGATCCGCGGGGGCAGCGACAACGGCGGCTGAGATCCGCGGGGGCGGCGGCGACGGCGGCGACAGAGGTGAGAGCAGCAACAGCATTGGGAGAAGCTGGGGAGAGGGCAACGGGAGAGAGATGAGAGGAAGTCAGGTCCGAAAAATAGCGTCACTTTTTTCGGAAGAAATATTGGATGTTACTTTTACCCTGTTTTTTAGGGTATAGTTTAACTATACCCTATTTTGTTGGGTATTTTTAAAGCATCCAAATAACTGTTAGGATATTTTTTCTATACCCATAGTATAGTTATACTTTACTCCAAAATATTAAGCATCCAAACAGGCCCTACTATACTACATTTTTAGTGGTATCCAAACGAGACTTTAGTTATCTCCAATATCTCACACTCAATGACAATTTTTCTAGAATTTTTTTTTTCATTTATTTTCTGTCATTCATAGTCTTTTACCCTACAAACAGATGATTCTCTATTTATGGCTATTATCATAAACTTATAGAGACCACCCTAAGCTCATGGAAAACCAATGCTAACTATATGTCGTACGTAACAAAACTTCACAAACATGATATTGGGGAAATCATGCAAAATGAATAGGTTCACCACACAAAACAGTTTTGCCAATAAGATAAATTTAATATTTTCATTTTGACTATTACATTTTGTATCATACCGTAAAGAAACGACAACAAAAAAGAAGAAAATTTTGAGCCAAAATAATTTTATTCGCGCTCTCTCTTGTTCTAAAATATGAATTGTTCCAAAAGCAACAAAAGTTTTTTTTAAAAAAAAAACAAACTAAATGAACCTACAATTTCTTTTACTGCATATATAGTAGGTAAAGCCATTAAAAGGATTCTATTTTTCCTCTTATAGCCTATATATTTTACAATTTTAAGAGCACATACACCTTTAAAATTACAAAGTTATAAAATTATTAAATCATCATTTTATTGTGAAGGAACGTCTTTCAATGCAATAGCTTAAACTGTAAATTAAGAGCATCTTTTAATATTTTGCAACAGTTAATTTAAATGACTCATCAAAAAAATTCTATTCTTGATGAGAACAGTTGAATTAAATCTTCGTACAACTTATTCTAAGTGAAACTATTGTAAGAAATATAGCACTAAAATCCGATTGCGATCAATCTAACAAATTTTGTGATTAAATTAGAACAAATTTATACAGAAACCCTAAAAGGGTCTCTTGGTTGGACGTAAAACGAAGCCGAAAATTATTTTCGGTGTGAAAAATGCTGTTCCGCTTGTTTGGATCGGCGTAAAATAATTTTCTCATAAAAATATTTTTTATGGATTTGAAAAAAATTGAAGTTTTCGTTGCCCGTTGCTTTTCGGCGGAAAACGGAACCTCTCTGGAGGGGAGCTACTTAATTCGAAAATCGAAGTGGAATGAAATAGAAAATTCTTCGATCCGAAAGCGTGAGAGGCACGACCGGAATTCCTACTCCTAGAAGCACGACTATGATAGAGATTGACGGAGCATTTTTCAATACCAAGTAAGAGAGAGAGAGAGAGAGAGAGAGAGAGAGAGAGAGAGTAGATCGGTACTAACAGGTACGAAGTATCTTTTTTATGTTTACGTAAAAGGATTGTAGGGGCCGGGTTTAAATAGGGACGTGGGTATGAACATTGGGCACACGCATGCTTAGAGAAACGTAAGAGAAAATACATGAGAAAAATAAAAAGGAAAAGATGGAAAAATAAATAAAATGTTAAAAAGTATCTTTAACCCGTCATGTTAATTTGCGTCTACATCTGTGACCCGATTCGACCTGGCCTGGCACAATTTGATGCATGTGCACGTATGAATAGAGTACTTTTTCCTCAAATCCAATTTCTTTCTTCACAAGTCTCTAAGGGTTTACACCATATTTATATATGTAAATAGATAAAGTTGTAGTTTCACTTCTGACGTGGGACTAAAACTTTACCTTTGTATGAGAAGACATGGATCCGTTTCAAATTTTATTATGAAATTGAGAAAAAAAGAGGTGAGAGGGAAAAAGAGAATCCAATTAAAGATTATTGAGAACAAAGGTTTAAGTATTAACAAAAAGTGGAGAAAATTTTCGATTGCCCCCTAATTTCTCCCCCAATAATTCCCACAAAACTCAAAATTTTCGAAACATAGATGAAACTCAATAACTAGAAAAAAATAAAAGAATTAGGTGTTTATATTATGTAATGGCGAGATGTCTTTAATGAACTTAACCCTACTTAGTCTATGCAGCTTTCATATCATGCTTCAGGCCACATCGGAAGTCCCCAGGCTAATAGACTCATCGTGTGCACGGGAACGCATCCCATACATATATACAAAGTGTTCACAAACAACATATACAAGCACACAACCAACTGTCCCTACAGCAAGTGGCAAAGGGCTTGGTGGTTGGTACCCGAGGTTCCAAGGTCGAATCCTAGTTGATTCACATTTCTAACTAAGTTTATTTCTAAATAAAATAAATGAAGCGAGTAGCGTGCTACCTATTTCTCAATATATATATATATATAGAGAGAGAGAGAGAGAGAGAGCTAGGCTACTATACTATCTATAGTACCGAGCTCCGGTACTATAATGTTGGTTTTCGATCTTAGAGCGTTCAAATCAATGATCCACACCGTTAAAACTGATCTAGGGTATTTAAAGTTTCTAGAAATAAAATTTTATATTTTTTCGACATAGTTTACTTTATGATCAAACTATTTTAAAATTGTCAATTTTCAATGGCTATTATGACGAGTTTGGAGTTTAACGGTGTAGAAGAATCTAAATTTCTTCAAATTTTGATAGAAAATACTTTAAACTATATAGATTAAGATTAACATTCTTGATCTTGAATTTAAAAGTCCTATGCTCAAATTTTAAAGATTATTTAATTTTCACCGTCTATTTTGATCTAATTTATTTACTAAGTAAACGATATCGAAAAAAACTAAAATTTTATTCCTAAGAAATTCATATACCCTAGATCATATTTAACGGTGTGGATTGTTGATTTGAACGCCCTAAGATCGAAAACAAACACTATAGTACCGGAGCTCGGTACTATTGATAGTATAGTAGCCTAATTCTATATATATATATATATATATATATATACATACAAGCACAACATGCAATAAAAGTCTACAAATAAATAGTCTATGAAAATCTATAGAAATATAACAATCATTGTACATGTAACATCCAAACAACTCCTAAATAAACTGTAAATACAACATCCACCGGCCTCGCTAGTCTATACATTACAACTTGCTATACAAAAATAATAAACATCTGTCGGAGGTCCTCTAGGCTAATCTGTCGGATTGTTGGCGCTAACCATTAATCCCAAAAACTCAAGCACCCACGGGTCTCGATTGTGACTCGGCTCAACCAGCCTCACGCTATTTCGAACATGTCTCGACCCAACATGGCCTTCCGCCACAGGGCAGGATACTGGCCTATTTAAGCCAACAATCCCCCCTTCAGTACCTGCACACATTTGCAGCATGCGGGAATTGAACCCGTGACCTCTGGCTCTGATATCACTTGTCAGATCGTTGGCACTAACCATTAATCCCAAAAGCTCGAGCTGTTAGAAATACGCAACCAATTTACTTAAAGCGTATAGATACAGCGCCCACGGGTCTCGATTGTAACTCGACCCAACCAGCCTCACACCATTTCGAACATGACTCGACCCACAGGGCAGGATGCAGGCCCATTTAAGCCAACAATCCCCCCTCTAGCACCTGCACACATTTGCAGCATGCGGGAATCGAACCCGTGACCTCTGGCTCTGATATCACTTGTCAGATCGTTGGCGCTAACCATTAATCCCAAAAGCTCGAGTTGTTAGAAATACGCAACCAATTCACTTAAAGCGTATAGATACAGTACCCACGGATCTCGATTGTGACTCGACCCAACCAGCCTCACACCATTTCGAACATGACTCGACCCACAGGGCAGGATGCTGGCCCATTTAAGCCAACACAATCAACTCTGGTAGGAGACGCTAACTAGCTCGTGATCCCTTTACCTCAATTAGACACTAGCACTAAGGACTCTGAAAGAAAAAAAAATAAAGAGAAGGCGTGAGAGCTACTAACCAGTAGTTCTCGGTTGGTACAATCGACGACAACGACGACCTACACTACTAAGGCTTAGTTTGGTATTGAGGTCTATCTAACGCTATTAGATAAAATGGAGTTGAGAAAAAAGCATATAGGAATATGCTTCTGCATTTTCCGGTGGGACCGCAGAAAATATATCGTAACTGACTCATCGCGATATGAGGAATGTAATATTACGTACGGAAACAAACAGGATATTTTTCCAATATATTTTCTCACCGCACGTAACGCAACCTTCCCGCAATCCCAAACGAAGCCTAAATCTACTAGAGGTAATGATAGTAAAATAGTAGTAAGAAAAACAAGATATAATTGAGCTGGAATTAAACTACTATCATGCATCTTTACTAGTAATGAAAATAGCGAATCAAATATCATGCATCAACCAGATAATTGAATAAAGCAATGCAGTATAATCTAATCATACACTCAAAAGCCTAGTCAAGTCTGCACCTGCCTAATACCTCGCCCGACTCCTGCAGGTGGTCCGTTAATATATAGATTGCCCTCATGCCCAGTACCCACACTTGTAGGTAGTCCATCAACATGAAGGTTGTTGTCTTATCATATGGGAAGCCAACATATGGAGTAGCACTTGTAGGGCGCGACCCCAACTGAGTATCATAGTGTGCGTCACTGTCAAGCTCAATGTTGCCCATGCAGGCTATAATCAAACACGATGATTAAAAAAATTATAATAATACTATCTAGATGCCTCTGTGACACCCAAATAGTCCTACATCGGATAGGAACGGATTGTGATTGGGTTTATAAAGAGACTACGGACCTTAATAATAATAACTGGGCTTAAGTTGGGTCAGTATAGTTTGGACCCAACGAGTTATTATCGCTAGTGGATCGAGTCATCATATTTGATATCAGACCCAATCACCAGCCGAAAGTATGAAATGAATCTGGCTGAGCCAGGATTGGAATGATAGGTTAAGCCATAGTCGAAATGACAAGGTAACAGACCAAGCCAGGGTCAGAATAATAAAGCTAGCGAGATAAGTCTTATATCACCTGGTGATCTTGGGCTGTATGTGTCTAAACGATAAATGAGAGAGTCTATGACACTCCAATAGTCCCGCATCAGATCGAAATGTGTTGTGATTGGATTTATAAAGAGAAAGTTTATGACATCCCAATAGTCCCACATCGGATCGGAATGTGTTGTGATTGGATATAAAGAGACTAGGACCCAAATAATAATAACTGGACTTAAGCATTTTGGGTCGGTGATTTGGACCCAACGAGATATTGTAACTAGTAGGTCGGGTTATTGCACCTTTTAGAACAATCACATATTATGCTGTTGTCCTTTACTGCCAAACCATCCCGTGGCATTTTATTTTCTAATTTTTGCATACAATAATATATCATCAGTATACATGTAAATATTGTTATAAATGTAAATATAATTCCAACAGTAAGAATATAAAAAATTTACAAATAATCTATATTTTTATAAGGTTTTCAAATAATAGAATCATGCTGATATATAAGTACCCCCATACTACCACTAGTATAACAAAACCATCAGGCAACTCAACTAATCAAGCACGCAGAGAAAGCATAAAGATTTATCTGCCATGTTCGGCAACTTGAAACCTATGTTAGTAAATTCGTGAATTATTCGCGAATTATTCGCAAAATTTTTGAAGAAACGAATTAAACAACCGAATTCGTATTTTTCCCAAAATACGAGGCCCCCGCGCGCCCGCGAGGCCCGCGTGCCTCGAGCGCCTCGAGCGCCCGCGAGCCCTCACGGCTCGCAGCTCGCGGTCGCGGCTCGCGGGCCTCGCAGGCCGGCTAGCCCAAAACAGAAGAAATCCCCAAAAATCTCCTTTCTAAACACCTCACCCAAAAACAGGAAAAAAAAAAAAATCTTTTCAACTTTTTTACTTAATTAACTTAATTTTGTAGCTATTTATTTTTATATTCTTAAGAAATATGAGTATTCATACTAGTAACATAAATCTTAAGAGAAAAAAAACTTAATTTAATAGCCGAATTTTTTATTCCGAATTTTTAATTGATGAACGTATAATATCCGTATAAATCATGTATCCGAATAATTGACGAATTCATTTTATCGCCGTACTTTTTAACGAATTTAAAAATTAGGAGACGAATTTTATCTGAATTATATCCGTACCGAATTTTTGCCGAATCCGAATTAACGAACTATGCTTGGAACCCACCTATATTAGCTACTCTAAGGTAATAGAGAAACAGTATCCTCTAATACCTTTCTACTCACAGCACCAAAGTCCAACAAAATTCCCAAAAACTCCAGTCCTGTAATTCGACATAAAAGACCCCATCTAAATCAACATCGATAAAAATCCCAATCAAAACATCGAATATAATTTATAAACACATTTATCACCTACCTCAAGTGTCAGGTGTGGAGAAGACCAACACACCCTCCTCTTCTTTCCTTAGTTAGACCTCTTCTTAGCTATGCAAGCCTCTCTAGACCACACCAAAAGACCATAAAAAAACAGAGAAAAAAGAGGAAGAAAAAGCGAAGGAAAATGATCAGTGGGTAAGAAAGGAGAAAATAAGCACTCATGTGCTGTTTATAAACTGAACACAGTAGCAGAAAAGCCTTCAAACCTCAAAAAAATAACTCAGCCAAAAATCCAATTTTCGGCCATCCAGAATCATCTTTCGAGCGTCCAAAATCTCGCAACTGAAGATTTCTGGGTATGCGCAGTTGCAGTGGTTGCTTGAACCTATCGTAGCTACGGCTGCAGCTGGACCCTATGCCCGAATCTCTGTTGAGTCACTTTGCCGACTCACGTGCACACCGTCACGGTCAAATCAACCTTACCTAACATCCGAGCCGTTGCAGTAACAATCGGGCACCCGCAACCCAACTATACTCAACTTTCGAATCCACCTACTACGTCCTTAACTACGCTCCGAATCTCCAGCTCCTTAGCCAGTGACTTTTGGGCGCCCTAAACTATTTTCGGGCATTCAAAAAGCTCTAAAACTTAAGTTCCAATCTATTTCAACTTTTCGAAATCTGTTTTCATGTCCATTTTGCGTCAAAACTGCTCCAACTCAACCCAGCACTCTACAAACGTGCTAACCATCAACTCAAACTGCAACCTTGCCTATTTGTCAAAGTCCAGCTAGAATACTACATTTTATCTGGAGAAAATCAGAACGAAATAGATCTTGGACAGCATTCCTTGAATTTAACTATTATATATAAAGTTTAGAATTCTCCGTCACGAATATGTGCTTTAATGGTTAGATACTGTAGTGTTCCTGAGCTTTGGATAGGATTGGCTTCAGTATTATAGACTGGTCGACATCTCTGGAGAGTGTCAGACTGAGTCGGAGTCAATTCTGCACGAATTGGATGCAGAATTGGACTCGGCGCACTCAAATAAGCAAAACTGGAGTTTTGCCAGATTCGGGCGCCCAGAAAATGTTTAGGGTCGCCCAGAAACGAGTGTTAAATATAACTGAAACTGGAAGCCAATTCGGATCCCATGTTCCGGGCGCCCAGAAGTGGGTCCGGAAATTTCACCTCGTGAATATCGCTTGCTTCGACGCGTGGCAGGGCGGTAGTGAGTTCCGCCGGTGCATTTACTGGCGCAGCACACGCGAGGCGGAGAGTCCGAGGAGCCGGTCTTGTGCAGTCAGGATGTTCCGTGGTCGCCAGAACATGTTTCCGGGGCGCCCAGAAACGCCGTTTCTGCAGGGACAGCAGATTGCAAGCTTTGTTCTTGAGGTTCATTTGATCTATTTTCACCCTATAATAGTTGAATGCGTCCCTTTGCTGCTCTTTTTATCCCTCCTTCACAAGAGAAACCCCTTTTAGCATCTCAAACCTCGGATTTGCTTCAAATTGCATCAAACTTCCATTAATCAGCTTGATGGAGTGCTGATTCTGCAGTCTTCAGCGACGACTCCAGTGTTTTGGCTCGTCGTGCGACGTAGGAAGGTCGGATTCGATCGAACTTGGTTTGCTGGATTCTAGACTTCCAGAGGAATCCACGAAGCCCTGAATTGCAGATTTTGATTGAGGTTAGCTTGGTCGAACTAAGTTTTTCTGGACGCTGTGGGCTTTTGAGCTGAAAGTGGGATTTTTGAGTTTTTCTTGATGCTTCTTTGTGTGCAGTGGGATTTTGGACCTGAGTTTGATCACCTTCAGTAGTTGCTGGATTTGATCTGTCCTCACCCGAATTGGAGCTCATTAGGTGAGTTTTGATATTGGAATGGATAAATTTAAGCTTAAGTGCTGTTTTGCTGACTTCATACCGTCGACTGTTAGCATTTCAGCTCGTACTCGACGTAGGAGCATCGGATTTCGACGAAACTTGATTCGTTGTTCCGACTGCGAGAGAATCCACGAAGTCCTTACTGTGGATTTTGGTGAAGGTTAGCTTGGTCGAAACCTTCTCTTCTCTGCTGCTCTGTGTATTTGGACTGAATTGGGATTTTGATATTGATAGCTTGGAGTAGCTTGATTTTGAGACTCGGACATTTCAGTCGATGCCAGCAGGTTGTCCGCAGCCGAGGGGAGTTCCCGTGCGCCAGAAATTTTACTAGAGGTGGGTGTATCATCGTTTCGCTCCTAAGTGCATGTAGTCGACTGTATAGTTCGATTTTTGTATATCATGCTTAATTCATCGATTAGCTTTTGGACGTAATATAACATAAAAGCATGCTGAATTGAATGTTTATATTATACATGTGGACTTGAATTTGACTAGGAGAAAACCTGCGTTTTGACGCGATATGACTTAAACTACCAGATTTAGCTCTAGGAGCCGAATTCGATTGGCATCGTTGGCATGTATTATGTCGATGGATACCTGGGTAGTTTAGATGGCAGTTTACGCTCTTGCTGAGGTGCCGAGCTTATTTTCAGCAGAGTGAGGCTGTTTCGGGTCGTTGGGATGCCGTTCGGTTAGCGGTGACCCAGATTCTTGTTTTGGTCACAGATTGTGCCGAGGGCACGTGGGTTTGGTTTGTAGACCTGTTTTGACCCTGTTACTTGACTTTGCTAGTTGAGCCTGATTGAGCTCGACAGAGATACGCTGCAAGTCGGTTGGGTAGCGCCCACGAGTGCCACTTCACGGAGTCAAGCTTTGTGCTTTCGCGTTGGTGTCGCTCATGCCATTGGACTTGCTCTCCACGACCAGTTAGTGTGGATAGAGCCCGATAGTCGCAACGGGGCAGGGACGGGTGTGTTCACAGTCCAAGGGACGGGTAGTTTTACAGTCCGCGATTGATTGGTCAGGTTGGACATTTTCTACAGTTGGTTAGTGTAGAGCATATAGATGTAAGTATTTGATAGCGTAGACTTTATTCCTGCATTTCACTACTATTCTTGCTCCCTTCTCTGAGACTTAGTGGGGACCGATGTTGTTTTGGGCGTACCCACTGAGGACTACTTTTTTACAGTAGTTCCACCGCCCAGTTGTTACCCCTTTTGCAGAGGCCACAGGTTTCGGCTGGCTGCGCCTTCCGCGGATCAGGATGCGAGGCAAGGGCATCACAATTAAGCGCCTACCCGACGTGCTGTGAGCTAGAGGTGCCCCTAACTGGCAGTAGATGTTTTTTTCGAGTTTATGTACATAGTGGACTTAACTCGCCAGTGCGAGTAGCTTGTATTTTGGATTGGACTATGTATATGAAACTCAGTTGGGGGGGGGGGGGGGGGGGGGGAAGAGGGGGGGGGGGGGGGACGGGGGGGGGGGTGGGGGGGGGGTTTGTAGCTTCTGTTTTCCATACAGCAGGCTCTCTATACTGTTCGTGAAGTAGTGTTTGATTTACAGGTACAGCTATCGCTTCGTATAACAGGGAAATTCCTTGTATAACGGCGGATTGTCGGCGCGCCGGCGGGGAAAAGTGTATCGGGGCGTGACAGATTAAGTTGGTATCAGAGCTTTGCTGTAGGTCGTTGGGTACCTAGAAACCTAAAGTTGGCAAACCTAAGGAAAGGCAAACGCGAGAAGCGTAATTTAATTTGGCGAAAGTCAATGATTATTGTTCTAACTCATCTTAGATAGAGTGAGTGACTGAAGGAGTTTCTGTTTTGGCCTGAGAAATTATGTTGGCTGGCAGACGACATAATTTTGATGAGAAACAGGGCCGCTTGCTTAGACTTTCGTTGATTGGGGTCGAGAGTGTTTTTTGTATCTAACCCTGATCTGTCTTTCCAGCTATGTAATCGCGCCGAGGTCCGACCGTCGTTGCGGATGCGCGCCCAGTTGGCGGCGGATCATGCTGTTGCTTCTGAGAGATCTGAGAGATGGAGCAGAGTAAACTCGGAGGAGACGAGTGACAACCGGATCAGTGCACCCCTGTTGTGGAGCCGAGTGCGAACCTAGCTAGAAGCACGCCCTGATCTGAGTGACAAGTTAGCTGCCCTGACCGAGGTGACGAGGCAGCAGGGGGAGTTGTTGCAGAGGTTGTTGAAGAGGAGTACCAGCCACCGAGTTCTGTACCGAGGCACCAAAGTCGCCAGTTCCGCACCCCCGACTACTCACAGTGACAGCACCAGCTGTAGCAAGTTCTCCATCGCAGCAGTTCATAGCGCGCAGTTGCGCCTGGCTGAGGGGCCAGTAACCGGTTGACTGAGGCCGGAGCAGAAGCGGTTAGACCGGAAGAGGTTAGCGTCGTTTTCGGCTGCGATTTGATCCAACCGATCTTCGATGGCAGAGGCAACTGGAGCCTGGATTTGTTGAGGGATTTGGGTCAGGCGATGGAGAAGTATTCGATGGATTCTGTCGTTCCCAGAGGGGGAGGCAGGTAACCCTGGAGTACATGTCTAGGAGTGATGCTCATTGACCTGGTGCGGAGACGAGGCGAGACCAGGGTCTACGTGCGGCGAGCTAAGTTGGGCTGAGTTCTTGGATGCTGTTTGGGATGTTCTTTCCACAGTGTGAAGGCAGAAGCCGACGGAGGATTTGAGGAGACTTCGCAGGGAGATGCCCAGTGCAGGAGTACGTTGGATTACTCGACTCCTAACTGTGTAACCATTGTGCGCAGAGACGAGGCGCACAGAGTATACCTGTTCGAGCAGGGGCTGAGACCGGACATCTTGCAAGGTAAGTGCGGGCGCAGAGGTGCGAGGACCCTGGATGCGTCCAAGAGCAGCCCTAATGGGTGATGGAGTGAGGTGTCGCTGCAAGGAGAGGACTCAGGCCGTGGGCAGGGTCAGGACAGAAGCGCCCCTTCCTCAGAATTTGACGGAGGGCACGTCGAGCAGTAAGAACGTCCGCCGGAGGCCTTCCACGATCACGTTCTCCAGGGTCGTGGGTCTTCGGAGCGTCAGCAGTTCCAGGGAACCGCAGCCAGGGGCAGACTCAAGAGCCACAGCGGTGATCTGCGGGGGACGCACAGGCCTCGGCAGGTGCAGGCAGAGAGAGGGCAGAAATGCATGGATGTGATCAGCCGGGACACAATTAGGCAGCTTGTCCCGAGCAAGCATCTCCAAGCACGCGTCCATCAGGCTTCGGCACACCAGCACCACCACAGCAAGCCTACGGATGCAGCCGAGCTACCGCAGGAGGATAGATCGTCTGGCAGCGTCGGTGACCGGCACAAAGGCCTCCGATGCAGGGTCTACGCCGCCAGGTGGAGGACTCTTCAGGCAGCCGAAGCGAGTAGTGGCAGGTATCACTTTGATTTCTGGCATTAGAGTTCGCACTCTTTTGATCCCGGTGAGTCCGCATTCCTTGTTACGCGAGCATTTGCTATCTGTCGCATAGGTGTAGAGTAGGAGCGTTGTCTCAGACGAAGAGGTGCAGGATCCCGATCATTGTCTTAACAGGGTTAACAGAGTGTTGTTCGGTCCTGTCCGTGGCAGTTAGCTCTTGGCTTCTTGCCCGCAACCGTTGTGTTAGGTGCAGCTGCAGGACCTTCGACGTATGTGCTGCGGTATGGATTGGACTGCAGGCGTACTATGGTTAACGATTCGACTGTGGAGCGGGACGGTGACGTTCCGCGAGGCCAGGCCAGGAGGAGTTTATTTTCAGAGCTGCACGCGAGCGCGCCTGTTTGCCAGCCTGATATCTTCGGCCGAGGGCTCGAAGATGCTGACAGTGGGTGTATCGCTTCAGCGACAGTTGTGGAGGTACCTAACGCGGCGCCGGTCGAGGAACAATCCTGGTACGTCCCGAGTTTTTCCAAGAATGTGTTCCCCTGATTGACGAACGTTGCTCCCGCCGAGAGGAGATTGAGTGTGATTGATGTAGTTTTTCCTGGAACTGCACCAATCTCAAAGGTACCTAATCGATGGCGCCGGCAGAGCTGAGAGAGATTGAAGGCACACACTTCCGGACTTGATGGATAGAGGGTTTGAATGAGACCACAGTGTTTGCCAGTGGGAGCGCACGGTGTTATTTGTAAAGAAGAAGGATGGTCGGCTCAGGTTATGTGTACGATACGCGGGACTGAATAAAGTGACCATCCAGAACATAGTATCCTTTGCCGCGCATTGATGATCTATCGATCACTGCAAGGATCTTGGTCTTTTCGAAGATTGATTCCAGTGCAGGTTACCCAGCTGGAGGGTGAGGGCCGAGGATGTTCCCAAGACAGGCCCTTTCGACTCGACGGGCCATTATGAGTTCACGGTGATTGCTTTTGGATGGACAGAATGCCCCTGCCGCAATCAATGGATTTGATGAAGCAGAGTTTCAAGGTTCTTGGCATAGTTGTGTAGTCTTCATCGACGATATCCTATTTACTCCGCGGAGTGATCGAGCATGAGAGACTTAGATATGTGCTACGCTCTACGCGAGAAGAATTGTATGCCAAGTTTAAAGAAGTGCGAGTTCTAGCTACGAATGGCTTGCTTTCTTGGGCCACACTGATTTCAGAATGAGTGGCATAGCAGTGGACCCGAGAAGATTGGGCGATCGGATTGGCCTAAGACCGACTGACGGTTTACTGAGGTGAGGAGTTTTCCTTGGACTGGCAGGATATTACGTCGGTTTTGTGGAAGGCTTTGCGAAGACTTTCCACACCCCTCACACGCTTCGACCGAAGGCGGATCTCGTTTGTCTGGAGCGAACGACTGTCAGAGGAGCTTTGACGAGTTATTGAGGTTGATGTCGGCTCATAATCCTTGCCCTTCATGTTATGGCGAAGATTTGTGTCTAAGTGATGCATCGCACAGTGGACTTGGTTGCGTGCTGATGCAGCATGGTAGGAGTGATGCTTATGCTTCACAGCAGTTAAAGGATTATGAAAGAATTACCTACCATGACTTGGAGCTTGCCGCGGTGGTTTTTTGCTTGACAGCTCTGGCGCATTACTTGACGCGGCACTGCGAGATTTTTCTGATCAAAATCTCAAGTATTGTTCACCAAAAGGATTGAATTTGAGACAAGCGCCGGTGAGTATGAGAGTTGCTGAACGGACTATGAATCAGTATCCAGTATCATCCGCGGCAAGGCGAATGTGGTGGCAGGATGCGTTGAGCAGAAGGCAATGACAGAGCTTGAGTATGTTTGATATCAACTCGACAGAGACCGTTACCGAGAGCTGAGGACGGCTGGGGACCCGAGTAGTTCCCCTGGATTTACTGGCGAGATTGACGTCTATGACTTACAGCCCCACTCTGTTGGACACGGATTCGAGAGAAACAGAGTGGAGATCACACTGTCGAGGATTCGAGAGCAGCTTGAGAGCGGACAGGTGAGGGTTTGCTGTGGACAGTTCGAGAGTACTGCGGTAACAGGGACGACTTGTGTACCTATTGGATTCAGAGAATCCGAGAGACATCTGCGAGGGCTCACTGTCACATTATAATCGTTAACGCCGTTGAACCAAAATGTAAAGGATTCAAAGGCCCAGTTTGTGGAATGAATGAAAGGGACATCTGGTAGATTTGTGGCTCAGTGTCTGACTGTCACATAAAGGCGCGAGCATCAGGTACCTGCTGGCAAGCTTAGATGTCTACCAGTGCCCGAGTGGAAATGGGACGCAGATCACGATGACTTTGTCGTGCGATTGCCCGAGAGCACAGTGTGGTTAATGTGCGATTTGGTGATAGTGACAAGACTGACCAAGTCTGCTCACTTCCACCATGCAGACCACTTGGCCAGAGAGAGACTTCGCTCAGTTTACTTGGAT